>NW_027512543.1:1715572-2030763 GCF_048772815.1 Callospermophilus lateralis | reverse complement strand
CTAGCCTCTGAAATTTTAAGACAATTAATTTCTGTTGTTTAGGCACTCTATAGTACGTTGTTACAATGGCTCTAGCAAATTGAAAATTAGTTCAATAAAGAGCAAGGCATAAGAGGCAATAAGAAGTCAAAAAAACCATTTACAAGGAAGACTAATGAAGACTAGATTACATTTGCACATCACAACCAGGACATGATAACTCATTCTCATACTTCCTTTATGAAATACCAAATACTAGAAAAAAGTACTACCAATGAAATGTAGTGTCATGGGATATACATATGACTTTTTTGACATTATAGTCTAGACTCTGAGATGATTTACAAACCATGTATCAAACATAAGATAGTTATACTGCAATCTTCTATTGCCTATCTATTCTTTTAAACTTCAAATCCTACAAATATTTTGTTCTTTTCCCAAACCCAAAGAAAATGAAGTAGTTTTTTGCTCTTGGTATTAAAGAAGAGGGGAAGTTATTACATCACATATATGGCTCAATCCATAAGTCTATAATGATTTCCCTATCTTAGTAGTAATTTTCCTTTTGTTGAATACTTACAATATATTCAGTATTTTAAGTACCTTGTATTTATTATAAAATTTTATTTTCATAAAAACTTTTTAAGTATTATTTTAATTTTAGAGATAAGGAAACAGAAAGGTAAAATAACCTCCTCAGAGTCACAGCATTAATAAAGTGGCACTGGCAGAATTCAAATCCAGGCAATCTGATTTTATTACCTACTTTATTAAGTTCTCTTTATTCTCCCCAATATAGAAATTCTGGGGAGAATAAAAATATGGAGCACACTTATTTGGGGTTTAGTACTTCTGCCAAAGATAATTCTGGGTATTTGCCAGTCCCAAAAGGTCACTCTCCCATGCCTTAGGGGGCTGATACAGTTAACAAGGGATAGGATGTTTGGTTATTATTAGTTTATTTGAAAATATTCAGTTCTGTCAAAGACAACAAGAAAACAAACAGGATGAACAAAATTCTTAAAAATGCTTAGTGTAGATTGTAAGTAAATTAGCAGTTTATTAATAGCAACAGAACTGTGAGGGATAAAATAAGCAAGAAACCTAGGAAGCCAAGATAGAATTCATAATATATACTAATGGATAGTGAATGATTTAGATCTTATAACACACAAGAGAGATGGATACCTACTCCTGATCATGCCTAACAGTTATAATATAAAGAATAGTAGTGTACAGTTTATCATATTTATTTTATCATTTATATTTATATTCTGTTGCATAAGTCTCTTAATAAGTGTTTGTTTATGTAGTACTTAACTTGGGCACTTTAAAAGTTAGGGAAATTTGAACTCTGGGCTCCTAAACTTATGTGTCATTTTAATGTCATAGTTTGTGATCATTTTCATATTGTAGTTTCACTATGAACTGTTGGGCAGACTTCCTGAGATTGTTTTGATTAAAGCTTTAGTCAGTTGCCTGAGTTTTTTAATTAGGAAAACTCAAAGTATATTACTCAATATGTTTCTCTGTTGACAGTTTCATTCATGTATGATAATGATTAAAATATAATAGAACCTTTATCTATTAACAATAGCAAAAAGAAAATAAGGTAATCAAAAATTTTGGTGTGTCTTGAAATCATTTTTAACCCATGCAAACTCTTAAGATTTCTCTCATCTTCCTTGAATCTATACTTGATAAGGGAATTGTGTTGAATTTTCAGTAGATTATTTCACATGATTGTTTTATTCAAATCATACCTGCTCTTCCTAAACCCCTGGATATTTACCTCTAGGATGGCATGCTTTGCTCTTGTTGACATGAGAAATCATTGATTACATCTGTCTTTTTAAAAGGAAAAAAAAAATCTGATAAGTGAAACTAGTCAGGTATTTTAAGAAAAATGAATATAATGGAAGTGGAGAGGTAACAATAAAAACAATATATAATTTATATGTCTCTCTATGTATATTCTAATTATATGCATATATATTTGTAGTATAGTTGCTGACTCATACTACCTGTAAAAATGGCAGTTTTTATTGTTGCTATTATTTCTGTCATTTAACAATATGAAAACTATTCTTAGATTTCTGACAGTATTTGTCTCATAGGATATAGTTTTCCAAATCCTGTGTTCTAATATTCTGGCAAAGATGTAAAAGATAGATCAATTCAGCTTTCTCATTTCATAGATGTGAAAAGTGAAATATAGGAAATTGAGTCATTTTCCTAAAAATCATGAAACTTGCATTTATGGTAAAGTACGCTTAGCAAACTTGGTAAAATGCAAATTCTCATTCATGGGCTGGAGAGGAAGCCCCAGTTTCTGCATTGCTATTAAGCTGTTAGGTGATGCATGGGTACTGAAGCACACTTCAAGTAGCAAGGGAATAGCATAGCAAGTCATGCAACCTTAATAGCCAGTATGTAGGACAGTGACTTTTCCAAGACCCATGGGATTCTGAGCTCATTGTCTCAAACAAAATTATTATATTTGTCTAAATTGTACCAATACACTTCTGATGTGTCCAGTAATTTATTACTGTTGACTTATGAAAATCAAGTGCATACAAATGACTAATTTACTGTACTAAAGTCACTTTATCACAAGGGTGTTGTGAAAGAACATGCAAAGTGTAATTTTAAATTCATGTCCTGGTGGCTAGATATCAGGGCTAAGTGACTCAGCCTCCATGAACTTCAGTTTGCTCATTTTTAATTGAAAAGAATAGTTACAATACTACCTCATAGAATTGTGAAGCTCAAATGAGATAATGTAAATGTGTGATATGATAGATTGTAAAGCAATAATCCACTGTTTTCCCTTTAAATGCATTTTCTTTTAATTCTGTCGAATAATTTCCAACTGTAGATCTTCTCCATGCAGTTTCATGGACTACTTGAATCTCCTAGGTTATACATTTAAAAATGCAAATCTACCTACCAATCAGAATCTCTGGAAATTGCCCCAGGAAACCACATTCTGAACAAACGTACCCAGTATTTTTTCACACAGTTTTTTAAACCTATGCTTGGGAAATCCTAGTTTGTTTTGCTTGTGTAGTCAGATTTCTTGTCAGTCATTGTCCACATATTTTTATAAATAAGTGATTGAATATCTTGATTTTGTATAACACATTGAATCAATATTTATTTTCTGAATTTGCATTGGTGGCTCAGAACTAAAATTTAAAATACATTTTTGCCTTTACTTTTGCTTTTGGCCTCTATCCTTGAGGGATCTTAGAGTTTCACCTATACAATTTTATTTTAACTGCTGCTATAACCACATAAACACCTGTCTTGGTGACATCAGTGGGTCAATTGTTTCAGGTTTGGGATTCTGCTGTCCCCAAAGGCTCTTTATTCTTGATACACACAAATAGGCAAATGGACTAGTGAACTTCTGATGGGGGTCTTATTTGTGTTGCTCAAATGAGTACAAAATAGCTTATACCATAAATATGTTGCTATGGCTTTTTGGATTTCACCTGAAAATGTTCTGTTGTTTCTTATTTTATGACCTTAGGTCATTTAATCTGTTTAATCATCACTTTATTCATATGTAGAATATGTGAAGAGTAAGGAAATATAAAACAACACAGGACTTGGCATGGAGTGAGTGCTAAATAATCATATGCCATATGATTATTGTTGATATGAATGCTGTTGATAACAAATCCATTTTGTTTTCAGAAATAGGGAAAGAGAAGGAAGGAGATTTTTGGGTACACTTTTTGGGATGAGATTGTGGTTTAAGGGGATTATCATAGAAAAATGGATTAAATTCAGGATATGTGTGAGGATTTGTAACTTTTTATGCAAGTGTTGGTCAACACTGAAAGTCACAAGATAAAATCATTTGTCTTAGTAGTTTACCAACCAGGAAAATGTGTTTGGAGTCAAATAATATTATAGTAGTAGAGGACATTTGTCTCAACTCCTTCCATTTAAAGATGAGGGCATTATTATATTAAGTGAGTAAGTCAGAAAGATAAATGTCTCATGGCATGATCTTATTCATATGTAGAATCTTTAAAAAGTTATCTTGTAGAGGTTGAGAGTTGGATAATGGTTACCAGAGAATTGGGAGGGGAAGTGGGAAGGGAAGATCCGGGAAAAGTAGGTCAACACATCCAAAGTTACAATTGGATAAGAATAAGCACTGGTGTTTTATCACCTGTTAGGGTGACAATATCTAATAATATATTGTATATTTCAAGATAGCTAGAAAAAAGGATCTAGACTTATCACCAGAAAGAGGTACTAACGATTGAGGTACTATATATGCCAATCTGATTCAGTTTTTTTTTAAAGGTTTAGGCATTGAAACCAGGGGCACACTATGACTGATGTATATCAATAGCCTTTTTATTTTTTATTTTGAGACAAGTTCTCACTAAGTTGTTCAGACTGACCTTGAATTTGTAATCCTTCTGCTTCAGCCTCTTTACATGCATGTGCCAGTTATTCAGTGTATATATGTGTTGAAATGTACTCCATAAACATGCAATTATTTTATGGTTGATTACATAAAGTAAGGCAATAAAATATTTCAAAAAGTGAAGAAACCCAGGCTCAGGGTTGAGAGGCATAAGAATTTGTTCAGAGCTGTAAGGGAAGTATGAGAGGGACTAGAGGCCCTTGGGTTTTAGCTGCTCATGCCAAGGGCACTGTTCATTCTTTGGAATGTTGTGATCATTCTGTTCTCATTATTACAGCCATTGTAACTGTAATGAGAATGCATTGTGAAGATACAGTTGCACAGTGTAGAACAATTTTCCCTAACTTCACCATGTATCTGACATTTTTTAAACATTTTTCTGCTACTTTATTTAAAATTTGAAACCTAAAATGATTTTCAGCATTCTTTATCAGTGTACTTCTCTTTTGACAATTTCCAGAATCATTATCTTCCTAAGAACTAGCAATAAACTCCTATATTGTTTCCCAATTCTCAATTTTTAATCACAATAATGTTACATAATCTAATCCTCAGACCCTCAGTTTGTTATTCAAAAATTAATATTTCTTTTTCTGCTTTGATTTCTTTGACTTTTTTTTCCCAATAACATTACTTTTTGGCGTTTTCAATTTTAATTTAGTGGGGTCTTTTTAAACCATTTTTCTTCACGATAACACCAAAACGTGAATATTTTAGATTCAAAAATCTAAGAAAATATAGAAATACAGGAAATAGAAAAGACAAAAGTACAAATAAGGAGAAAAAAATCGCTGTAATAGTAGCATCGCCATAAACTATACTTTATGGATCTGTATCCTGGTTCTATTACAATAAATATGTATGGTTGTGTATGTGAACATGTACATGTGTATATTTGTATTGTGCATACACATACATTAAGTATTACAGATGAAATTAGGACTATACCTATGGACTACACATAGAAATATATTTATGTGATTTATTTATATGTTTTTGTAATCTTGCTTTTTATTTTATTTTATATAAAAAGTTTTATAATTTATCACTAGTTTTTATAAATGATTTTTAATTTGTTTCATAGCCTTCATCTTAAGGATCCACTATAATTTATTTTATTAGTCTCTCATTGCTATAATTTAGTTGATTCCTAAATACTGACCATTAAAATTATAGTACATTTTGATGTATTGATACTAATAAGGTCAATTGGTATGATAGTAAAAATAATATGGTAATATTTTAGTTAAATTTTATTTCTTTGATCATATTTTAATAATTTTGTGAGCCCTTTACTTTGGATAGTATCTGTTTTTCCTTTGCTTGCATGTATCATTTTCCTTTACTCATTTATGGTTTTTTAAAAAAATGCATATATATTTTTCTTTTCTACCTTATATTGAAAATATTTTTCTAATTTATTTTTTATATTTTAGCTAGTTTATAGTTTCTATATACAGACATTTTAAGTTTATGTACTGTGGAATATGTTGGCTTGTATTTATATTTCCACCTTTGTTTTTATGCTTAAGATCATTTCTCAGTCTGTAATTGTATTAATTGTATCCTTCTAGTTCACACAACTTGGCTTTTACATGGAATGATTTAGTATAGCTAGACTCAAATAATCATCTTAGCATTGTTTATTTAAAAATCTACTGCCTTTGACTGTTTTAATTGCCCTCGTTTTCATAGCTAACATGATATACTTATTGGTGTCCTCATTTTGTTTCATCTATTAGTTCTTGATTCAATTTCACAGGCCTCTTTATTTATAATATTGGGATAATTTTAACCATGCCCCTTATTATCTTCAAAAGGTCATTCTTTTTTAAATACATTTTCCCCTTCCTGTGACATCTTATTAACATCTTAATTTTAGAATTGTAAAATTAACTTGAATAAAAATTATTTCATATTAAATCTTCCATTCTGGATTGTGGTATATCTTAGTGATATTTGAATCCATTCTATTTCTATGTACAGTTTCTTTGGCTTCGTAGCTTTGTTTTCATTTAAAAAAATGTTAATTGTATATATTTTTGTCTTTGTTTTTTTTCCTTTCTTCCTCCTTTTCTTCCTCTTATTCTTTTTTTAAAGGTTTTGAAGTATTTTTTCATTGCAAAAAATATACATTGTTATTCATCATCATAAAATTTGAAACCATAACAATATCTACTGCCATAACATTATCTACTGATTTTTAAAAAAATGGTAATCTTATTGTGGAAAATGACTTGCTTTGTTCTTCTTTTCATCATGATTTCTATTTTCCTGTTCCTTACTTCTTATACTTACTGCACACCTGCCTTTATGCCTTATTGCTTTTTTCAACTGTTCTTCTATCAAGATGGCCCTCTGATATTAATACCTCATGAAGCAAAAAAATCACCTAAAATCAATCAATCAATCTATCTATCTGTCTATAATGTTTTGTTGTTGTTTTCTCCTAATACCTCTTATTCTTTCTCCTTTCTCCTTACACTCTGCTTCCTCTTCTTTTTTTGAAAGAACTAGTTGACTTGCAAATCATAGAACCTTGTTCAAACTAGGTTAAACAAAAACAGGAGTTTATTTTCTTCTATAACTTAAAGAGTTTTGCATGAAATACCACTGAATACAAGTACTCAGGAAATAATAGCTTCAGGATGTATTTCCTTCTAGCTTGAGCTCTCAAAAGAATAAAGGCACTTTTTATTTCAATGTCTCTCTCACAAGGTTCCTAAGTGGGTCTGCTTAGATTTCACACACTCGTGTGGATCCAATCCAATACTCTGTTTGAGTATTCAGAGTTCACTGAGATGGAGAGAGAATGCACCTTTGCAAATTAGCTTAAAAAAATCAATTAGGATTGGGAGAAGTTTCCAAAAATGTAAGGCAGGAGAGCTGAAAAACAAATTATACAGATAGTAATATTAATTAATATTTTTTGTGGTTCTGAATATTTTTAAAATTATATTTTATATTGACTACTGTTGCTGTGAGCCAAGTTATTGACTTTTATATATTAACACTAAAGTTTCTCACTGGATTACTTTTTCAGTTGCCATCTTCTTATTTTTGGTAAAATATCATGTCATATGCAATAATAAAGAATAATATCTGCATTCTTTTGATTACATCATATTTCTTTTTCTTATTGCTAATTTAAAAATATTAAAAATGCATAATATAATAGTATTTATTTTTATATTTTTTATATTATTTTAATGGATATATGCTATTATTATTTCCTCATTAATAGGATTATGACTCTTAGCATGAAATTCACAGGATTTTCTCATTTTAATAAATATATCTGTTTTAACTTATGTAGAATACTTTGCAAAATTTATTTGTTCTAATTAGTTATGCACACAACAGAATGCATTTCAGTTCATAGTACACAAGTGGTGCACAAATTTTCATTTTTCTGGTTGTACAAAATGTAGAGTCAAACCATTTATGTCACCATACATGTATGTAGGGTAATGATGTCTGTCTCATTCACCATCTTTCCTATCCCTATGCCTTCTCCCTTTCCCTTCTTTGCCTTTGCCCTATCTAAAGTTTCTCTATTCCTCCCATGCCTCTCCCAACCCCCATTTAGGATCAGCGTCTACTTATTAGAGAGAACATTTGGTCTTTGCTTTTTTGGGATGGGCATAATTCACTTAGCAATATATTCTCCAACTCCATCCATTTACCTGTAAATGCCATGATTTTATTCTCTTTTAATGCTGAGTAATATTCCATTGTGTATATAAATCACTGTTTATTTAACCATTCAACTGTTGAAGGGCATCTAGGTTGGTTCCACAGTTTAGTTATTGTGATTGTGCTGCTATAAACATTGATGTGGCTGCATCACTGTAGTATGCTGATTTTTAAGCCCTTTGAGTATAAACTAACAAGCATCATTGTTGATCCATTAAAATGTTTTTTTTTAATTTTGTCTAATGCTGTGTATTTTTGTCAATATGTTATTTAGGCATTTTGCTTTTGAGGTGTTGCATGACTTAGAATAATTTCTAATTCATGTATCTCTGTGTGTCTGTGTGTGTGTGTGTGTGTGTGTGTGTGTTTGTGTGTGTGTGTGCGTGCATGCGCTTTGTGCATGTGTGTCTTTGTCTTATTTTCATGTTTGGTATTAAGGTTATTGAACTGTTTAAAGTGATTTTAAAAGTTTTTTTTTCTATTTGCTGCTAAATATTGGGTACTTACTATGACATTTTTATAAAATTAAGGTTATTGAGGTATAATTTAAATACAGTAAAATATATACTTTAATTATATTTTGATGAACCATGAATATATATGTGTATGGTTTTATAAGTCTTAGTAAAAACATATTAAGATTTAAACATTTATTTTACCCTAAAAGTTAGCTCTTTGCAATTAATTCCCTTTCCTTCTCTGATTCCTTATAAACTGGACATATTTTCTGACATTCTAGATTCAAGATCCTTTTCTAGAATTTCATATAAATGAAATCTTCTTTTCTATAGGTTTTATACCTATAGTTTTGCTTAGAATATATTTTTTGTGATTCATCAAAGTTGTTCATGAATAAATACTCTATTCCTTTATATTGCTGGTGGCCTTACATTATATAGATAATCACACTTTGTTTATTCATGCACTTCTTGATTAGCATATGGGTTCTTTCCAATTTAGAGTTTATATGAAAAAATACTACTGAGTGGTACATGCCTGTGATCCCAACAACTCAGGAGGCTGAGGTGGGTGAATTGCATGTTCAAAGCCACCTCAGCAACTTATTTTGAGTCCTGTCTCCAAATTAAAAATAAAAAGGGCTGGGGTGTTGCTCAGTAGTTGAAAATTTTTGAGTTCCATCCCTAGTACCGAAAAAGAAAAGAAAAAGTGCTACTATGAAAATGTACATGTTGTGGTGAGGACATATTTTCAGTTCTCAAGGGTTAATACCTAGATGTGAGCTTTTTGTGGTTATGTAAATTACATATTTAGCATTATAAAAAAGCTATCAACCTTTTTCCCCAAAGTATTGTATTATTTTGTCCTTTTTCTTCATTAATGTAGAATGGTTTCAGCTTGCTTTTGCCAGTTTTTTAAAATTCTAGTGGTTGAGTAGTGGTGTATTATTTTGTTTTTAATTTGCATTTTTTGAATGACTAAAGACATTGAGCACCATTTCTTGAGATTCTTGGCCATTATTACAATCTTCTGTTAAATGTCTTCAGTTCTTTTGTCTATTAAAATATTGGTGTGTTTTATTATTATATGTATATTCTACACACACTCACACACACAAATCGTTTGAGCCCAAGTACTTGTCAGATATACATATTGCAGGTCTGCATGTTTGTATCCTTGACACTGTTATTTGAGGAGCAAATCGGTTTCATTATGAGAAGGTCCAATATATCACTTGTTTCTTTTTTGTTTCATTCTTGCAGTTTCTTATTTGAGAAATCCTGGCTTCACTCAAGATCGTTAATGTTTTCTCTCAATTCATACACATATTCTGCTTTCTGCCATTAAATGAGACTGAATCAAAGCAAGTAGAGTTGAAAACATGAGAGGGCGAAAGGGCTTGTCAAAGTTATCTTTTACTTTATATGTGGTTTAGCAGCATGGCAACTAATGTCTGACTTTCTGGGGTCTCTAGAGGATGGATATGCTTTTCACTAATGTCCTTCTACTCTATCTAGTTGAGACATTAGTGTCTTCTTTCCCTGCATGACCTCTGGAGTTGTTCAGCTTGTAGCTCCTTGGGCTTTATTCTATGCATGTGTAGGTTTGTATACAGCACCAGACACAAAGAAACTGCCCTATAAATTTCAAAGCTCTTCTTCTTCATGGCTTCTTCCTCTCTAGCATTCTGCTGTTCAAACTTCAATGGCCAAACTCCAGCTCTCTCCTATGTTAGCAAGATCGCCATGCTCTAACTGGATTCACCCTTCCTACACTGCAGTCAAGAAAGGACCTCCTAGCAGAAAGATATTAGATTATAGTATTCAAATAATTTGTTTCTCATCTTTCAGGGAACACATTCCTGTGATTGTTGTTGTCAAAATTTAAACTTATTTGTTCCAATTCTTATCCAGTGTTCTGTTTTTAGAGAAATATCTGCAATGGATATCCATCATGACAGGAATTGGATTCTGTAAAGCATTTACTTATCCATTTATTTTTGTTCTTAATTGAGGTAAAACACATAAAAAATTTACATTTTAGCCATTTCAACTGTATAATTCTGTGGCATTAAGTATAAAAATATTGTCATGTAACCATCATCACTAACCATCTCCAGAACTTTTTCTCCTTCCCAAACTGAAACAATGTTCCTTTGAAACATTAACTCCCCTTTACCGCTTTCTGTTCAGCCTCTGGAAACCACCATTCTACTTTCTCTCTGAAATCAACTATTTTGGTCATTGAAACTAGGTTGATCATGTAAGTGGAACCATAGAATATTTGATCTATTTTTGACTTTTGTATTTTCACTGTATCATATCTAGTCAAGGTTTTCCCATATTGCAACATGTGTAAAATTTTCTTCCTTTTTAAGGTTGAATAACATTCCATTGTATATTAGAGATTTCGCTAATCCATTAATTTATTGATGGGTATGTAGGTTGTTTCCACTCTTTAGCTATTGTAAATAATACTGCCATAAGCCTCAGCCTTCAATTATTTGGTTATTTACCTAAGAATGGAATTACTGGATTTGTTTCTCTTCTTTCAGGGAACACATTGTGGTAATTCTATTTAATTTTTTTTTTGAGAAGACATCATATTGTTTCCACAGCAGTGGTACCATTTTGCATTCCCACCATCAATGCACAAGAATTCCATTTTTCCGTATCTTCATCAATAGTTGTATTTTTTGATGTTTTAAAAAACAGTAGAGGTTCTAAAGAGTTGGAAGTGATATTCAATTATAGTTTTAATTTAATTTTCTTAAATTTAGTATTTTTTAAATCAGTTTATTGACCATTTACTTTTCTTCATTGATATGTCTATCCTACTCCTCTGCCCATTTATTTTTTTAAATTGAGTGTTTGATTTTTATTTGTTACATTGTGGTATTCATCTGAAAATTATCTGCTTTTTGATGAATATATTTTCCCATTCTGTGGGTTGTCTTTTCACTTTGTTGATTCTGTCCTTTAATGCACAAAAGCTTTTAATTTTAATAAAACTAAACTTATCTATTTTTGCTCTCATTGCTTGTGCTTTTTCAAATCTTTTTGGTATTCTTTGAGAAATCAGGGAATCAGTGCTAAATCCAATCTAATAAAGTTTTCTATTTCTTTTTTTTTTGGAGGTTTTTTTTGTTTAAGCTTTATAGTGTTTTTCCTAATCTTTTAACAATTTTTAATTTAAAGCAATTTTGTCTGGTATAAGTGTAGCATTTCTACTCTCTTTTGAATTGAATATTTTTTTTCATATTTTGACAAAATGAGTCTGTTATAGATAGAATATAGTTGGAGGCTGGATTCTTTGTTTTGTTTTGTTTTGTTTGTTTGTTTCCCATTCTGCCAATGTAAACCTTTAGATTAGGGGTTTCAATACATCTACATTCACCTGTGGTGATCTACTCTTTTGACATTAGTTTTCTACATGTCTTCAAGTATTTTTTGTTCCTCATTTCCTACATCAGTGCCTTTTGTTGGGTTTAGTTGGCTTTCATACTGACATGCTTTTAGTCTCATTCCCTTTCTTATAAATCCTATAGATAGTTTTTATGAGGTTACCATGGAGACCAAAAATAACATACTAAAATTATACCAATCCAACTTAAACTGATACTAACTTAAATTCAATCCCATAAAAATACTACCTCTCTAAAGTTCCACACTACCCTACTTAATGTTACTGATGACAAAACTTTTGTCTTTATACATTGTCTACCCTTGAACATGCAGTTACAGTTATTTCTATTCATTTGTCTTTTAAATCCTTTTTTGTCCCTCATTTTCTACATTATTACCTTTTCTTATGTTTAGTTGATTTTCATACTGACATGCTTTTACAGAAAAGTAAAGTTATAAACCAAAATTATGATAGTATTGTTTTCTGTATTTGTCGTGTGTTTTGTCTTTACTGGAGAACTTTATATTTTCATGACTTCAAATTACTGTCTAGTGGATTTTTATTTCAATTTGAAAGATGCATCAGCATTTCTTATAGGGCAAGTCTAGTAAGTAAAGGAGCTTCCAGCTTGTTTGGGAATATTTCAATTTATACCTAATTGTTAAGGATAATTTTATGAGGATTCTGATATATTTTTGATGCCTAGAATTTTATTCTTCTTTCTACTCCAAAGATCTAGAATTAAATCAATTTAATGTTCTTTAAGTCTAACAATACACTATGTTAACTCTTTTGTATTATTTGGTATCTCTTGTTTTCACTCTCTTTCCTACAATATTATAATCAGGCAAAAATAAAGCCAAAACAAAGTAAATGCTAACATCCTTAGTGGCACTTGATGTGAATCCATTATTCTCACCTGTGGACTCAGTGAACATGATAAGGAACAATTATTATTCCTGCTTTTGTTTGTGATCACCAGCATGTCTGACTGTTGAGTGGCTATCATCTGGACTGACTAGTGCCTAGCACAACTGAGGAAATAAACTTTTCCACACATGTCTCATCTTCTAGCTGGACAGACCAGTCGCCTGGTACAAGTCCATTTCAAGCCTCTGCTTCCTTCAAGTCTCATAAGGTACTATTTGTCAAAGAAAGTCCTATTTTTGTTTCTTCATTGTGGGTTTGGGGCAAATCACCCCACTTAAATGAGAGAATACCTCAAAGTGACACAGTAAATGGCCCAGACTTGGGAAAGGGTGATGAATTGGAGCCATCATTGAGCTCTAACAAAGCTACCTATGCCCCTTTTGTGAGGAATATACTTATCTGTCCATTTATATTCTTATTTATTTTTAAAATATTTTTAGGTGTAGATGGATACAATATCTTTATTTTGTTTCTTTGATTTTTTTATGTGGTGCTGGGGAACAAACCTAGCACCTCATGCATGCAATGCCATGTATGCTAGGCAAGCACTCTTACCACTAAGCCACGACCCCAGCCCTGTGTTCTTATTCTAGATGTGTTATTCTTATTTATTTATTTATTTTTACAAAAGCTGAAATTGATTAATTTTTAATAGGCCAACTTTACAGTTACATGTCTATTTACATATCATATATTTTTCTCTAGTATAACTTTATCATTGTCTTATGCTTTCTAGTTTCATTACTTCAATTTTCAAATTTTCTTTTATTTTTGTTATATGAGTAAATATTTAATTTACATTCTAAATATTTTTATATTTAGAAATTTATGTGTTATGTTTTGCATAGCATAGCAGTTGACATTTGGGTTTTCAATATTTATTAATACCCTATTTTTCTATTTCTACAGTTAAAAATTTTGAATTTTTACAAATTCCTCCTCTATTAAGAACTTTTTGCACCAAGCCCACTTCCTCTATACTCCTTTTAATATATGCTTCTGTCTTATTAGTTTAATTTGGACATACAGAACTAACTTTTGTTATTGCTTTTCTGTTTTATCCAATTTTGTAACATTCAACCTAAATCAGTGTTCACCTTATTTGCACATTCAGTTTCAATCTTTTTCATACTATGAAATTCTGTCGATCTTATCTATCTCCAATAAATCTAACATTTTTAAGTAACAATGATGATTCAGAAAGTGTGCTGTATTATTCTTAGTAGAGTCCTCTAGAAAGACATAGACTTCTTAGGCCCCAAACTTTCCACTTATAACTTTTGTCTGTCTGATGTATTCATTTAAAGGAAAACATGAAGTCATCATTACTTCATTCCTCTGTTTGTAACCTATATTTTCTGCCTTACTATTTTTAGGATATTTCTCTCTTTCATGGAACTCCAAACGAATTTCTAGGAAACCTCTTGGTGCATCTGATTAACTGACTTTCTCTGCATTGTAGTGAACCTTCTCAGTTTGCAACTCCTGGTATGCAATTCCCTTAATTTTTGTAGTTTCTACCCACCCCCTCCCCAATGCCCCAGCCCATGGAACAACAACATTTTAAAATTTGAATCATCTTTCTTTCTCTTGTATGTATGTTTCCCTTCATAATTTTAATTTTTTCTTGTTTTATTTCTTGCTATAAGAGAGTTCCATGTTTGTTATAACATTTATAATGTGAATTTTAATTCTGCAATTGCTTCTTTTTACTTTCATAAACTAGAATATTTCATTATTCTGTTCTCCATGTGATGCTGTGTTTTTTTTCTTTTTTAATCTCAGTTAATTTTCTCTTAATGGCTTCCTGCTTTGTGTTTCTGAAATGAGATTTTTCTTCTCATTCCAATGGGGATGCTATCTCTATAGAAATTATTTCTGCAATTATTTGTACATCTGGTAATAAATAACATATTTCTCTGCTGGTGGTTTTGGATGATAATTTCTTTCCTTTATTTTTTTCACAGTAATCCTACTGAATAACTCCCCATTATTCATTCTAGGGCCATGTAACAGCTACCTAGATTTGGAGTGGGTCAGCAGTTTGGATTCATTGATTGCATTTGGCCCTTGTCCAAGTTCTGCTGATAAGATAAGGTGGAGGTACAGAATTTCTTACAAAACTTGAACAGTGTAGCAAGCCTTCATAGGCACTATGATTCAATCTATTCCTTCTCTTACTTCCTCATTCTCTAGTACTTAAAACATATAAAGAATCAAGGTTTTAACTTTCCAAGGATACCTTAGATTTTTTGCCTGGGAATTGAATGTATAACTTGCTTCTCCTTCAATGTCTTTCTCCTTTTACTGTACCTCAGTGATTATGACAATATTGCAAATATATATTCACAATTAAGATTATTATAAAATATATATGTCCAGTAATAAAATAATATTTGTTAGTTCATTTCCTTTTGTTTTTTTTTTCTGATAGATTCTTAGAAGTAGATTTGCTGAGATAAAATATACTAACACATTTGTGAATATTTCATATATGTTGACAAATTCTCTTCCAAATATTATAGAGTTAATGTTCAAGAAGGAATATAAGCACACATTCTCATTAAAAGTTTATTTGGAAAAAAACTTTTGGGATTATGTTGTTATTATGAAAAGAGTTACAATTCTGAAAATCAATGAAAGAGAAAATAAAAAGCGGCTGTTGTTTTACTATGTGGCAATGAGCATTTTTAATCTTTCTTAGTTATTTTATTTTCTGCCTTGGTTTCTTCTGGGAATTATAAAGGGAGAGAAAAAGAAAGAGAAAGAGAGAGGGAGAGAGAGAGGGAGAGAGAACACATATAGTTTCATAATGACATTTAAAGTGATTTATAATTTTGTGCCAAGAATTAGTGTGTCATGCACACATATGGAGATACACACATAAATATAAATTTTTCAAAGAGTGTGTCATTTTATATGTTCTCACTGTGTTTATCAGTCATTTGGTATTTACCCTTATCAATGGTATAGGAAGATTTTTCTATTTTTATTTGATAGAAAATGTTATCTTGTTTTTATTCATATTCATTAGAGAACTGGTCAAGTAAAATGTCTTTTTACCTAAAGCTTATTATTCATATATAAGTACTATTCTATAAAGCTATTGTTAAAGTTCATAATTCAAAATCAATTTATCTATCTTATTGGTGGTGGGCTCATCACTTCTTTATTAGCAATATTCATGACTTTAGTCACAAACATTGCTATAATTTCCTATTTTATACAGATAAACAACTCATGATTTTTAACCAATCATATTTATTTATATTTTCTATTGTAACTTTTTTATTATTTCTAGTTTAGAAATTATATTTTTTTGCCTGATCAGTGCATTACTTTGAACAGTGCAGTTGATTAGTGAATTATATTTGATTGCTAAGAAAATTTTGAAATCCCCCAACCCTCATATTCAATTCTGTTCTTTATAACAGCATCAAGAATCCAATAATATCTAAGTTCTCAGCTTGATTGACTTTTTAAATTTTAATTTCAGAGAATAAAAGACCATGCATTGAATTCTCTCATCTAAGTGTAAAGGATTCCTGAAAAGATTTGTTTATTCCCAGATTAAAGATAGTTCTGATGATGTATACAAGGAACAAGCTGAACTGTGCTGAGCCACTTTTAGGGCTCAATAACTCACTCAATGTTAATTTCAACACACAAAAGAAAACAGTCTGGCTGATTCTTGGATACAGACCAATGGGCTCCACCCCATCATGGCTTTCAAATTTTGTAAGGAGTTTATTGCATAAAGAAGATATTAATGTAATTGTAGTAGACTGGAACCATGGTGCTACAACTTTTATTTACAACAGAGCAGTTAAAAACACCAGAAAAGTTGCTGAGACTTTGACTGAGTACATTCAATATCTTTTGGTAAGTCTGGAAATTTTATCATTAATCTTGCTATACAATATATAATGTGTTATGTAATACTACTTGTGAAAATAAAAGTAATACTTTTTTCCCATAAGCATTTAGAATTATAGCTTTGAAATTCTAATTTGTGCAGTCTTATTATCTTTGCATCAAAATATAATTATATATATAGATTTACCTTATTTTAAAATAATTCTCATAAACATTTATTATAATTAATTTAAAACATTGTAAGACTTTTTGACTCTAACTAAATTAACTTTAGAATAAAGTAGTGGTCCTAAGTGGGCAGAGGGGATAAAGTATATAATCTTTTCATTCTTTGGATATTCTCCATAAAATATATCTTAACATGTTTACATTAATCATATATGAATTTGGTAAAAGACAGGGGAAAACAGTCTGAAAAGTAGATTAATTTTATCAATGTCAAAGGAAATTCCATTCAGGTTTGCTCAAAGTGGGGATGGGTCAGGTAAATTTAGGCCAGTTCTGGGTCATCTATAGTTTGAATGAGTTTTCTTAACCATGTCAACCTTTATGGAGACTCATGTTTATCCTGAGAGGTGGTGGTTATGGGTAATTGAAATCAGAGGCCACTAACTGGATTGTGCTACTTATATTTTAGGAAAAAACAGACACAAGGAGGTGGAACTTCTAAAGCTGTTTTATATCTCACACAGAAAACCATGTGAATTTAATCAAGTTTAGGATGTTCATGTGAAATTTGAACAACTTAGGTTACATACATGCCTATAAATCTGTCTTTGAAATGGGAGTCAGAGTATTGCATTGCAAAGACATGTGAAATCCTAGAACCTTGGTCTATTGAGGGCAGAATTTGTCTATTGCTCATTGTAGAAAAAATTTTAAAGTATACCCTTGGATGAATACCCTTCTCCACAAAACTGAAAATGATGGATACAATATTTAAGAGAGTTTCAGGAATCATCTATATTTAGTTAATGTTTCTATAATTCCTATATTTCTAAATGCCTAAGCTTTCAAACTTTAGCTTAAAATGTACGAATTTAATTATTTTTTTTTACATAGACTAACCCTTTAATAATTTTACTAACTTTGTAAGACAGGTAATGCATGTGCATATTCTTTGGGGATAGTGAACATTCTGTTTCTTAGTGGAAAATTGAGCATAGTCTGTGGCCAATAGAGTAGAAGAAACAAACTGGTTGCATCAAAAACATAGCAGCTGAAGCCAATAAATAGTTTAAAATAAAGTTACCATGCCTACCTTTTCGTGCCTTTTGTTTGTCTTGGTAAAATTTTCATTCATATATAGTAAGATTATCTTGCTCTGCTACAAATCATATATGTATTTACTTTAATGTCATATATATGTGTGTGTGTGTATATACACACACACACACACTTTTTTCTATACAAAGAAAGCTTACTTTCTTTCCAACATTCATGCTTTATTACTACTGTGTTTGTTGCATTTTGCATAAACAGTCAGTAACTATAGTACAAAATGTATGTGGAGTGTGGTCACCTAAAATAAAAGGTAAATATTTGTTTCAAAAATGCTAGCTTAATTTGTGTTAAATATTTATCTCTCATATACAACAACCAGATGTAACATTGATAGAGTCTCTTCCCAGTATTTAACATTCAATTAAAATGTTTCCTTTAATGTTTTATTGTCCATACAACAACATAGCTTCCAAATTTAAAACATTTTATTTTTATTTCTTGTATTATATTTTATTGTTTGCATTGTTGACTTACATATAGCATACTGTTATGGTTTAGAATATTTCACAGCAACTATAATGAGGAGTCAGCATATTATTTATATTAAAGAAAAAATAAGTCTTCAAAGTGAGACTATTTAGCTTCTCTAATAAAAAATAATCACTTCTTAATTTGAAAAATAATTATTAAGAAAATAATATTTGTGATAAAAGTACTAACTCTTCAATAAGAAAATAGCCTCTACTAGATATTTAAAGAAAGACTCATGCAAATGCTCCTCAAATTATTACATGAAATAGAAAGTGATGAAACACTTTCCAATCCATTCCATGAAACCAGTGTTGCCCTCAAACTGAAACCAGATAAGGACACATCAAGGAAAGAAAACTATAGAACAATATTTCTGATCAACTTAGAAAGTCCCTAATAGGCTATTAGCAAATCATATTCAACACATATGGTAAGATGATTGCACATTGTAACCCAGATAGTTTTATCCCAGGAATGCAACAATGGTTTAAAATATGCAAATTAATAAATGTAATTCACCATATAAATAGAATGAAGGGAAAAAATCCCGTAGTCATCTCAAAAATGCAGAGAAAGCAAAAAAATCACTACCCATTTATAACAAAAACACTGAAGAAAGTAGGGAGAGAAAAAATTATCTAAAATCATAAAAATTGTATATGACAAACCCAAAGCAAAGCCATAGTGAATGGGGGAAAGATGAAAGTATTTCCTTTAATATCCAGAACAATACAATTATGTCTACTGTCACCTGTTCAATATAGTACTTGAAATTCTAGTCAGAGTGATTAGGCAAGAGAAGGAAATAAAAGGGATTAACATAGGAAAAGAAGAAATCAAATATCAATGTTTACAGCTGATGTGATTCTATACTTAAAAGATCCATAAATATCCACAGAAGATTACTTGAACTAATAAACAAATTTAGCAAAGGAGAAGTTTACACAATTAATATACAAAAATCAGTAGCTTTCCTATAAACAAATAACGAATCTGCTAAGAAAGTAGTAAAAAAAAATCCCTTTCACAATACACTCAAAGAAAAAGTACCTGATCAAATAGGTGAAAGACCTCCACAATGAAAGCTGTAGAACACTAAAGAAAGAAATTGAAGAAGACACAAGAAAATGAAAAGACTTCCAAGACCTCCATGTTTATGGATAGGCAGAGTTAGTATTTTTTTACAGGGCCAGTCTACTTAAAGCAATGTACAAATTCAATGTACAGAGTCAATGTTCAAAATACAAATGGCATTCTTTACAGAACTAAAAAAAAAAAAAAGTCATAAAATTAATTTGGAAGAATAAATGACTCAGAATAGCCAAAGCAATTCTAAGCCAAAAAGTTGTGCTGGAGGCATCATGATATCTGACTTCAAATAATACAACAGAGCTGTATTAACAAAAACTGCATCATACTGACATAAAGTCAGACACATAGACCAATGGTACAGAACAGAACACAGAGAAATCCACAGATAGGGTCTGATCCTTAAAAAAGGTACTAGAAACATACACTGGAGAAAAGAGACTTTTTAACAAAATGATGCTGGGAAAACTGGTTACCTGTGTGTAAAATATTGAGACTACATTCTTGTATCTTAGCCGTCACAAAAATAAACTCAAAACAGATCAAAGCCTTAGGAATGAGATCAGAAATTAAGCAAACTCTAGAAAAAATAGATGGTAAATATTCCAACTTACATACATAGGTCACACTTTTTCATTAGGAGGCCCGAAAGCACAGGAAATAATGCCATTTTTTCAGGAAAATGGATTGAACTTAGAATATTATGTTAAACAAAATAAAACAAACTCAGAAAGTCAAGGTCTCATGTTCTCTCTAATATGTGGAAGCTAGAGAGGAAAAATATAAAGTTGTGTAGAGGAATCTTAGGAAAATCAGAGATCAGTAGAGCAAAGGGACCAGGGTCAGAAAGAAGGTGAGGGAAAGGAGAAATACTGGGGAATAATTTTAGCCAAATTATATTATTTTATCATGTTAGTGTGTGAATATGTAAGAACAAAACCCACTATTGTGTAGAATTATGATGCACCAATAGAGAAAGAAAAAGAAATAGCCAATGATCTGTGAGAAACTCAGCAAATCAATATAGGTATATTTTATAATATCAAACTGTAGAACTGTAGAATAACTGAAGATAGAACAAATAAATTTTAGTCCCATTGAACATGCACTAAAACTATTTAAATTTTATGATTAAATCCTCAATTTCAATTTTCTTTAAGAATATTTGGGAAGTAAATCACTTTTTTTGAGATTACCTAGGCATATCTTCCCCATATTATGAATGTTAAACTGATTCTAAATTTGCTAGTTTAAAATAAAGGCTTATGTAAATTATAAGAAGCAAAATGGTAAGTTTCCAAGTAACTTATGAATTTAGATTATGTTTCCAGCCATTAATTGATGCTTCCACTGTAGGAGAAGGGGAGGGATAAGAGGGAGAAAGGGAATGCTATCTAGTTTGACTGAACATGACTGAAATTCACAAAGATAATTGACAACTTTCCCTTTGTAGTGCCCAGCCTGGGTGGTAAATCAGTTACTTTAAATCATCCCACATGGTGAAGTTTATCCATTTATAATGTATTAAAATCTGGGAAATCTGCAGCTACAGAATATTAACAGCAGGTCAACAGAGAATCACATCTGAAATTCAAAATAAACAATAAAAAAAACTAGTCAATCTTAGGCTCGTTAAGTGCATTTTTATTGATTGTATTTTCTTTCTTCAGCGTGAATCCAAAGGACAAAAACTGGCCCTGTGGCTTTTACTCTTTCATTATCCCAAACAAGAAAGGAAAGATGGTGTGGAGAACAGAAACATAAAATAGCTGTTTCTGCAAAAATGATCATCTTCCTCATAGCTTCATAATTTACTCCCAGTCCTTAAGGCCCTCAGTTCCTTTGATTGCAATGATGGATGACTCTGCTTCAGCTACATCGGGCAAAGATGCTGCAGGATGTACAATAGAACAAACGAACCAGCAGGACGAAATGGCAAGCGGGCGTGCCAAGGGAATTCTCCTCAGTGGAAGAGTAGATAGTCAGTCCCCAGAATTATGTAAAATGTGGCTTGTAAATATTGCTCCCATTGTGGACACTAGAATGTGTAACTTGACAGAAAGGGGCAACACTGGCATAGGATAATGCAAAATATTTTTCACTTCAGTGCCCATATTTTTCACATGACCAGATTTTGCATTAAACAGAGCTCTAACTCAATGCCCAGTGAATTGTTGAGGATGTAAATATATGTATTTAAACACAGAGGGAAACCATTTATAGTTTCATCAATGAAATTTGGTTTACTCTGAAGCTTGTAATTCAGTACTAAGGTAATACTAAATTGTTGGTAATACTTGATTAAAATCATATTTAAAGATTACCCTGAATCTCTCTATAAGTCAATATTAAATTTGGACTGACTCAATTAGCAAGTGCAACAATACCCTGCATATTTGATCTCTTCTGCTCATTCTGCCATCCATTAACAAAAGGAGCCTTGGATTACAAGGCAGACATACTTATTCCTACACCTGTCTTGTGCAAATTGTATAGGGAAGAAAAATTCTAAATAACCATACTTTACACTGTCTCATGTAATCTAATAGATATAGACCCTATACTGAAGACTAAACGCTTATAATCCTAACAGGACCTTAGTAGTTTAGACCTTGAATCAGCAGTGAATTAGAGTGCTCATTTGCAATTACTTTGAGTTACTATTATCTGGCCAGATCCACTCCTTGGCCAGTTCTTAGGAACAATTTACAGATCCATTTTGCCAGATATGTCTTTATGTTCTTTCTCAAATAAAAACTTCTGTTTCACAGGGGTCCTATTTTTTGGGTGTGTATAGTTTATCTGTTTTGAATTTTTTTAATTTTTATTTTTGGTTTTTTTGTAGGAAAGAAATGTGCTATTTTCCTATCATACCAACAGAGTAGAGTTGAAAAATAAAGTAAATAGAGTAGAAAAATAAAGTAAAAACTCTCAAGTAAAAATAAATAGAGTAGAAAAATAAAGTAAAAAAATCTTAAGAAGTACCCTAATATTACCCACCCGTATACAGTTCTGTCAGATTTAATTCATATAGACAAGAAATAGACTGTTGCCTGTCTGTACGTGTTTGGGATGGGGAGGGGGGAACCATAATCTTAAGATTGACTCTCCGGACAGATGCAGTGACCTGTATTCATTCATTCAGTAAAAAATGAATGAAACCAAGATGTGAGTTCCATCTTTTTCATATTGAAGCAGTTTCATTCAATGTTTTTGACTATTTTTATCTTTTGTGGGTTTTTAATTTTTTGGCTCAGGAAAGGAAAGGAGAAACTAAAAAAGGGATGATTATCATGAAATAATATTTTGTGCAGTTTTTATTTTTCAGGGAAGTGATTGGAAATTATACTTCGGCTTGGAAATGTAGATAGGACTTTACTGTAGTTTCTCTGTACACACAATATGCATTAATTTTGCATCACTCATTGCACTTTATGCAATGTTCTTATTTCATAAGGGGTTCTATGGAAAAAGAATTTGGAGAAACAGTGAAACAAAGTTAATTGGATAGTTTTACTATATAACTTAGCAGAATGTTTCTTATGGGCATACGAAGTGTGCACATCATGAAGAGATATTTCATAAGTTTCACTCAAGTATATTTAAGTTGGAAATTTTTGTTTTCACTTTTACAGCCTATTCATATCCTGAGAAACATGCCTTGTGCAAACTATATTTTGAAAAAGTCTACCTAAATGTTGCATGAATAAGCAAGAATCGTTGATCTTAAATTTTATTTATCATTGCCAGTATTTTGATAAAGTGGATTGCTATAATACATGCAAATTTCTCTTTGTGCATTCTACTTTCTTTATCTTCTGCTGCTTTGTAGAGTTAGAATATTATGTGAGTTATCTCTTGCTTTATTGAAAAAACTTCCAAATAGGTTGATGACCATTTTTGACATGCTGAAGCATTGGCTGTGCTTTGGAAACTAGAACACTATATTGTTTTTTAACCACTATGTAAGTGGTTAGAAAACATCCCATACCCATGCAAAATCACATGTAATCTGGTGCTCTTATTTATACTGGTTGTTTTTAAAATATACTTTTTTCATTTGACATTCAGGAACTCAAGTTCAGTGAAGGAAGATGGCATATTACAATGGAAATAGCATTAGACTGAGGTTTAAGGAATGAGAGTTTAAATAATATTGGCAGTACAACTTTTGGCAGTTCATTTTATGGGCCTCAGTTTCTTATATAAAAGATGAAGACTGTATGATTTATATATTCTGAGTGTAAGATGTGAAATCAAAACTTAATAAGGATTAAGAATAAGTATTTCTTTATACATATATGAGCCATTCTTATTGCAAATAAAAATCATGAAACAAAAAATTAGCATTTCTATATTTTCTCAACATTTATCTAAAACATAAATATTAACATTTGAAATAGACTAGATGTTTATTAAGTGAGACTTCATATAATAAGAAAACATTTCTTCCCTACCTTCAGACTCAAATTATTTCTGGTTAAAATATTATTTTTAAATACAAATTGGGCAAGGAGACCAGAGAATCTTGTTTTTAGTGTGTGTTCATCTATAGAAATTTTTCTCTATCAAAATAGTCTTTAGATTAATAGATTCGGAATTCAGTTGCATATCTTTCAACACATCAATCTAGGAGCACAATGCTTTTTAGTGCGTTTTTGTTTAAAGAAGAATGTGTACCTACTTGTTAG
Source organism: Callospermophilus lateralis (assembly GCF_048772815.1). Classification (NCBI taxonomy): domain Eukaryota; kingdom Metazoa; phylum Chordata; class Mammalia; order Rodentia; family Sciuridae; genus Callospermophilus; species Callospermophilus lateralis. The sequence goes on along the minus strand of NW_027512543.1, from coordinate 2,006,430 downwards.
AAATCTTGGCACCTTCCCTCCTCTGTATGTAGAAGATATAATAGCTTGACATTAAAAGAACTTAGCTTCAACAAAATATACCCATTAATTGTCACAGCTAAATTCTTCTTGGCAAAGAAAAAAGGTACAAAAAAGAAAAGTGCGAGTTCATGAGAAGAACACAAATTAAGCCTTTTAAAATTCCTTTGGTTTAAATGCCTATGTTTTATCCATTGTTCAGTAAAAGACATTCTTTACGTTTTTTTTTTCTTATGATTCATTGCTAGCTTTTTTATTTTAAAGATGTGTCAATTGTACCGTTTAACATAAATGCAAAGTGCTTTATACCATTAAAATATTTTAAGGAAAAACATGATCTTGAATTTTTTAAAGACATACTTCAAAATTTGTGCTTAAAAATATACTGTGACAGAAAAGATTAAAATGTTTGCAATTCATCTGTCTTGTGAGAGGTTTAGAGCAAATCTAAATATAAAAATGTTTCATCTTGAAATGGGCAGAAAAATACTTTACTTTTTTTGTAAAGATAAATATCTTTTATTTTGAAAAAGAAGGAATCGTTTTACTTTCTTTGTTGGGCCACTCTATGTGGGTCTGTTTAGTTTCTTGTTTATCATTTCACTTTGACATTATGGTGGCACAATTACCCAGATTAGAGGCTACTGTAAGCTTGTTGAGGATGATAGGTATTCAGTTATGGCTTTAGGGCAAGCAGATGGACTCCCCAGAGCCCAGAGACACTGAGTCTTGTTCTACCTGCAGGCTCTAAAGCAGGTGTGCACTGCTGATGGGGTTGCTCCAAATGGAAAGTACACAGGTGATGCTAATTAAGGAAGTTCAGGGACTAGGAAGGAGCTCTCAGTTTATTGCTGATGGTGGAGTGCCAAAGGTTAGTGAAAAGCAGGATTGTCTGCTGGCCCAGGGAAGATAAGAACACAAAGGGCACAGGAAAGGATTTGAATACAGGCACTTATCAGTGTGCCTTTTAAACTACATAATGCTGCAAATAATGGAGTGCTTTTAGCAGTAAAACTGGGAGTCCTTTTATGAATGTACTAATTTATTAACATCAATTTGTGTTACCATTTAAGTAGTTAGTTTCATTTTTTCCTGACTTGAAGAGAAAACATCAAGAAAACCTTAGACCAACCTCAAATAAGCTATGATTAAATTAAAAATCAGCTATATCACACACTTATAAATAGTTTCATATGGCATAATTTTATACCCACCTTGGCAACAATTCTTTCAATTCAATTGGCTATGTGTTAAATATATTTTCCTGTTATTTGGAAAATATGTTTTAGAGACATGAATACTACATTCCACAGAACAATGTAATTGCTTTTTTTATGTGATGATCAAATGGCTAATTTTAATAATTATAAACCTGAATTCATGATAAACTTGTAGATAATTGTGAACTTTACATATGCTACTTTGTATTAACTGTATTAGATTTGCTTTAAATTAATATCAAACTATAAATTATCAAAAGAACAATGTTTAAAATTAGAAGCATATCACTTGAATATTCCAGACTTCAGCATGGTTTTCCATAAAGTAACTTATTGAAGGTAAACAGGTCATAGATCACCTCAAGTGTAGGCATTCTATAATTGGTCATTATGAAATTTAATTAGTGTCAGGTTTGTTTTTGTTATCTTTTGTTACTCAACTATCTATCCCAATATTTAATGGCTTAAATCCAGAACAGTTTTATTTGCCTAAGATTTTATAGGTCAGGAAATAAGGGGTAGGTGTGCTTGACTGGGTATTTCCTCTGTTCCTTGTGGTATTTTCTGGGATTGAGCATTTGGCTGTATTCATCTGGGTTATCAGCTAGTGATCAGGGTCAGTTGGAGTGCACAGCTAGCTGATGAATGGAATTCATTCAAGTATGTGGTGTCTCAGCTTGAATGGCTGGAACAGCAGGGGGATGGCTGGCTGGACCTCTACCCATCTCCATGTTCTTTATCCAGTAGGATAGGTGAGGACTCAGAGAAGTTAAAAGCTGAATATAAGACCTGTGTCTAGAATTACAAGGTGGGGCTGGGGATGTGGCTCAAGCAGTAGCGCGCTCGCCTGCCATGCGTGCGGCCCGGATTCGATCCTCAGCACCACATACAAACAGAGATGTTGTGTCCACCAAATACTAAAAAATAAATATTAAAATTCTCTCTCTCTCTCTCTCTCTCTCCCTCTCTCACTCTCTCTTTAAAAAAAAGGAAAAAAAAAGAATTACAAGGTGTCATTCCCATCACATTCTATCAGCCAAAGACAGTAAGCCTAGATTCAAATGGAGGGAAAAATAGATTTCAAAGCAGTATGAGATAATGGAATGGCAGAGATTATTATATCTTCTTCCCAAATGCATCTGAACCATTTTAATGTCTTTCACTTTGCAACCAGAATTTGCCCCCTATTTATGGAACTATCTACCTAAATAAAACAGAGGTGACTCTAAAATACTAATATTTATTTGGAAATGGCAGAGTATTGCAAGGGGACTATGCCTGTTGTAGGAAATAATGGGCCTATTCAAAGACACTGATGCCAGGGGAAGTTTTTAAAGACAAAAATGAAGAGGATTACCTCATATATTTCAAAACAATAATCCTTAGTCACAAGGGTTAATAACAAGTGTGGCACCAATCCAAGTTTGAACAGACGGTTGCTGGGCAGATGACCTTGTGGAAGTACTTTTTGCATGAGTTTTTTGGTGGCCTCTGTGCAAGTTAATGGTTCTAGCAGAGCCTTTTGTGATAGTTCTTATCAGGCAACAATTCATAACCCTTCCTTCATAAACTCCTGGCTGTGTTTGCTTTTTTAGAATTCACCTACAAGCTAAAAATGATTCGTTCTCATGAGGAATGGGGTTCAGGTTGAACTCTGCCCCAACATCCTTCCCGAAGCAACACCCAAAACTACCTGGACACCAAAGGCAGGAAAAGTCAAACATCCCACACCCTATTTTTAAGGTCTCATTAGACTGTAAACACAAGCTCTACCTTTGGTCTTTTATGAACTAATCACTTTTAAAGAGATTCAAAGCCAGGGTCAGGAAAGGGATAGTAGAAAGACTAAAAGTCATCTTGAGCCTCAGAAAAGATAGAAAAAGAACACAAAACTTTGTTGTTGTGTTGATGTCTCAACTAAACATACATTTGTAATTGTATTCAAAAAAGGAAGTTAAATGGTAATCTATTTTAATAGATGCAAATATTTAACAGCAAATACTTAGCCCTCCTACAATTAAGATTCATTAACTTTAAGCCTAACATTCAAAGTGGAAACATTCTTAAACCCCACATATGATCCCTAATAGTCATATTTAAAGTCAAAGGCTAAACTTAAACCTGAACTGAAATTAGCTTGGAAATTGCTTAGCTCACCCCACTACTGTTAAATGTTTAACAAGGCAAACTGCTAGTCCATTCAAAATATTAATAGATTCTGATTGCTATGGTTTCATTGTCTGTGCCCCTCCCAAAACTCATTTGTTAAAATTTAATCACCAAAGTGATAGTATTAAGGGGTAGGGCCCTTTGGGAAGTGATTAAATCACAAGGGCAGAGTACTTATAATAGGATTAGAAATCTTATAAAAGGGTTGGAGGAACTAGCCCAGATCCTTTTACCCTTCCACCCAAGTAGAACACAGCATTCAAAACACCATCTTGGAAACATAGACCTAACCCTCACCAAATATCAAAACCTACCAAGAACTGTGAAAAATAAAGTTCTATTATTTACAAGTTACCCAGTCTCCAGGATTTTGTTTTAGCAGCATAAACACATTAAGACAGTGACCAGGCTTCAAGGATAGATGCCCGTTTGAAAGAATAAAGGATGTATTGAGACACAAACATTTAAGATGATGCACATCCACTTAAGATGGTAAATTAACAGGTCTTTTCTAAACCTTGATAACTTCAATTTTCTGCCAGACATTGTTTTTTCCTTACTGGGATCTTAAGTATGGAAGAAAACTGAACCAAAACTACTTATTAAATAATAACTTCTGGGGCTGGGGATGTGGTTCAAGTGGTAGCGCGCTCGCCTGGCATGCGAGCGGCCCGGGTTGGATTCTCAGCACCATGTACACACAAAGATGTTGTGTCCGCCGATAACTAAAAAATAAATATTAAAAAAAAGAAAGAAAGACAAGGTCTTGGCTGGTCTTTAAAAAAATAAATAAATAAATAAATAAATAATAACTTCCTTGAGAGAAAAGCTGTGGTGTTACAGCCATTTGGTCACAATCTGACTATTTGGTCACAATCTGACTTGGTGTTAGCATTCCAAAATAAATAATGTGTGCCTGTAATGGTAACAGTAGGGAAGAAGAATCTAAAGTTTCTTATGGTCCCATCCAGTGATTTACATATCATAACTATGAGTGACCAAAAAGAAATATTAGTTTTCTGTTAACTTGTCATGATTAGCCCACATCATGATTATCAGTCCATTTGGGTAGAAGGTGATTTGTTCTAGGGATTCAGTTAGCTTTTTTAGAATCCTTCTTCATTAATTTTAAAAAAGATGTTTTCATTATAGGCCTGTTAAGACTTTCAAGGAGGGGCTGGGGATGTGGCTCAAGCGGTAGCACGCTCGACTGGCATGCTTGCAGCCCGGGTTCTATCTTCAGCACCACATACAAACAAAGATGTTGTGTCTGCCAAAAGCTAATAAATAAATATTAAAATTCTCTAAAAAAAAAAAAAAGACTTTCGAGGATATGCCAAAATCTCTATGAATCATTTCAGTAGGTGATTTTGGGAGACTTCTGATGAGTACATTTGAGAATGGTAAGGTATCTATGTGGTCTAGTTAGCTCCCTTACTCTACTGTTTATGAACAACATGATACTTGGCTAGTTCCTATAAAGTGACCTGACAGGAAACTATTTCTTTGAGGTTTGATGAAAAAAGATCTCTGAGGGCCATTTTATATTTTCTTCTGGTTTTGAGGACATGTAATTGCCAAGTTTATATATATATATGCATATATATGTACTTTTTATTGTTCTGAAGATTGAACCCAGGGCCTAACTGGCTACAAACCCAGCCCAATTACCAAGTTTTGTTAAAAGTGGTGAAAAGGGAATTTAAACAACTCAATTTAAAATTAACACCCCAGGCCCCAAAATTAATCCAATTAATAAATGAGTTAAGCAGATACTTCTCAAAAGAATTAAACCAGATACTTCTCAAAAGAAGCATACAAATGACCAAAAAATATATGGAAAAAAATGCTTAGCATCTTTAGCAATTAGGGAAATGCAAATCAAAACACAACAATACAGCTGTGATTTGGGAGGTTGAAGTAGGAGGATCAAGTGCAAGGCCACCTCAGCAATTTAGTGAAGCTCTAATCAACTTAGAGAGATCCTGTCTCAAAAAAACAAAAAGGATTGGTGAGGTAGCTCAGTCTTGGAGCCCACCTGGGTTTAATTACCCCCCCCCCCCCCCCCGCACACACACCAAAAAAAAAAAAAGGAAAGAAAATACAAGTAATAATACAAGCTGGAGAGGATGGGAGGAAAAAGTAACACTTTTAAACTTTTGGTGGGATTGTAAATTAGCAAAACCACTATGGAAATCAGCATGGAGAAACCATCATATGACCCTGCTAGACCACTCCTATTTATCTTAAAGAATTAAAGTTCGAAAACTGTACTGATACACGCATGCTCATGTTTATAGAAGCACCATTCACAATAACCAAACTATGGAACCTTAGCCTAGGTGTCTCTCAGTGGATGAATAGATACAGAAAATGCGGTGTAAACATAATGGGAGTTTTATTGAGGTTTTATTCAGTGAAAAAGCGGGATGAAATTGTGTCATTTGCGGGAAGATGGATGGAACTTGAGAACACTATATTAAGCAAAGTAAGCCAAACTCAGAATGTTAGAGGGTCAGTATGTTTTCACTCATGTGGAAGCTAGAGAGGAGAAAGGAAAAGAAAGGTTGGGTGAAGGGGTCTCATGAAAATGGAAGGGAGATCAGTAGAGTAAAATAAAGGGACCAGTGAGAGGGAGGAGAAGGTTAAGAGGAGATCCTGGGGAATGATATATGAACATATGTGTTAGCAATGAATCCTACCATTATGTACCATTCCTTTTCTTTTTTTGTACTGGGGATTGAACTCAGGGGCAGTCAACCACTGTGTCCATTCCCAGAAGTATTTTTGTATTTTATTTAGAGACAGGGTCTGTCTCACTGATTAATTAGTGCCTTGCTGTCGCTGAGGCTGGCTTTGAACTTGAAATTGTCCTGTCTCAGCTCCCAAGCAGCTGGGATTATAGCTGTGCGCCACTGTGCCTGGCCTACCTTTCCATTCTTGTGGTTGTACATGATTTGGAGTTACATTGGTCGTGTATACATATATGAAAACAGGAAAGTGTTAAATAATATAGTTCTTGTAGTTTTTATTTTGAAAGTTAAAACTATATTTTAAAGTTTTAAAAATGAAGGAAATTAAATCTCAGCAGGGAATTTATTTAGAACCACTTGTAATCTATGATTTCTTATTACTTTATGGACTGAAAATATTGTTTTTCTGTAAGAAAAATGGTTTATTTTTGGGCTGGGGTTGCAGGCTTGCCTAGCATGTTTGAGGCTCTGGGTTCAATCCTCAACACCACATAAAAATAAACAAAATTAAAGTATTGTGTACAACTATTAAAAAATTAAAAATGACACTTTTTGTTTTTGGGTGTACAGGGAATTGAACCCAGGGGCACTTCACCAATGATATACCCCCCCAACCATTATTATTTTTTGAGATTGAATTCTTGCTAAATTGCTTATGGCCTCACTGAGTTGCTGAGGCTGTCCTTGAACTTGTGATCCTCCTGTCTCAGCCTCCCCAGTTGCTGTGATTACAGGCATATTTCATCACCATGCCTGGCTAAAATTTTTAAAAAATCTTTTTTCTGTATTGCCATGGATGAATCCCACAGCTTCATTCATGCTAGGGAAGCCCACTACTGCTGAGCCGCATTCCCAGCCTTTAATCACTTTATTGATTAGGTTACATGATATATTCCTTTTAGATTAAGTGTTGAGTTAGAAAATTTCAAAATGTTTGTAAGTGGAGATCTTATTATTTGACTTCTTAATTTGAAAATCATTTCCCCTAATTTTTACTTATTAGAGCCTTTTTATTATGGTTTCTTATCTTTCTTTCTTAATGGCTTTCCCATCCTTATTTAAAACACATGACCCAATGAGGCCAGACTTTTCCAAGGCTCTCTTGGGTTCCCCATGATAGTGAGCATTCAAATAATGTGCAGTTCTTGTATTGTTGTTTTTTTAACACTGGGGATTGAACTCTGGCACTCATCCACTGAGCTACATCCCCAGCCCTAGTTTGTATCTTATTTAGAGACAGTCTCACTAAGTTGCTTAGGACCTCTAGTTGATGAGGCTGGCTTTGTGGTCCTCCTGCCTTAGCCTCCTGAGCCTCTGGGATTACAGGCACATGCCACCGCACCATGCAGTTCTTTTTTTTTTTTTTATTGGAGTACACCTTTGTTACTGAAAATGAAAGTCCCAAAAGGAATGGCATTTATCTTTTTTCCTCTAATTTGCAACTGAAAGAGGAGGCAAACATTTCAGTAGATATTTTAAAATGAAAAAAATGATTTTTGAAACCTTTAATTATAAATTTTAATTGATGTGTCATTATAAAATATAATTGAAGGGACTCTTGATGTGTCACTTTTAGTATTCATTTTATTTGAGGCTACAGGCTAAAATAAGCATAAATTACTTATAGAAATATAAAGATATACTTTAATTTTTCAAATTTTTCAGGCTTATCAGGACATGAAATTTCTATATCATGTGTTTATGTTTAGGGATTAGAAGGCTTATTATCTATCTGATCAGTCAGGGAATAATTTATATCACCTTCAAATCCTTTTGGATGGTATGATAAAACTAAATATTTGATCACTTGTTCGTATATGTGATACAGGGATAGAAACCAGGGACGTTCAACCATTGAGCCACCTCCCCAGCCCTATTTTGTATTTATTTAGAGACAAGGTCTCACTGAGTTGCTGAGTCTGTCCTCAATCTTGCCATCCTTCTGCCTCAGCCTACTGAGCTGTTGGGATTATAGGTGTGTGCCACTGCACCTGGCAGACTTTCATCTTTAAAAAGATGGACACAGCACCTTTATTTTGTTTATTTAGTTTTAAGTGGTGCCTGAGATTCATCCCAGGGTCTCACACATGCTAGGAAAGTGCTCTACCACTAAGCTAGAACCCCAGCCCCTAGACTTTCATCTTTTTGACTAGTATGGAGTATTTTTAACTTTCATCTTTAAAAAGATGGACACAACACCTTTATTTTATTTAGTTTTAAGTGGTGCCTGGGATTCATCCCAGGGTCTCACACATGCTAGGCAAGCACTCTACCACTAAGCTAGAATTCCAGCCCCTAGACTTTCATATTTTTGACTAGTAATGGAGTATTTTTATTTTTTTATTATTTTAAAAAGAGAGAGAGAATTTTTAATATTTATTTTTTAGTTTTTGGCGGACACAACATCTTTATATGTGGTGCTGAAGATCAAACCCGGGCCGCATGCATGCCAGGCGACCGCGCTACCGCTTGAACCACATCCCCAGACCTAGTATGGAGTATTTTTAACTTGAACATAACTACCATTCAAATATTAGCCATAGTCTTTATTTATTTATTTATTTGGTACCGGGGATTGAAAACAGGGGCACTCGGCCACTTAATCATATTCCCAGCCCTATTTTGTATTCTATTTAGAGGCAGAGTCTCAACTGTTGCTTAGCGCCTCGCTGTTGCTGGGGCTGTCTTTGAACTTGTGATCCTCCTGTCTCAGCCTCCTGAGCTGCTGGGATGTCATAGTCTTTATTCAGAAGGCAGTGTGACTGAAATGACATTAAACATTGTATTCTTAAACAACTAACCCTCACGTGTTAGAACTTGCAGGTGGGCATTTCAACTGAAGTCTTTTATATCACTAAAACAAAACTAAACTTCTATTTTTTGTTACCCCCCACCCCCATCCCTAGTACCACTGGGGATTGAATGCCAGTGTGCTCTACCACTGAGCTTCATCCCCAGTTTCTTGACAGTCTCATTAAATTGCCCTGTTGTTATCCTGGAACTTAATCCTCCTGCCTCAGCCTCCTGAGTTGCTCTGTCATGCCTGGCTTGTTTTATTTTTAAACAAAAAACTATAGTGATAAATTCCTGCAATATAGGTTCGAAAGGTGAAAAAGCCTTTCTTCCTTCTTCCTGTTATGGTAGTCTTTAAAGTACATAAAACTGTGAACACAATTTTTCATGTTTTGTTTTTGTTTACTCATTGAATCTTAGCTATTTTCAATCTTGAATGTCTAGATATTTTATTTATTGCCGCTGATTAGTTTTATTATTTACAGATGTACCAACATTTGTTTAACTTACTCCTCACTGATACATATTAGGGCTTTGTTGTCATTTATTTTTGTTTTGTTTACTTAGGACTGAACGTAGAGGCTGTCTACTGCTGAACTATGTCCCCAGTGCTTTCTGTTTATTTTGCTCAAGCTGGCTTTGAACTAGTTATTCCTCTATCTCACCCTCCCAATTAGCTGGGATCACATGTGTGTGTATCACCAAGCCCATCTTAGTGTATTTGGGTGTGGTTTTTTTTTAAATAATTTTTAATTTATATGTTTATTTTTAGTTGTTGATGGACCTTTATTTTACTCATTTATATGTGGTACTGCAAATTGAACCCAGTACCTCACACATGCTAGTTAAGTATGCTACCACTGAGTTACAATCCCGGCCCATGTATTTGGTTTTAAGTTGAAACAATTCTACAGTGAATTTCCTGTGTCTACATCTTGTTATTGTGAATACTAATGCATATTTGTAAATTGCTGTCAGGGAATTTCTGGGTCAGAGGGCATATGCCTTAATAAGCTTCCTAAATATCTTACCATTAAGAGTGCACAGTTTGTCACAAATTTATAATATCGATGGTATGTGTATTTTTAGTCTTTGCTAAGTAAGATAGGTAGAAACAATATAAGCTTTGATTATTTCTTATTTGGAATTAATTTGGACACTAATCTTGGGATGATTGGTCATTTTCCATTTCTTTTTAAAAATTTGGTTCAGGGGATTAAACCTAGGGCCTTGTGCATGCTAAGCATGCTCTCTCACTACTGAGCTACACCCTAGTTTCCCCCCCAATTTTTTCTTATTGATCAGAGATTCTTTATAAATCTGGCACTTGCAAATGCTGTATGTTATTCATTGTTATTTTAATATCCTAATATTTCTTCCTAACATAATACTGCAGTTAATTTCACACATGAAATTTGTTCACTCTGGTTGAATTATTCTCTTAGGATAAATTTCTGTGTATGAAATTCGGTTAAAGGATATGAACTTCCTTGAATTATATCTTTTCAATATTTTATTTTTCTATTTCAAAGCCTCTTTTTCTTTTTTGCCTGATCTCCTTGATCTACTTTATTGATTTCCCTGTTCCTATAATTATGATTATGATTGTTTTGGTTGAATACATTTACATTGTTGTGTAACTATCACTGCTATCCATCTCTGGACTTTTTCATTATTATTTCAAATGAAATTCATTAAAAAGCATTTTTAAAATATTTTAGCTCTTACCTTATTGTAGATTTTTGTTTGTATTTAGCTCCACATAGGTAAATTTGTATGTTTTTCTTCTTGCTTGATTCTTTCCTCATGATCTCAGTTCTCCCAGTATAGAAGGATTCTCTAGAGATCAGGTATCTATATGAATAGACATATTAAGGATAGTGAAAATTGGTTTTGGATGTCAGTTTCTCCTTCCCCCTATTGAAGAACTTATCTTCAACTTTTTAATAAAAGCTAATGTGACTAGAAGTTTAAATATATAAAAATATATATTGTGGTGTTGATATAGCTGTTTTGTAGTAAGATACTTCTGTAGTAAATAAGAAGTTAGAGTCTCTTTACCTAAACCTGTTTTTTCAACACAGGCTGGGGCTTAGTGATGTTGCTGGCAGGGAAGGGGGGGAGTATATGTGATATATCATTCATTCGTGTATATACTCTGCTACTAAATGTCAAATAATTATAAATTCTTCTAATAAGAGCTTTTGCTCTCTCCTAGGATTGGCAGCCACCTTTTGCATGTGATGTTGATAAACTTCATTTTACTCCACGGATCCAGAGGCTGAATGAATTGGAGGTAATGTCTTTACTATTGTTCCTGTTTCCTGTATTCCTGAGGGGTCCACTTTGAATAGGCTTTGTCACCAATCTGGTAGGGAAATAAATTATGTCCAATAGTTGATGATCATGGTAAAACAATTTGCAGTAAGGCCATTGAAACAGACAAATTTTATTAAAAGCAATGATACTTGTCAGATACTTTTTGGTCTGTTAGTAAATCCTATATTAAGGTGATAATCATTAGAATTTAGGTTTTGAAAAGAATTACACAGTAGAACAGATTCTATAGTCCTAATTTCTTCAAAATGCATAACTTTGTCACATAGATTTAATAACACTTTAGTTTCCTAAGGAAGAGTGAGGAACACAGAACATTCTCTAGAGAACAGATGTTTTTTTCAGTTTCTAGCCACCAAGAGCAGGGTAGATAAGACTTGTGTTTTTTGTTAGTTTTAAAATCTGATTTTAATATTGAACTAAACATCCTTAACTGAAACAGAGCACATATCCAACAGAATTTTATAGACATTGATAATAGGATTAAAATGTGTATATTGTAAATAATTTCAGTGTATTTTCAAATTCAAATTAAACCTGAAAACAGAAGATAATTATTAACTTGAAATCTTGGTATGATTGAGAATATCTGAATATTGATCCAAATTTTGGTCTGGCTTCAAGTTAAATCTCCCCAAACTGTCCAGCTTATATTTGGCAAGGAGAGTAAAAATAAAAATGACTGTATAGTAATAATATGTTCAAAAAGTTTCCTTTTTTATCTTTAAATTATAGGTACTTTTAAAAATTGATATGGGGGCTGGGGTTGTGGCTCAATGGTAGAGCATTTGCCTGGCATGTGAGAGGTACTGGGTTTGATTGTCAGCACCGTGTATAAATAAATGAATAAAAATAAAGATCTTCTAACAACCAAAAATATATATATTTTTTAAAAACTGATATAGACCGCATCTGGTGTTGCATGTTTATAATCCCAGATACTTGGGTGGCTGAGCTAGGAGGATCAGAGCTGGGGATGTATGTAGCTCAGCCATACAGTGTTTATCTAGCATGCACAAGGCCCAGAATCCAATCCCCAGGACCATTGAAAAAAATTTGCTATAGAAGCACTATTATAAATCTGGTTTTAGATTTGTGTTTGAGCAAGTAAGAAAATTTCTACTTGCAACAAGCCTTTGAAATCTTGTTGTAAAAAGACCAAGGTGGGCATATAAAAACTTGTCACGTAACTTAAGCTGTAAAATGAAATTGTGTTTACTCTGGTACCTCTTAAATGAAGCACCTTTTAGGGTAAGAACTTATGTTATAAGACTGTTTATTGAGTGTAGAACTCCTTGCCTGACACATGCATGATAAGGGCTAAATTAAGGTTTTGTTGAGTTAGTATATAAGTTTTTAGCCAACTTCATTTATTTACTTTCAGCTATTTCTCTATTAAAGTATGATTGTTTAATCAGCTTTATCTTGTATCCTTTGATTATTTCTCTTGAATTCAGAAATAGTTTTGCATTTAAATATTCTAAGAATGAAAATGTGGCACAGGCAGGTAATAGACATGAGCTTTAAAATAAAACTAGGTAAGTTTATTTTATAAGCAGGCATATGTGCCTGTGGTCTGAGCTATTCAGGAAGCTAAGGTGGGAGGATCCCTTGATCCCAGGGATTCAAGCTCATCTTGGGCAACATAGTGAGACATGTCCAAAAATTAGTAAACAAAGACATAAACAAAATATCTGAGGTTAATGCTCAGTTTTTTGTCATTTAGGCTCAAACTCGTGTAAAATTGAATTTCCTGGACCAGATTGCAAAGTACTGGGAGTTACAGGGAAGTACTCTAAAAATTCCACGCGTGGAGAGGAAGATCTTGGACTTGTTTCAGCTAAATAAGGTAAAGGGCTAATGACCATCTTACTCATTTATATAATTGTGAACAGTGCATTTGGTTTTCTTTGCCTTGTGAAGAAACTTGTTTAAAATATATAAAGTGAAGCTGGGTGAAATGGCACACTCCTGTAATCCCAGCAACTGGGGAGGCTGAGGCAGGAGAATCGTTAGTTCAAAGCCAACCTTAGCAACTTAGCAAGGCCCTAAGCAACTCAGCAAGGCCCTGTCTCTAAATAATTGAATATAATAAAAAGGGATGTGCCTCAGTGGTAAAACACCCCTGAGTTCAATCCCTGGTACCAAAATCAAAGTAAAGTGAGATTTTTAGTTCAGTTGAGTGATAAGAATCAGGTTCCACCTGTCTGGTCTGGAAGTCTTGTGTATTTTGCTGCCACCCGTTTTTGTCATTTTTAAACTCACCAATAATTCTGTAAACTATTTCTTTCCATTTTAGTATAGACAGACAAACTGAAGCTCATGGGGATTTAAACAAACCAACAAACAAAAAAAAAAACGACCCAGCTAAAATGGCTGAGCTCATAGTTAAATTCCAGGTCCCACTTTTTTTTTTAATATTTTATTTACATTTTATTTTTCGGCAGACACAACATCTTTGTATGTGGTGCTGAGGATCAAACCCAGGACGCACCCATGCCAGGCGAGCACACTACCACTTGAGCCACAACCCCAGCCCCCCAGGTCCCACTTTAATCTAAAGCCTGCATTCTTTCCACCAAACATTATTTCAGGCTTTCTGTCCCTTAGTTTGTGGAGATTTTAAGGGTCACGGAGTAGGACCAAGTACCTAGGGCCTTTGCTTTAGTAGAGATTTGATTATGATTCTTTTAAGATGACTGCTTTGGGGAAGCAAGAAGTCATTTTGGGAGGGACAAAATGTTTATGAACATATTGTTAAAAGAAATGTTTTAATTGTCTAGCTTGATATTAACAGCACATGCATTTTTTCTTTTACTTGGGAAAAGTATTTTTAAAATATAACATTAGCCAAGAACATTTTGTTCTTGGAGTCTACCTAGGCATGATTTCCACATAAGTGTTTCTAACTTTTGCTATTTTAACAGTTAGTTGCAGGAGAAGGTGGATTTGCAGTTGTTTGCAAGGATAGATAATGGACCAAAATTGCCACCAAGATGGGTTTTGCTCCTGGCAAAGCTGTGGGTTCACATATCAGAGGGCATTATGAACGAATTCTCAACCCTTACAATTTATTCCTGTCTGGAGACAGTCTGAGGGTGAGTTTTGGGGCTCGCCACATACCTGTTTCATTCACTGCTTGTTGGTATATTATCTTTTAGGGGGAATAAAAAAGCCTTAGTTGTGTTTGAATTACACTATTCAGAAGACCTTGGTTTTTGGCTGTTTTCTCCAGCGTTGTTATTCTGTTTTGAGAGCAACCATACTTAGACATTTGTTTTTAGAATGAGTGAGATTATAGAGGACATGTTATTTTACTGTCAAAACCTGAAATCTGTATTTACTCCACAACAGGTGTTTATTTACAGCAAGAAGTTAATTATTGTATACTGTTAGGCTTATACTTTTGCATTTGCTTGCTATTTAAAGCATCCCTGGTTCCCATATTATGAAAGTATAACTTGGAAAATAATGTATTTGTTCTTTTTTGCCAGCAGAGATTCCCAAGGAAAGGGTCATGTAGAATGCTTATATTTGTAAAGGAGAAGGAACTTAAAAATACTGCATAGCTTCAGGGTGTGTGGTGGGATTTAAAATTGTAATCCAGTTAATGGGAGGCTGAAGGAGAAAGAATACAAAATTTAGGACCACCTGGGCAATTTAATGATGTCCTATCTCAAAATCAAATTTAAAAAAAAGGCTGAGAATGTAGCTCAGTGGTAGAAGATTCGCCTAGCATATGCCATTCCTGGTTCCATCCTCTGTACCACAATTCAAAACAAAACCAAAAAACCCCAAAAGCTTTGAAGCTAATGCGTTCCTTTTTCAGTAGTTCTTACCTAGCCATGTTTGTTTCCATATAGAAATGGTACTTGTGAATTTACTCAGATAAACACTTTTGTTCTCATTAATTAAGGTAAAACAATATTGTAGAAACTTCCCACCTATTTCAAGATTCTGGCAAAAAAGAGAGTCATAATTTATTTAAATCCTTTGAGTTATTCTAAGACTAGAGCAGTGAGCCCTATAATTTTAAAAGTTGCTTCTATGTTATAGAAAGGTAGATAATAACATGGTTTCTGAGGGCAAACCAGTAATCAAAACCCTGTTCTAATATTATAATCTAGTACCATTTGTAATGCTTAAATCCTATAGATTTTCTTCCCTTTCTCCTTTCTTGATTTCAAGTAAATTTTCATTTTAGCCTAGAAGAAAGTGAACAATCTGATATTCAGAAAGCTATGTGTCTATTTTTGTTACTGGGAACTGAACCCAAGGGTGCTTTTATTACTAAGCTACATCCTTACCCTACCACCCGCCCCCCACCTTTTTTTCCTTTACTTTTTTTCCCCCCAATTTTGAGGCAGAGTCTTTTTGTTAAGTTGCTGAGGCTGACTTCAAACTTGATCCTCCTGCCTCAGCCTTCTGTGTAGCTGGAATTACAGGCATGTGCCACCATGCCCAGCTGTTTTAATGTATATTACATGAGTGGTTAGTGAGTCCATGGATGAAATTAAAAACAATATTGATTTTGGAACTTTTATGGTTCTGTTTTATAATCAGACCTAGATAGAGTTGTCCATATAGATTTTCTCTTTTTGAATCTGAAGTGTGGAGGTTGCAGTGACTCAGGGGAGAGAAAGTTCCTGCTTTAAAGTTCCAACATTTTAGAAATATGACATCTGTATACTTAGGCAGTGGAGTTTTGTTGTTTAAAAAGCATTTAAAAACACAGGGAAGTATCATGAAAATAAATTTCCCCTAATCCTCCTGCTTGTTACTTCTCTTGGCTGTTTTTTATGCATGTATATACAAATTGGCAATGGGTTCTTCCTATACAATATTGTTATCCTGTCTTTTCGACATGAGCATCTGCTATGTCATTAAATGTTTTTAAAAACACAGTTTTGAATGATGGTGGCTTTCCATTTTATATCCAGGTCTTGATTTAATTTCTCCTACTATTGAAAGTTTATATTGGTTTATATTGGTCCCCCTTTTTTTGACGGGGGGGCGTGGACAGGGAATGGGGGTTCTGGGATTGAACCTAGGGTCTCACACATGATGAGCAGGAGCCATACCACTGAGCTACACCTCTAGCCCCTATGCTCATTTCTCATTGTCAAAATTTGTTTTTATGGTAAAGGAGAATTAGAAAATATAGAGTTTTAAAAAAGAAGTGCACATAATGAAGGATTTATTGCAAATTTATTGCCTAAATTTGGAGAAACTTGAGTAAAGTTGAGCAATGATATATGGGCATTATAGAACACAGGTCTCCATCTTGCATCATCATGTTTTTTAAATGTCTTAAGGGATTACTCTGTGGGATGATGTGCTTATGGTGTGATGCTATTAATCATTTGTAAATTTCTGTTTCTCAAGTAAAGGTTAAAATTAGTGTTTGTGGTAGCATTAGATATAAAACCAAGGCTTCAGGTGTGTGTTTTGAATTAGGTTCAGAACAAAATAATGAAGCTCTTCATGCATATTTCTTTTATATATATATATAGAGAGAGAGAGAGAATTTTAATATTTATTTTTTAGTTTTTGGCGGACACAACATCTTTGTTTGTATGTGGTGCTGAAGATAGAACCCGGGCTGCAAGCATGCCAGGCGAGCGTGCTACCGCTTGAGCCACATCCCCAGCCCTCTTCATGTATATTCTAAAAAGCTGCTAAGCTCGTAGGTCTTAATATATAGAGTCCCTATAGAACTGAACTGATCATAGATAATGGAAATCATTGAAACTAGTGGGAAATAAATATGGTCCCAATATTTAGTATCTGAATTTCTGACCATCCTTACAGTAATTAGTATTTCCCAACTTTGGTGTCTCAAATAGAGAGTTCATAGAACACATAAATGGGTTAATTTATGTGATGGGCAAGTTTATTCTTCTCTGTTTGCTTTCTTTAAATGTGCTCCAGATGCTCAATAGAAGACTTGTTATAGAATGGTAGATATTATTTCATAACAATTTTTTTAAAAACTCAGGTTCTCTCACTTATTACTGGTATTTTATTCATAAGTTTTTCAGACTGTTTAATTATAATATTAATGATATAATAATTGACTTCCAAATAAAATCACTTAGAAAGAACAAAATATTTAGTATTGCTATGTTGTTGTGTCTTTGGTATATTCCTCACTTGATATTAAGTAATCACTTGATGTTCTGTTTTATATATTATATTTCTTAAACATTAGAAAATAGACTGATAATTTGTTTCTCTATGGTTTCTTTTGTTTATTCTCCCCACAGCGTCTCTATTTTCTCTGCAAATGTAAAGGAAAAGGAGCTAAACGTGTAAATAAGACTATATGGTAATAGTGGTATCCATAATGCCAATAATTCTGGAATTTTGTTATTTTGGTACCTATCATACCAAATACAAATGATATAAAACCTCTAGATGGTTACATTTTGGAACATTTTGCAGGGGATGTTGCACAGCTGGTATAGGGGATTGAAACCAGGGGAACTTTACCACTGAGCTACTATCTAATCCCTTTTTATTTTATATTTTGAGATGGGTCTCACTAAGGTACTGAGGCTGTCCTGAAACTTTTGATCCTTCTGAGTTGCTGGGATTATAAATGTGCATACTTTGCCTAGCTGGAACTCACTTTAAAAAAATGCTTGCCATGATCCTTCGGTTCATAAGCGTGACGATTGGGTGTTCATGCTCCTGTGTGAGATGTGCCTCCCTCTCAACCTTGTTACGACATGGCATATTACCTTTCTGGCGGGAAAAAAATGCTTTGCATGCAAGGTAGGATGGTGCACACCTATAATCCCAGCAACTCTGGGCCTCTGGCAGGAGGATCTAAAGTTGCAGGCTACCCTCAGCAACTTAAAACAGTAAGGCCCTAAGCAACCTAGTGAGACCCTGTCTCAAAATAAAATAAAAGAACTGTGGATGTAGCTTAATGATAAGGTATCCTGGGTTTAATCTCCTCTATCTCCACCTCCCGAAAGCTTAAGATGTTTGTGGGTTCTCTTATGAAATGGAAGTGCTAACTTAAAATTCATATTAGCTTCAGTGGTGATACTTTGTTGTGTTATGCTGTATTGGCATTAAATACCATGTTTTAGCCAGCTTAGAATTAAACTAAAAGAGAAAGTGAATAAATAGAGACTTGTATGATGAGCCAGTTATTGCTTTGAGCTACTGATTAATCTTTGATTTGTGAGTTAGACTTTGTTGGAGATATGCAAACCTTGCAATGCTTGTCACATGTCCTGTTTTCTCAATTCAGGTGGTATATTTTGGTGACAGCATTGCTTAGTTATTTCTAAAACTACAAGATGGTAAAATTGTAAAAAACCTATTGGATTCCCCTTTTTATTACTCCAAACACTTTTTGAAAAATAAGATAGTCTTAATGTAGGAAATTATTTTTGGAACATATTAGGGGTCTTTTTAACAACTTGTCTTCAATTAATTGACAGTTGCAAGCAAGGGGAATTGCAAATGGCTCTTTGGGAGTGTCTGGAACCTGCTGTGGTTTCCTGTGACTTAATGAGATCAATGAAATAAATTGAAGAAACCAAATTTAGTTGTTTAAAAAAATTTAAGCTGTTGTACTTATTATATGTGTGTATATTATTAGTTGTTAGTTTTTTAAAACAGATGCAAACTTGTCTTTGTATTTAGATTTTAAAAAATAGACCTGTATGTTATCTACATAAATAATTGTACCATGTAAAAATACATCAAAACCAGATTAAAAAAAAAGAAGGGAGATTCATTAATGCAATTTATTTTATGTTTAGTGTCTACAGAAGCCCAACCTGACCACAGACACAAAGGACAAGGAGTACAAACCCCATGATATTCCCCAGAGGCAGTCTGTGCAGCCCTCAGAAACCTGTCCCCCAGCCCGAAGAGCAAAACGCATGAGAGCTGAGGTGAGAGCTTCTCCAGGTCCATTAGCAGGCATTGTGGTATTGTGGTGCTACGGCTGTCCAACAACTGTACCTATGCTTTTTATAGTTTTGAACCTTATTCATCTCACACAAGGAGGCTTTGTGTATTCCAGCATTTACACTTGTGGGGTGGGGGTGGTGGGAACTGTGCCAGCAAAGGGATAAGAAATTGAAGAGCTTTTTCTGGGCTTATGTTGCCTGGATAGCTGCTGAGTTGTAACTAGTCAATACTTAGGAAGAATGGGTGTTCTTGTGCTTCTATTTGGATTGCCCATTGCCCTTTCTTTCTTTCTTTTTTTTCAATTTTTAGTTGTATATGGACACAATACATTCATTTATTTATTTTTATGTGGTGCTGACGATCAAACCCAGTGCCTTACATGTGCTAGGCAAGTGTTCTGTCACTGAGCTACAACCCCAGCCTGCCCACTGTACTTTCAAAGGTGATATACATTGGAGATTAAGGGTGGGAGATGTGAAGATGGGGAGTTGTTTGTTTTTTAAAACAGGTTAGAGAGTGAAAGCCATAATTCTTAGACTTACTGAAAAGTAGCATGGAGCCAATGTCAAATACTTAGCTGAGAGAGAATTGGGAAGCTTAAAGTAGCATTAAATATATGAGGTGAAATAAAAGGAAAATCAGGAGAATAGTAAAAAGACTGATAAGAAGTTTCCCTGGAAAAGAAAGAATATTTTTTCAGTTATCTTGTTCCATACAGAGGTGTAAACTTTTTGGATTCCTGTATAGTCTGTCTGATAGCATGTATGTTTTAGGATTCAGAATATATAGGGAACATTTAGAAATGAGAAGCTTCATATTGCAGTAACCACACTTCTCAATCTCTTGACTATTTAATAATCATTGACAAAGATGGAAAAAAAAGACTCAGCCATTTTGCTTTCTGAGAAAATGAATAAATAAGAGAAGTGTTTTTTTACTTTGATAAGTTGGAAATATGAAAAACTTTAGTAACCCCATTTTTTGAATGAGGGAAACTATCTAGAATAGGAAAATAGTTATTCAAAAGCCATAAACATATTAAGTTTGTTAATTGAAAAATCAGTTTTTTTGAGCATATCCTTGATCTTTAATAAACCTAAGTACTATGTGTAACTATAATGCTCTAATAAAAATAATTGTGTAGATAAGCTGGTCATGGTGGCACACCCTTGCAATTCTAGCTATTTAGGAGGCCTAAGGTAGGAGAACCACAGGTTTCACTCCAATCTGGCATAGGTGAGACCCTTTCTCAAAATAAATAAGGGTTAGGGATATAGCTCAGTAGCAGAATGTTTGCTTAGCATGAGCAAGGCCCCTTGGTTCAATTCTCATTACTTCAAAAAAAAAATAAATAATAGTCAGGTGTGGAGACACATGCCTGTAATCCTAGCAGCTAGAGAGGCTGAGGTAGGAGGATCACAAGTTCAAAGATAGCCTCACCAACTTAGTGAGACTCTAAGTGGGACACTGTCTGCAAATAAAATATAAATAGGGCTGGGGATGTGGTTTAGTGGTCACGTGCCCTTCAGTTCAATCCCTGGACACCCCCCTCCAAAGGGGGAAAAAAAGATAAAAGAAATAATGAAATAACTGAGACACATGTCCTGGGATATGGATGCCTACATCTTACCTCAGTGACACCTTTAGAAGAAAATCTCTTACTTATGGACATCCTTAATATACCTGAATGAACAAGGGCAAAGTGATATATAGTTTCAGAAACACTACTTGGTTAACAGATCACAAAAATAATTTTGTTTTTTTTTTCCCCAAAAAATATCAGTACTGGGCTGGGGATATAGTTCTATTGGTAAGAGTGCTTGCTTTGCATGCATAAGGCCCTCGGTTCTAATCCCCAGCACCACAAAAAGAAACAAACAACAACAACAACAACAACAAAACCCAATAAATATTAGTACTTTGAGAAACAATAGAAACCAAGACTGGCTTATATACCCTCAATGAGAAGGAAGTCCTTAATAGTTTATTGATGTTAAAAGTATAGTTTATAATGATGGTTTGCAAAAAGAATTGAAGAAAATTTTAGAAGCTGAATTTTCTGTGAATACTGGTAGACCTTGAAAAGAAGTCAACAAAAATAAATAAGCTTCCAGGAGGAAAATAAGAGTTGTTTCCAATTTGAGTAGTAATATTTCCCATAATTTGTTCCTGATTTTTCATTGTTATTTTTTGGTGGGGAAAGGGCCTATTTTATTTTATTTTTATTTTTTAAAACATAAAATAGTGGAGAATACTCTGTTAACTTCTAAGTTTCTCCTTTATACCTTAAGTAAGAGTTGTGTCAGGACTGGTGTTGTGGCTTAGTGGTAGAGCCCTCACCTAGCATGAGTGAGGCACTGAGTTCAATCCTCAGCACCACATAAAGATAAATAAAATTATTGTGTCCATCTACAACTAAAAAACATTAAAAAAAAGAGTTGTTTCAAAGATGAGGTGGTCTCCAAGGGAAGAGAGAAGTGTGTTTTAAATTCCTGATTAACAGATATAGTTTGTAAGATTATATAAACCTGTACAGTTTATATTCTTTAAAGATTTCTTTCTTTTTAAAGAAAGTATTCATGTATGTGATAATTTCTTTTAGGCCATGAATATTAAAGTAGAGCCAGAAGAGACAACAGAAGCCAGAACTCATAATCTGAGATGTCGAATGGGTTGTCCAACTCTAAAATGTGAAAATGGTAAGAAAGTTTATTCATGAATAAGAAAGAAAACATAGCTGAGTACGGTGTATTCCCAGCTACTTAGGATGTTGAGGCAGGAGGATCACAAGTTTGAGACCAGCCTATGCAACATAGTGAGACCTGTCTCAAAATAAAATAAAATTTCCTGAGATGTAGCTCAGTGCTTACCTAGATTTGGGAAGCTCTGGGTTCAATCCCCAATATAAAAAAAGAAGGATGAAGGAGGTGATGGGGTGAAGAAGGAAGCAGAGAACAGCATAATACAGAAAGATCTAACTTTGGATTGCCTCCCACAGACAAAGAAATGAAAAGTAACGTCAAGCAAGAACTCACTGAGAAGAAAGATTATATTGTAGAAAGTGAGAAGGAAAAGCCCAAGAGTCGATCTAAAAAATCCACCAATGCTGTGAGTTGATTTCTTCCTTTCTCTTTTCCCCCATTTCTTCTTTTCTCCTTTCATTTCTTCCTTTTGAGTCTTTTTACCCTGAAGCTTATACTTTTGTGCCGTACTTAGGTTAGGTTAACTTACTGCCTGACAATGAAAAGATCTTTTTGAGTCAGTTTATACTATCAGTTTGTAAATGAAGAAATACACGAGAACCTTATAAAGACAGTGTAGTAATATGGGGAGGTGGTAGGGGCAGCTGTTTTTCTAGAGTACATTCTGTTGAGCACTTAATAGTAAATGAGCTGTATCATATATTGAATCAACGAACCTACCTTCAAATGAGCTGAAGGCTATGTCAAAAATCAGTTTGGTGTTTTCCAACTTTCCATCTAGCAAGGGAAAGGAACAGAAAAAAGAAATGAAATATAAAACAGAGAAAGGAAGGAAAGAAGAAGAAAGAAGCCTAGGGATTAGTGGGTAGGACATGGCAGAGATGGGGAGCTGTTTACTCTGTTAGACACTTTTGTTTAAAGTGAAACTAGAGTGTTAGGCTCTGATTGCCCTCTTTTCCTGCTCCCAAACTGGTAAATATACCTCACCACTGGGTATTTTGGGGGAACTTTTAAACACTGACCCTTACTTAATTAGAATTTGAAGTGGTAGTTTAATGTAGTTAATTAACTTTAAAACTTCTCTCCTTTTAAATATGGCAAAATTGAATTTTTCCTTCATAAATTCTACTTTTGGTTAGCGGGTAATTATTACCTAGCACCTTATTCTTCTAGAAGACATTTTTTTTTCTTTTAAGATTGGGTCATAAGCTTTTTAAAAAATACTTGTTTTAATTGTATATAAACACAGTGCTGAGGATAGAACCCAGTGCCGCACAGGGGCTAGGCAAGCACTCTACCACTGAGCCACAACCTCACCCCTGAAAGACTTATTTTTAAACTACCAAAAGGTAGCAATGTAAATATAGGACAATTGAGAAAAAATATTCAGAAACTTGGGAGATCACATTTTGGAACTGAGGTTGCATGAAGTATTATGAAATACCTTTTATAGAAAACGAAGGGTTTTTTTTTTTTTTTAAATATCCCTTATAGAAGTTGTACAACTGGAAGCAGGCTGGAAAGACTACATACATGTCTTAGATCCATTTCATTCTTACAGTTTCACTAAATCAAGTAATAGCTCATTCTGCTTTGTTCTACCCTCTTTTTCATTGATGCAGGTGGACCTGTATGTCTGCCTCTTGTGTGGCAGTGGCAATGATGAGGACCGGCTTCTCTTATGTGATGGCTGTGATGACAGTTACCATACCTTTTGCTTGATTCCACCACTCCATGATGTTCCCAAGGGAGACTGGAGGTGTCCTAAGTGTTTGGCTCAGGTAAAAATTAAAGACAGTGGTAACATTAGAAAATGTCTTCTGGAGTACTTTTTCTTTGCCTGGTGGTTTAGATTTGGCAATGGATAATAGTGAAGTTCAGGAAGAAAATTGGATTGACCATGAATAGGATAGAAGTCTTAGAAGTAAATTCCACAGTGTGGCTGAGAAAGTGGGGGGGAAGTAAAAAAATGTAAGATATAATTACATTGCTTTAAAAAAAATCTCATTGTAAAAAGCACTGCATATTCTTAGCAAGAATTCTTGAAACACTGAACAACTGAAAATAGAGATAGTTCACAGTGAATAGATAACCATCATATCAGTGTATATTCATCCAGACTCTCTTCTATTTTAAACAAATGAAATTACATTACATAAGCAACTTTAGTGATCTACTTCTTAAAGTATTTTTGTGAATTTACTGATACTTGCCATCACTTTTTATGAAGATTATTTTATACTATTTATAATGAAGCAGTCACTTGAATACTATGTTTGCGTTAGGATTAGATTATATAATAAGGTGGATAATAGGGATGAACTTGGCTGGGGTTGTGGCTCAGTGGTAGCACTGGGTTTGATTCTCAGCACTACATACAAATAAATAAAATAAAGGTCCATCAACAACTAAAAAATATTTTGAAAAAAATAGGGTTGAACTTGCAAGATGGTCTGGAATATTCAAATTCATTAATTTTCTATAATCTAGGGCCACCTGTAACTGCCTGCTAACTTCTCAATGTTTAGTTTTATTTTTTTAGTACTGGGGATTGAACCTAGGGCTGCTTTACCAATTAACTACATTGCTGATCCTTTCTATTTTTTATTTTGAGACAGGATTTTGCTAAGATGCTTAGGGCCTTGCTAAGTTGGTGAGGCTGCCCTTGAACTTGGGATTCTCCTATCTCAGTCTCCCAAGTTGCTGGGGTTATAGGCATGCACCACTGTGCCTGGCTCAGTGTTTGTTTTTGATGGCATAGTTAGGATATAATTAACTAATGCTGTTCAGAGAGCCATTCTACTTCCATCAAGTGTTTTATCTCTATTTTGATTATATATTACGTGTTGATTTTTTTCTTAGTTTTAACTCTCTGAAGGACATTATTCCTCTCATTATTGAAAACATTTTTTTTGGTTCTGAAAGAAGCAAGGTTTTAGGCTGCCTCTTTTCTGTGTGTGTATGTGGGTTTGGGGACAAAGAGTTAATAATTGGTGATTGAACTCAGGTAACTGTACCACTGAGCTATATTCCTAGTCACTGCTTTATATCCCCCTATTTAAATTTATTATTTTGAGATAGGATCTCACTTATTTGCCCAGGCTGGCCTGGTAGTTGTTATCCTTCTGTTTCAGCTTCCCCATGCCCAGCCTAGGATGCTTCTTTATAGAGATTTAAATTATTCAAAGATGTGATTATTTAAGTAAATTTATTTGCTTGCTAGAACACCCTTCAAATTTCAGGCAGATTGATTTTTTTTTAAACGGAGACATTGCATAGAAGTAAAAAAAAAAAAATAAAACTTTTTTTTTTTTTAAAGAAAATCTGTCCTTTTGATGATTGACCAGATAGACTTGTAGACTTGACATTTTCAGGTGCCACCTAGAACACAAACTTTCTTTTTTATTTGCAGGAATGTAGTAAACCACAAGAAGAATTTGGCTTTGAACAAACAGCCAGGGACTACACCCTTCGTACTTTTGGGGAAATGGCAGATGCATTCAAATCTGATTACTTCAACATGCCAGTCCATGTATGTACACATTTACTGCTTTGATAGAGGATTTTAATAACTTTGGAGACAGAAATGACACTTTTAATTTTTAATGATATTAAAATTCCACAATAAAATGCATTCTGATTCATCTAAGAATTTCACTAGAGATACCTTTTTCACAGAGATTATACAGTAGCAGTAGTAAAAATAGCAATAAAGAAAATCACCTACAGTCCCTTTAGCCCAATGCATGTAATTTAAAGAATACAGCAAAAATTTATTGACAACTTACTATGTGCCAAGCTGTGTGCTTTGCCTTGGGAATGCATTTGTTGTATATTAACTAGTTGCATGTAAGTTAGTATTATGAACTTCATAGGATTCTGGTTTTAATTCTCCCTGGTTCACCTAGCACTATAAGCATGCTTCATTCAGCATTTAATAGTCTATCAAATGAATATGACAAAACTAAATGGTTTCCTTTAGTAATTCTGGGTATTTAAAGCTGGGGTCTTCCTCAGTTCTAAATAAATGCTATAGCAAACACTTCATCCATGTTGATCTCTGTAATTGAATTATGTTCTTTGAATGATTGCTGAGATCTAATGTTCTCATAAATAAGAATATTTATTCCTTACCCTACCCCCACAGGTCCATCAATTTATGGCACTCCATCTTTACTTGTGTGTGTGTGTGTGTGTGTGTGTGTGTGGTGCTGGGATTTGAACCCAGAACCTTGTACATGCAAGGCATGCACTCTACCAACTGAGCTATATTCCCAGTCCCAACATCCAGCAGTATATATTAATGAGCCTGTTTTTCTTTATTATCACCAACATTAGCTAAAATGTTTGTTTATTTAATTGGCTTATGTTTATTCTCCATTTGAATTTTTAGGTCTTTCGTTTCCTTGTATATTATAGTATTTGCCAGTTTTTGCTCAGCCAATTCTAGTGACTTGCAACCTATCTATGGTTGGCTTTTTATTTTAATTAAAAGATGAAAGATGTTTAAGTTACTTACTTGACTGTGTACTCAAGTCAGATATCAACAGATCCTTGACAGTCTGGTGCCTTTTTATAGGGCATTCTGCCCAAATTAATTGTTCTTTTTGTTCATACTCTGCACCCTTGTCTCTTTTTTTAATCATCATTGCCTACTTTACTCTTCTTTTCATATCTAGTAAAAAAAATGGATGGACTCAAAGACAATGTGTTCAAAAGCCTCTTGAAGTATAAAGCATCATTCTAAACACAGATGACCATTATTTTTATACTGTCCTCAACCAAGTTGTGTACTACATTTCTGATAAGACAAACATTCCCAATTTTTGAATATCAGCATTTTACATTCTTTAGCTACTTTTTATAATCATAGCCAGGTTCATGATAGAGGAACATGAATTCTTAATTTTTTTTTTTTTTAGAATTTAAAAAAATATATATATATTTTTTTTTTTTTTTAGTTTTCAGCGGACACAACACCTTTCTTTGTATGTGGTGCTGACGATCAAACCCAGGCCACACGCATGCCAGGCGAGCGCGCTATTGCTTGAGCCACATCCCCAGCCCCTGAATTCTTAATTTTTATGTTGCCGTTTCTTTTCTTTTTTTGGTAACCAGGATGGAACACAGCATGTATTACCACTGAGCTTCATCCTTGGCCCCTTTGTATTTTATATTTTAAGACAGGGTCTCACAAAGGTGCTCAGGTTGGCCTGGAACTTACAATCTTTGCTTTAGACTGAGTCTCTGGGATTATAAGCATTGCACCATTGTACCCAACTCTTAATGCTCCTTAATTATAAAATTCCTTTTAGAAAATAAAGATGTTTCCTGAATTGCCTGGGATCAATTATGGAATGATATGGAGAGAATCTTCCCTTAGAAGTCTGGTCCATGATTCCTGTCATTAATTTACCTAGTTACATCAGTCATAGGCAGTTTGTAAATGAGTAAGAAAACTCACCTTTTCCTCCTATTATATTTTTAGATGGTTCCCACAGAACTGGTGGAGAAAGAATTCTTTCGATTGGTAGGCACTATCGAAGAGGATGTCACAGTGGAATATGGAGCTGATATTGCTTCAAAGGAATTTGGAAGTGGTTTTCCTGTTCGAGATGGAAAAATCAAACTTTCACCTGAGGACGAGGTAGGCCCAAGTAGTAAGGAACTTTTAGTTTGAGGGAGACTTGTGCATTTAAAGCTATGATTCAGCATATCCTTGATCTAAAGAGCCTGCTACTGGATTAATAGCATCCTTATTATTATTATAATTATTATTTTTTAATGGGATCATTTTTTTAAACCTTTATTTCACTTATTTTTATGTGGTGCTGAGGATCAAACCCAGGGTCTTGCACATGTGAGGCAAGGGCTCTACTGCTGAGCCACAACCCCAGCCAGCACCCCCAACCCCAGCATCCTTATTATAAAAAATGAAAGTCCATGTATGTGGCTTGAAAGTTTAAGTACTTATTGAAATTCTGTTTGGTCCTTGAAGTAATTTATTATTAATTTCAGCAGATCCTTAATTATCAGATTTTTAGTGATTTCAAGAAAAGTTGGAAGACAATAGAACAATTCTAGTCCTAATTGTACCACTACATTTTATATCATGGTGATAAGGGAAAATAACTTTGCCTTCAGATTGTATAACTTAATTTCTCCTTCTGAAGAAAATCTAAGAGTTTTATTTATTTATTTATCTTAAAATTATGTCTATGAGTCTATTGTTTTCTACACCATCAGGTTTCTTTAAAAAAATTCTATCCTGTTAGGAAGTAAACAAAAAAATAAATATATAAATATATTCTAACACACACAGGAAATGGGTAATCCTATATCTATAGCTTGATGAATTTTCACAAACTAAGCACACCAATGTAACCAGCAGTCGAATAAGAATTAAGAATCCGTGCCCAACTCCCCCTTTGCCCTCTCTCCTTCATTACTTTACCTCTTTCAGGATAACCACTATTCTGACTTCCAATACCTAAGATTACTTTGCCTATTTTTGAACTTTAGTATCTCTGTATCCAGGGTCTTGTTAGATTACCCAGACTGGCTTTGAAATTGCAGTCTTCCTGCAGCAGCCTCTTGAGTCACTGGGATTACAGCCTTTTCCACCAATCCTGGAACAAGTCCATTTATATAAAGCTTTAAATGAGGCAGAACTAATCTACGGGCATCCTAAAATTGAGCATGTTGACCCCTCTATTTCCCACTCCCTTTTATTTGGAAGTAAATTATTTTCCAGACAGCCTTTGGAAATAGAATTCTAAAGTATTAACATGGTACAGCTAAAACTTTACCCTCATTTTTCTTATTTTTAGGAATATCTTGATAGTGGCTGGAATTTGAACAATATGCCAGTGATGGAGCAGTCTGTCCTTGCCCATATTACTGCTGATATATGTGGCATGAAACTCCCTTAGTTGTATGTGGGAATGTGCTTTTCTTCATTCTGTTGGCATATTGAAGACCATTGGAGCTATTTCATCAACTACCTGCACTGGTGAGAAATCCCACATAGAAATTATAAGCAGTATGTAAACCGGGTAGAAAAACTTTCTGTTCCTCTCAAATATGTCTCAGCTATGTTTGAAGATTGTTGAGCTAGTTTTTTTCACTGCTATTATAATAGGCATCCTATTAAGGCAGTAGTAGTTTATAAAGCTTCCTAGAAAGTACATGGATCCTCTAAATTGTACACTGTAGCCTGAGAAGTGTAGCCTGTTTTTGTGGAGTAAGTTTTTACTCATAGAATGGTTAAAAAGCTTTGGACTGTACTTTCCTATAGAAAATTGTATTCAATGGCAATTTGGGAATAGAGGCAGGCTATAGGTACATAGTATCTTCCAGGTCCTTGGGATGCCAGCTTCCTTTTTGTTGGGTGGAATTCTGTCACCACAACACTTTGAGGGAACCTCATCCTTGTGTCTGTGAATTTTGTGGATGCAGATACTTGGACCTCTATTCTCAAAGCCATTTCTTCACATCTGTTTTTCCCCCTTTATTCATCTTGCTTCTAAATATAAAAATATTTGAAGATTCATAATTCACTTAAATCCTTATATAAGGAATTCAAGAATGTACCACAAGAAAGAAGAGATGGTATATATATGTATGGCATCAGTTCTTCCTCCCTGGGCAGTTACTCCCAGTTGTAAAGTGAAGATGATATTTATCATATCTCACAGGGATGTTACAGATTAATTGGTTGACAATTGAAAATGCTTTGAAGAATAACAGCTTTTTAGAAGTGCTAATTGCCTTATCATTTTTGATGTAACCTCATCTGTCAGAATGGGCAAGGGAAGAGGAAGATGGAGAGTTGCCATCTCTTGTCAGTTGCTGTAGGAAACCGTGGAAC
The DNA here is from genome assembly GCF_048772815.1 of Callospermophilus lateralis. NCBI lineage: Eukaryota > Metazoa > Chordata > Mammalia > Rodentia > Sciuridae > Callospermophilus > Callospermophilus lateralis. The sequence continues at coordinate 1,976,633 of NW_027512543.1, read as the reverse complement.
TTCATATCCTGTAGATCCCTTATTATTAAAAATTCTGAATATCTGCATTTTTTAAAGGGTTAGTTAGTTAAAAGTGGGAGCTGGGAGAGGAATGGACCTCAGCTAGAAAGTCTCATGCTTACACTTATACTTGAAGGTAGAAAATGCATTACATATGTTCAGATCACATTTATAATGATACTTCCTCAATTTGAACATTCCTTTGTAACTAAGTCTTACACAGCAAGGTCTGAAAAATACGAACTGATTAACATTTTGTTTTGTGTTGGTATTGCAGATTGATTTATTTTTATAATCTCTTTCCAGGGGTGAGCCAAAAACCTGTATGGAGTCCCAGGGTATGCTGCTGAGCAGCTGGAAAATGTAATGAAGAAACTAGCTCCAGAGCTCTTTGTGTCCCAACCAGATCTCCTCCATCAGCTTGTGACCATCATGAACCCCAATACCCTGATGACTCATGAAGTGCCTGTATGTTCTGGTTAATCCTCCTATCACTCCGACTTACTAATTCACCACTTATTCCCTATTATTTACTTTTTAATGAAGTTGATTTGGTTACCTGTTTTCCATGGGATACTTCATAGCAGAAACAGGTGCTTGATGCAAGTTGGTATTATATATATAGCATTTACCCAGTGGGGGTAGTCACTCAAATACCACAGAAACTGATTTGTTGCAGCTAATACCTGGATAACTGAATGGCCTTGCTTTGCCAGAAAAAAAAGTGTGATATTTTTCTTTTTTTCTTTTTCATTGTTCATTCAATGGCTTTAGTATATTCATAGGTTGTGCAACTCTCACCACTAATATGTTCTAGACTGAATTTTTTTATGACTTCAGTCTTACAATCAATAAAACAAAAACTTTTTTTAAAAAATATTTTTTAGTTGTAGTTGGACACAATACCTTTATTTTATTATTTTTATGTGGTGCTGAGGATCAAACCCAAGGCCTTGCACGCTCTACTGCTGAGCCACAACCCCAGCCCTAAAACAAAAACTTAAATGATCTGTCAGTATACATAGTTTACTATGAAAATGGCTAGATTTTGTTATAAAGAGAGTGGTGTTAGAATTCTTTATATTCTGTCCCTATTTGAAAAATAATTATATTGAATCTTTATGATCTTCATTTTGAATGGTGAACCAAACTATCATTCTTAATATAAATTATTTATATTGTACCCCTATCCCCAAGTTTTATTTTAAGTGAAAATTTACTTCTAGGTCTTGAGCTTGTTCAGGGCTCCCAGTCTTGACTTGGAAGGTGCTGTGGATATTTTCTCTGAGATTGCTGTTACATAAAGTAACATTCATATGCTTGCTTTCTTTTGGATAATACTCTGAAGATATTTTGGGAGTCTATATTGATTTTTTTTTTTTTTTGGTGCTTGGGATATAACCCAGGGCCTTGTGCACTTGTGTATACAAGGCAAGCACTCTACCAACTGAGCCATATCCCCAGCCTGGGAGTCTATATTGAGATGTATGGAATTGAAGAGTCCATCCTAATTAGCTAAATAAAATGTAAATGATAGACTAATAGTGTTAAAATGAATTATTTTTATTTTTATTTTTTTTAATTGTAGATGAACACAATACCTTTGTTTTACTTATTTATTTATATGTGGTGCTGAGGATTGAATTCAGTACCTTACATGTACTAGGCAAATGCTCTGTGACTTAGCTACAACCCCAGCCCTAAAGTGAGTTCTTGATCTTGCTGTGACCTAAATTTTATCTGTTTTGGCGTCACAAGTTAGTTAGTCAATGGGAATAGACTGAAAAGACATTTCATTGAGGTATCATAAGTTATGTATGGGCTATAACTGATAAAATAATGACCAATAAGTACTAAAATTCTTCCATACTTTCATTGTTAGTACTTTGCTCATTTATCCCTGCCCCCCCCAATGTGGATTGGTCTTGCCCCATTTGTCAAAAGTAGCTTGCTCAATGCAAGACTTGGCTCTAGTTCTTTAATATTTGAGCAAATCATGCAAGACTACATTCTGGACCTACAGAAGTAGATGAATAAGCTGGGTGCAGTGGCTCACACCTATAATCCCAGTGATCCAGGAGGCTAAGGCTGGAGGATCACAAGTTCAAAGCCAGCCTCAGCAATTTAGTGAGGTCCCAAGCAGCTTAGTGAGACACCCTGTCTCAAAAATAAAAGGGTCTTGCCAATTTGCACTCCTGAGTTTAATGCCCTGTACCCCAAACAAACAAAATAGATGAATGAGCTCCTTGTGAGCTCCTTGTGCAATAGGGATTCACAATTTAAGGGGAAAAGGGACAAAGTTTAAGTAGAAAATGGAAAGGGTAGTGTGGTTTGTTAGTGTCAAGTAGACTATTGAGATTCAGAAAGGGCTTATAAATTAGATGCCATCTGAAGTAGGAGTTTGAACTTCTGCTTATCAGTGTTTGGCAAAGAGTAGGAGAGGAAGAAAGTAGTTCAGATAGAAAGGATTTTGCTCATGTGACACAGTCTGTCTTTATGAGAACCCCAATAGAGTCATTACCATGCATATGTCTGGGCCCCATCACTAGAATTTCTGATTTTTTGGGGGTATTGACCACAGTTGGAACAACCATAAATTCGAGATACAGAGGCTTAAAAAGCTGTGTGCTCTTATGTAAGTTCAGTGTAAAAGTTGTGTGCCTTGAATAATACAGGTGCTTTTGGTGTTTGGTTAATCCAAAGAGTGGAATGTTAGGAAGTAAATTTGAGATCCAAATCAGGAAGAGCTCTGTATGAGATTCCTTAAAAAAATATATATATATATATATATATATATATATATATATATATATATTTTAATTGTAGTTGGACACAATGTCTTTATTTATTTGTTTTTATGTGGTGCTGAGGATCAAGCCCAGGGCCTCCCACGAGCTAGGCAAGCGCTCTACCACGGAGCCACAACCCCAGCCCTATTATGATATTCTTGAAATAGAATCTTCAGCTGGTGGTAGGTTATCCTGTTTGGGGCTAATGAAATTACATTAGGATTTTTTTTAATGATATCAGGGATGCTTAACCACTGAGCCACATCCCCAAACCTTTTATTTTTAAATTTTTTAATTTTTTAAAAAATTTTGAGACAGGGTCTTGCCAATTTGCTTGGCTTCCAGAGTATGCCCTTGAATTTGTGATCATCCTGCCTCAACCTTCTGAGATAATGGGATTACACCATCATACTCAGTAGGATATTCTTTATGGTAGCTGTATTTAGAAAAATGATCAAAAAATCGATCCTGGATGTGGTCAAAGTTTTGTATTGGAAGCCATATTTTTTGTTCAGAGTAACTAACAATGGTAGCCTGGGGTACTTGCTCCATCTTGTGGCAGAAATTAGGTGACATTCTATCTATAATTTTTCTTTTCTTTTTTTCTTCAGTTTTAACTGGCAGAAAGCTTCATGTTTTGGAGAATCACCTAATAGTTTATGTCCAAATTATCTTTGGTGAGAGTGTAATTGAGAACCTCAAAAATCTCTAATTGTCTGTCTTTTTAGGTTTATCGAACAAATCAGTGTGCTGGAGAGTTTGTGATTACATTTCCAAGAGCTTACCACAGTGGTTTTAACCAAGGGTTTAATTTTGCTGAGGCTGTTAACTTCTGCACTGTTGACTGGGTATGTAATTACAAATTAGTGAGCTTTTTCTAACTGTGGAAATGGAATATAATGCTTTCAAACCTGCCCTGTGTATTGTTACTATAACCCATTGATGTTCAGCTGGACAGTCTGCAAATTGTTTTCCAGTCCATAAAGAGATAAGGCTCTTTGTACCACATTGTAAATCAAGCATATGTAATAGAATCACAAATATTTAATTCCACTAACTTTTTCTTTCTTTTGTAGCAAGACTTTATTTTTTGTTGTTGTTGTGACTTTTTGTTTGTTTGTTTTTTGTTTTTGATTATTGTTCTTTTGAGATGGGGTTTCACTATGTTGCCCAGGCTCACCTCAAGTTCCAGGGCTCAAGTGACCTTCTTTAGCCTCTTCAGTATCCTGACTTAATGATGAAAGGAGGCTATTGATTAATATTCTGCAACTCTGGTCTGAAACTTTGTCCATACTGGTTTAAATTATTCACAGTATTGCAATTTACTGACACATTTGGTTTCCTTTAGTTATAAAGTTGAATACTTTAAAAAAGTATATTTTAGTTGTTGATGGACCTTTTTTTTTAAATATGTGGTGCTGAGATTCCATTGCCTTCATACATGCTAGTATGATATTTTATAGTGTGATATTTGGTGATATTTTTAATACCACTTTTCAACTAAGGTACCCAATATGCTAGATCTTTGAGATCCAAAGATATATAAGGTCTGGGTCTAGTCTTGGTATCTTAGTCTGGTTTTAGAGTTGATAAATGTTTTAACCCAGAATGCGACATTTGATTAACTGATAGTACAAGTTAGAAGTTTTGGGAAATAGAAGATGAGTGTATCTCCTCCTTTCTTTCAACACAGCTGCCATTAGGCCGACAGTGTGTGGAGCATTACCGCCTGCTTCACCGTTACTGTGTGTTTTCCCATGATGAGATGATATGTAATATGGTGTCTAAGGCTGATGTACTAGATGTTGTAGTGGCTTCAACTGTTCAGGAAGACATGGCCATTATGATTGAAGATGAGAAAGCCTTAAGGGAGACTGTTCGTAAATTGGTAAGGTTTCTCCTCACCTAATTGCATGTCATCCGGGTATAACTTATTAAAGTTCTTACACACTTTAAGAAGTCTTTTTTAGTGTATTTAATTTCCTTGAAAGCCATTCTAGTAGATGTATAGTAATATATCATTTTTGTTTTTATTTACTGCCTAACTTATTGTGGACTTATTTGCCACCTATTTCTCTATCTTTGTATTCAAATGTTTGTACCCCTCCTTTAAAATATTTTTAATTGTAGATGGGCATAATACCTTTTATTTTATTTTTTTAAGTGGTGCTGAGGATAAAACCCAGTGCCTCACAGTGAGCCACAACCCCAGCCCATATTAGGCCCTTTTTATTTATTAAATTAGATTATTCTAAGAGTACATTATATATTGTGTATACCAGTCCTTTATCAGATAAGTGTTCTGCTAATATTTTCTCCCAGTCTGATTTATCTTTGGTTCTCCTAGCACTGTCTTTCACAGAATAGAATGTATTCATTTTAATGAAGTCCATTTTATGTCTTCCTTTGTTGTTGCTGTGCTAGGGATTGAATCCGGGGTTTTGTGCATTCGAGGTGTGCACTCAGCCAACTTAGCTATATCCCCAGCCAGATTTCTTCCTTTTGTAGATCATGGGGTGGGGGGTGGGGGGTATGGGTCCTACTTTCCTATCTTTGCTGCATCCCCAGCACTACCCTCCCCCCCCAGGGTTTTTTTTGTTGAGTTGCTGGGACTGGTCTTGAACTTTAGATTCTCCTGTCAGTCTCCTGAGTGGCTGGATGATAAACGTGTGCCACCACTCCTGGCTAGAATCTTATAGTTTGAAGACTATATTTAGGCCTTTGATCCATTTCAAGTAATTTTTGTTGTGTAATAAGGTATTGGTCAAAGTTATTTTTTTTTCATGTGGATGTCTAGTTGTTCCAGCATCATATTTTGAAAAAAGTATCTCTGTTCATTGTTACCTTGGCATATTGGTTGAAAATAACTTCATACATATGTACATCTGTCCTATTGCTAATGCCATATGCTCCTCATTATTGTAATTTTCTAAGAAGTTTTAAAATTTTGTATCTTACAAAACCACCCCTGCCTCCCCTACTGGGGGCTGGGGGTTCAACCCAGGGTGAACGCAAACATTTTAACACTGAGCCACATCACCAGCCCCTATGTATTTTGCATTCTGAGCCAAGGTCTCACTTGCAGTCCTCTTTATTCACCCTCCCAAGTTTCTGGGATTACAGGTGTGCACCACTTTGCCTGGTTTACAACTTTGTTCTTTATTTTAAAAATAGTTTTGTCTCTTTTATTTTCTTTTAATTAGCTGATTGATTTCTACAAGAATGACTCATTAGGATTTTGTTTGGGACTTTATTAAACCTATAAATAGTTTGGGGATAATTGATACTTTTAACAATACTGAGTTTTTTAGTTCATGAACATGGTATAGTTATGTTTTTCTCTTTTTTGGCGTTATTATAAGTGGCACTTTAAAGTTTTTTATTTTCTAATTGCTAACATGTAAAAATACAACTGATTAATTGTATTCTGCAACCTCACTAAACTCACTTTTAATTTTTAGTAGATTTTTTTTTTGCGGGGGTGGGGTGGGGTACCAGGATTTAACACAGGGGCACTCAGCCACTGAGCCCAGCCCTATTTTATATTAGAGACAGGGTCTCAACTGAGTTGCTTAGCACATTGTGTTGCCTAGGCTGGCTTTGAACTCACGATTCTCCTGTGTCAGCCTTCCAAGCCACTAGGATTACAGGCATGCACCACTGCGCCTGGCCATTTCTAGTAGATTTTTTTAGTACCTTTTTTGTTATCTTTTTATGTGGTGCTGAGGATCAAACTCAGTGCCGCACACGTGCGAAGCAAGCATTCTACCACTGAGCCACAACCCCAGCCCTCTAGTAGATTTAAAAACAAAAAACAAAAAACAACTGTACAAGTATAGGCTGTCAACGATTCTTTACATTTTTTTTTAAAGAGAGAGAGAGAGAGAGAGAGAGAGAGAGAGAGAGAGAGAATTTTAATATCTAATTTTTAGTTTTCGGTGGACACAACATCTTTTTTTGTATGTGGTGTTGAGGATCGAACCCGGGCCGCACACATGTCAGGCGAGGGCGCTACTGCTTGAGCCACATCCCCAACCCCTCTAATAGATTTTTAATGGATATCTTTGGGGACAAGTCTTCAAGTAGAATTTAGTTAATTTTTTTAAAAATGTGCCTTTTTTGGGTGTATGCTGAAATGTTGACTCTCTGAGGTCCATTATGAATTAGTTGCAGGATATCTACCTTCCCCTGATACTTTATAGTTGGAGAAGCTATGCCCAGAGGATTTAAGTGACCTACTAAGCTCATACATTAGTAATTGTAGCTAATCTTATTTTAAACAAAAAATTTCACCTGTCTCCATTCATGACATTCTCAATTATAGATGTAAGACCAAAAAATTACATCTTTATAAAAAACATTAATTAGCATTTTCCTTACTCTCCTTGTTTTTGTTGGTCAATATATTTGCTAGAAGTGAAATAGCCAAAAGGTTAAAATAAAACAGAAGGCTCAGGACTGGCATTTTCAAGTTGGATTTGGATCTAGAAGCAGATAATTAGAATAGGTGGTAGAGTTTAGGCTTTGAGTGGCAAAAGATACATCCCACTAGGGCCCTCTAAAAATTGGATGGTGTAGGATATAGGTGAAATTCACTGCTTAAGACTATTTTCCCTTGAGAGTCTTACTTTGAAATTAGTCTCTTCTATTACACACATTTTATAACCTCATGAGATAATGATATCACTGCAGATAACTTTTTCTGTAAAAAATTAAGAGACCACTTAGTAAACAGTTACTACTTGGGTATCTTTCCCACTTGCTCTTTTATTTTTATTCTTTTTATAGATTATCCAGGAATATCACTATGAAGCTCTATGTAGCATTTTCTCATAAATAGAAAGCTTATCTATTTCTTTTATCCCCATCTTTGCTGAAGACGTGGACAAGGCCATTTTGGAGTAGGATAAGCAGCTACTCATTGTTAGTACATTCTGTTTTTATACTTAGATCAGAAAAGCCAAACATAAGACCTTATGTTATTCAAAAAGGTGGAGGTCCTTGTTACTTTGTATTCCACACATTTTTGCCCTGCTTCTGTATTTTGGTAAGACTTTTTTTTTGTTTGTTTAGTCTTGGGGGCAAGAAGATTATTGTCCTTTAGACGTCTCTAAAGTCTACTTCATTTTAGGGAGTAATTGATTCGGAGAGAATGGATTTTGAGTTGTTGCCAGATGATGAGCGACAGTGTATAAAATGCAAAACAACATGCTTCATGTCTGCCATCTCCTGCTCTTGTAAACCTGGCCTGCTTGTTTGCTTGCATCATGTAAAGGAATTGTGTTCCTGTCCTCCTTATAAATATAAACTGCGGTATGTAAGAGGAATGATTTCCCCCCTTTATGAATAGCATGGAATCTTTATTAAAAGCTCAGTGATCTTCTTGTTCTTGGGCTAAAATGGTAAGTATAAAACATTAAGTTTTCTCCAGAGCCATGTGTCTCAAAGCTGTCTGGTATTCTCTTTCCAGTTATCAATACACTCTGGATGATCTCTACCCTATGATGAATGCATTGAAGCTTCGAGCAGAATCTTACAATGAATGGGCCTTGAATGTGAACGAAGCTTTGGAGGCAAAAAATCAATAAGAAGAAAAGTATGTGGCACAGAAAGTGGGGCTTGCTGAATAGCAAATTGGGGCTGATTATGATGCAGACAACTTAAAGTTATCAACAAAACAGATTATTAGAAAGAGCTGAAGTCATCGTTTGGTTACCACCTCTGTGCAGCCAGGTTTCTAGAGCATTGGCAACACATTTAAAACCCAAGAGTGAATAAAGCAGATGCCCTTACATCAAAGTGATGACTTAGTATATGAATTGTGCTTGATAGTTTATTTAACAATATTGTTAGGAAACACAATAACCTTTTACACCTCTTTGTTTCAGAGATGAAAGCATTTTACATTTCACATAGAATCTTGGGAAAGCTTTTATTTATTAATTATTTTGTGGTATTGAAGCTAGAGGCACTTTAGCACTGAGCTATATCCCTATCTTTTTATTTTCTTCCTTTGAGATAGGGTCTTGCTAAGTAGTCCACATTGATCTTGAACTTAGAGTCCTCCTGCCTCAGCCTCATATACATACAGGTGTGTACCATCTTGAGTAGATCTTAATATTTTCATATTGAAGACCACATCTAAACAGTTGTTTAAAATCTTTTTCTCCAGCCAGGCGTGGTGGTGCATGCCTGTAATTTCAGTGACTTGGGAGTCTGAGACAGGAGTATCACAAGTTTGAGGCCAGCCTAAGTGAGACTGTGTCTCAAAATCAAAAGGGTTACAGGGATTGTAACTTATTGGTAGAACCCTTGTAACTGGGATTGTAACTTATTGGTAGAACCCTTGTCTCACATGTGTGAGGCACTGGGTTCAATCCCCAGTACCTCCTGCACTGCACCCCTGCCAGTCAGTTTCTTGCCCAGCTGCCACCCCCACCCCCCACTCAAATGAATAAGTTTATTTAAGTAATCAATTTCTTTTTACGTTTTGGTATTGGGGATTGATACCAATGGCATCGAAACACTGACCCACATCTTCAACCCCCTTTTTTATGTTTTATTTTCAGATAGTCTCACTAAGTTGCTTAGGGCCTCGCTAAATTGCTGAGGCTGGTCTTGAACTTGCAGCCCTCCAGCCTCAGCTTTTCTCAAGTTGCTGGGATTGCAGGCTTATGCCATTTTGCCCACTTCAAATGAACAAATTTATTAATGACCATTGCAATAGTGTTCAAGTTATGTTTATAGATAAGAGTAGATAAAAGCAATCTCTCCCTCTCAGTTCTATGACAGTACTACTAAATATAATAATTATAAAAAGGTGACTTTTTTCTTTATTCCTAGATCTTGTCAGCTTTAAGTCTTTAATTGAAGAATCGGAAATGAAGAAATTCCCAGATAATGATCTTTTGCATCACCTTCGCTTAGTCACACAAGATGCAGAAAAGTGTGCCTCTGTTACCCAGCAGTTGCTTAATGGCAAAAGGCAAACTACGTATGTACTTCTGATCATTTTTGTCACCTAAACTTGGAAACCTGTTTTAACTGATTTTTCCTTCTGTCCCAGATTTCTTTGACATTGGAACCTGTGAGTGATGAATAAGGTTCTCATACAGCTTCCTTGGACTTTTTTTTTTTTTTTGCAGATATCGATCTGGTGGAAGAAAATCCCAAAATCAGTTGACAGTGAATGAACTCCAACAATTTGTGACACAGTTGTATGCTCTTCCATGTGTCCTCAGTCAAACACCACTGCTAACGGTAATTATAGAGGATGTGTGGGAGTACATTATTAATTCTGTGTTCTGTAAATAAACTTTAATCATTAAATTCTCTTTCCTAATTACTTTGTTCATTTATTTCAAATAAATTTTAATATACATTAAAATTGGGCGCACATAAAGAAATTATAATATGTCTGTAGAAGAGAGAGAAAATTCAAAATTTTTATTTTGAAAGTGACCACCAGCTAGTTCTTACAGTTGGTGTAAGGTAAAAAAAAAAAAAAACAAAAACAAAACATAGTCTCTGTTTTAGCAAGAAACTTGCTACAGTTGGCTTATGTTAGTTGCCTCATTTACTTATATTATTAGTAAAATCAAGGAGGGATGATGTCAGAGGATCACATTGAATGTGAATTAAAGATTCTAAGTCTGAAAGGAGCCAATTCCTGAAATTACTTGTTTATTTATTAGCAATTAAACTCAAGGGTGTTTAACCACCAAATCATATCCTAAGCCCTTATTTTATTTTATCTTTTTCCAGATAGGGTCTTGCTTAGTTGTTTAGGACCTTGCTGAGTTGCTCAAGCTGGCCTTGAACTTGGGATCCTCCTGTCTCAGCCTCCCAATTTGCTGGGTTACAGGTGTACACCACCACGTCTGGCTTTGAAATTACTACTTTGGTGGGACAGCTTGTAATTTGTTGCATTTGCACCAAATGCAATTTGTTTTTGTTTGCTTTTTTCCTTTTAGGATCTCTTGAACCGTGTAGAAGACTTCCAACAACACAGCCAGAAACTACTCTCTGAGGAAATGCCTAGTGCTGCTGAGCTACAGGACTTGCTAGATGTTAGCTTTGAATTTGACGTTGAACTTCCACAGCTTGCTGAGATGCGGATACGCCTGGAGCAGGCCCATTGGCTAGAAGAAGTTCAGCAAGCTTATCTAGATCCCAGCTCCCTTACTTTAGATGATATGAGACGTCTCATAGACCTGGGAGTGGGGCTGGCCCCATATTCGGGAGTGGAGAAAGCTATGGCCCGGCTGCAAGAACTGCTTACAGTGTCAGAGCACTGGGATGACAAAGCCAAGAGTCTTCTCAAGGTCAGGTAAAAATAGTAAACCCATATCCCTATCTTGGGGAAGGTTGGATGATAGTTACATTTTAAAGCACAGAGAGCATATTTGTTGGCATTTTGCAAGTGTTCAGTTGCTAAAATGCATATAGAATACATGTGGAAATATCTTAGATATTTTGGCCTACTTTGCAACTTAGGTGAAGAATATTATTATTATTATTATTATTATTATTATTATTATTATTATTTTATTTTACTCATGATGAAATTAATGATTTAAATGAACTACCTCTTCTAGGGATAAGATTTAATGAAATTTTTCTGGATCCCAATGAGACTGTCTTCAAGAGAAGAAAACACTTACAAATAGGTGGAAATGTTTAAACCAATAAGAGGGGTGTCAGGAAGTCTTAAGAGAAAGAGCTGAGAGATAACATGTAGATAATGCAACTTTTCTATAGAAACAGGACTGTACATTTGTGCTGTTGATTTAGTAAATCAGGATACTTTTATCTGTTTTTGAGGTTTAGATTTAGATTATACACAGGCTAACCATCTGAGGGAGAAGAGAGAATGAAGCTTCTTCCTGCTCTTGCTGTTTCTGATAGATTTTTGTTGGTCCTCTTGACAACATAAAGCATTGAAATTATCTAGGTTATAGACATTCTTTTGTAATCCTAAAATAGAGGTCTTTGAACAGAGCAATTTTTGGTACTCTGCTTTGAATGTGTTAATATCCTGTAGAATTTCACTTTGTCCTTAGTGAAACTCTCAATTCTGACAGTTTATCTAGTTTAACGTAGAAGAGATGTCTGTCAGTAAGTTGTTTACCTTGTGCAGATGGAAGTTTGAGTTTATACCATCATAAGATCAGGTCCAAGTAGAGCTTAAATGCTTTACTGAATCATTTGCTTTTTAATCCTATTTGTGATTATAGAGCAATTAAAGTTTAATTTTATATCTAATAACCAGTGCCATTTGCATTTGCAGATTTATTTGCCATACTTAATTTCTTATTTTTTAAAATGAGGGTTTGTTTTAACTTTAAGAAAAATGAACCTTCATAGAAAATGCTGAGAAGTCTTTTTGTTTAATTTATGTAGACCACGGCATTCGTTGAACAGCCTTGCTACAGCTGTAAAGGAGATCCAGGAGATCCCCGCATATCTGCCCAATGGTGCAGCCCTGAAAGATTCAGTGCAAAAAGCCAGAGACTGGCTTCAGGATGTCGAGGCTCTGCAGGTTGGTTTAAAAACAAAAGAAAATGTCCCAGATTTGTAAGTGCATCTATGAAGAGCAATAATTGACAAGCAGGTTTTTTGGGGGGAGAGGGTGTGTGTGTGTGTTTGTGTGTGTGTGTGTGTGTGTGTGTGTGTGTGCGCGCGCACGCACACATGTTGGTTTTTGGATTTTGTTTTTTGGTACTAGAAATAAATGGAATAGAACCTTCAGTTAGTGGTAGGCAGTCCTGTTTTGGAGTAATAAAATTACAGTAGGATATATATTTTTTTGGTATTAGGGATTGAACCCAAGGGTCTTAGTCACTGAGCCACATTCCCCAGCCCTTTTTATGTTTTATTTTGAAACAGGATTTTGCTCATTTGTTTAGGCCCTTGCTAAGTTGCTGAGGCTGGCTTTGAACTTGGGATCCTCCCATATCAGCCTCCTGAGTCACTAAGATTACATGTGTGTGCCATGGCTCCCAGCTAATAATTGACATGTTATTAAGGATGGTGTGTGGAATCTTATTTCACTGCACAGATTGTTTTCTTTTTAAGAGTTGAGACCCAAATACTGATTCTTTTCAGCCTTTTGGGATATACTTACCTGTTATTATCCTGACCAATTGGATCAAATATTTAAAGCATAGACAATTCAACCCACTTTTTGGAGTCTTTCTTGAGTACTTGGTTGCAGATCAAGGGAAAAAAAAGAAAAGAAAAAGTTGTTGAGAGAAAAAGGTTATCCTCTCACCCCCCCCCACCAAAAGAAAATGGGTTTCAAAGTTATATCCAAAGTAATTATCACCAATTAAGTAATTATGTGGCCTTTTGCTAGATGTTATTGACTTGGATATAAAGTTTTAAAAAGAGAGTTATATTTGGGCTAGGAATGTAGCTAAGTGATAGAGGCCTTGCCTAAAATACATGAGCTCTTGTGTTCAATCCTCAGTACTGTCTGCTGTGTTTCCTTCCACCCCCAACTCCAGTTCACTTGAAACATTAGTAAGGTTCAGAAAAACTGCCTTCTATGATTTACCCAATTTTTAGCTGGATAACAATTTGAAAAGCAGTTGGTGGGGGAAATGGGTGTCTTCTTTTATCTTTGTAATTATTGTAGATTTGATGGACCTTTTGAGGGAGGAAAAAGAGCCTCAAGCTTTCTTTTCAGATTCTAGTAATAAGACACTCTTGTTTTCTAAATATTTGTGTAATTTTAATTGATGCTTATTGACCACTTGTTAATAAGAAATACCAAATGGGACATTTGTAGATAAATGTTTGCAACAAAATATCTGGGCCTCTGTTCTGGTTAACAGGGCTTAAAAGAAGATACATTGTTTGAGGGATATTATGTAATTAAAATGTAATCCTAGCAAGACAAAAGTATTTTACATGCATGTAAACGCCCAAGGAGTTGTAGTTGCAGGCTCTTCTCAATAGTTGTTGATGTTATAGTAATTAGTTGTAGTCATGGCCCTCTTTTCACTCAGTGATTGGTAGCAACCAGAAGGTGAGGTTATGCAAATGGAGAGGCTAGCTTGTTTAAATCAGAAAGCAAGGAAATGCTTCTGGATAGGTATATTGCATTCATTTCTTTGCAATAGTGTCCTTAAGACCAAAAAGCAAGTTTTGCTTCTTATTTGAAAAAAAATAGCCTTGCCTTTTCTTACATAGATTTGATTAACAACAGGAAACCAATCCACTTGATAGTTAGATTATTTATTTTAGAAGGTTATGGAGTATTCTTTTTCCTGCCTCAGCCTCTGGAGCCACTGGAATTATAAGCATGCACAGCTGTGCCCAGCTGTGGGAGGGCTGTCACATCATGTGACCAGCGTTTTTCCCTCCTGATCGGTTGAGGCACTATCAGTCATCCCTGTTGATCTGGCTATTTTTAAGTGGCTGAAGATGGTAGCCCCAATCTTGAGGGTAGTAAAAATGCAGCCAAATGTTTCTCCATGCATGGGCGTGCCTTCCTCTTTCCCCAGGAATTGAGTTACCTTACCTGTCCTTGTAACCCTGCCCTTCTTGACCTTCATTGGATGGAAATTTCTAAAGAATCTAGAGTCCCCCCAATAAAAGTCCACTCCAAAACATGCTCACTCTCTCTCGCCAGCCTCTTTTGATATTCCTCGCTTCCCCGCTTAGGGAGCTTGAGGCTGAGGGCAGAGGAGCCGAATTTAAAGGTAAATGTGCATTTGTGTTTTATTTGATATCTTAGGAAATTCGCTTGAGAGATCTCTAGTTTAGCTGCCTCCGCTGGCCGTGGCCAGTACCCAGCCACTCCATATTCTTCTGAATAACAATGATAGGAATGGCATGTGACTCATGAGTCAATGCTTTTATTTTAAATGTCCATCAGAAATTTATGCCCTAACAGATTCATTTCTTTAAGAATAAATATAAAAGAGCATAAATATTCAACTGCCCAGTTTACCCTGTTGTCCTAGAAATGTCGTTTAGGGTTGTCTAATCCATTGCACCTATAGCTCTTTTTATTTTTTTTCTTAAAGTCATGGAGTTCTCCCCATCCCTTCTCCCCCCCCCCTCCCTGGTTTCACTGTCCAGTCTAATTTTCCTGAGTTATGCTCCACCTTCTGGATTTGTCTGGTTAAGAGATTCTTTGTGGTGTGTTCTGTCTTCTATAGTTTCAAAGTTAGTTTCAAAGCCTTGCTGGATTTGAGTTAAATATGTTTAACTCGAGTAAATACATCCATATGTGAGGTGGTGATGTATCTGGAAGATTGACCATTAGCCATGTTAAGTTTTACCATTGTATTAGAGCAACACTGGTGCAGTTCATCCCCCATAACCTGATGCTTTTATTCTTCTTCCAGTTTGGCATTATCATTCTCAAATTGTGGTTCCTGGACCAGCAACATTAGCATCACCAGCAGCAGCAGCATCACCTGGGAACTTGTTAGAAATGCAAATTCATGGACCCTTCCCTCACCTACTGAATCAGAATGTCTGGGGATGGGACCCAGGAAACTGTGTTTAAACAAGCTTTCCAGATGATTCTTATGCATGCTAAAGTTTAAGAACCACTGGGCTTTCTCAACTCAGATTTTAGTTTCCTGAATAATTTATTCTGGGTTACTTTAATTCATCATTGGTGAGTGGATTGGAGAAAAATACTTTTTTGTTGCTTTTTAAAATATAAGTCAGCATATGAAAGGCTTGGGTCACTGTAAGCTTTTATTTCTGTTGAGTTTTTTCAGACAGTCCATAGGGACCAATGTAACAAGTCAATGTAGAATGACATAAATAGAACAAAGAGACACCACAGTGTTTGTCATGTTGACATTCCATTGGAACATCTGGGAATTAAACATGTTGAAGTCACAGAGTAATTTGAATTGGTCCATTGATCATGGACCATCTGAATTATTCTTTCCTTGTTTTACATGGAATATTTTTTTTCTTCCCTAAATTGCTGTAATTTTTCTTAATTTATTAGGCTGGAGAACGTGTGCCAGTGTTAGACACGCTCATAGAACTTGTTACAAGAGGTCGATCTATCCCAGTTCGTCTAAATTCTTTGCCAAGACTGGAATCACTAGTAGCTGAAGTTCAGGCTTGGAAAGAATGTGCTGCTAATACATTCTTGACTGAAAATTCTCCATATTCTCTCTTAGAGGTAAGTTTACAGCGGACTCACTTGGAAGCACTAAAATCTCCTAGCTTAGTAAAATATGTGGTCTATCATATACAAAAATCACATCATTACATATGAATCTGTGTTCTGAATTGTTTTTAGCAATCTTAAATTATTTTTGGATACCTGTTGGCATTCAGTGTCTAAAGACCATGTTCTCATTTAAGTTCCTCTATCTTTGTTGAAATTGTACTTTTAAACTTAGTTTTACATTACTACCAGATTAGAAAGCACCTATTTCATAAAGTGCTTTATCTGTACTTTTTTATTATATTTTTTTCTAAGCTGATGCTCATGCACCATCACTAGAGTCTGTGATATATTGCATATTTTTTTAAAGAGAGAGTGAGAGAGGAGAGAGAGAGAGAGAGAGAGAGAGAGAGAGAGAGAGAATTTTTTGATATTTATTTTTTAGTTATCGGCGGACACAACATTCTTGTTTGTACGTGGTGCTGAGAATCGAACCCGGGCCGCACACATGCCAGGCGAGCGCGCTACCACTTGAGCCACATCTCCAGCCCTATATTGCATATTTTTACCTATTTAATTGAATCTGGAATCAAAGTAAATATTTTGTAAGCAATCCTGTCTTCCTTTCCTTTCCCCATTCTTCCTTCTTTCCTTTTTTTAATAGACTAGTCTTTTATTTAGCTTTATCTGAAACCCATTTTGCTGATGTTTGTGCTTTGTCCCACATTAGGTGCTGTGTCCTCGATGTGATATTGGCCTTTTGGGATTGAAAAGGAAGCAGAGAAAGTTAAAGGAGCCCTTGCCAAGTGGGAAGAAGAAAAGC
Source organism: Callospermophilus lateralis (assembly GCF_048772815.1). Taxonomy (NCBI): domain Eukaryota; kingdom Metazoa; phylum Chordata; class Mammalia; order Rodentia; family Sciuridae; genus Callospermophilus; species Callospermophilus lateralis. Next base: position 1,959,871 of record NW_027512543.1, on the reverse strand, counting down.
GCCAAATTGGAGAGTTTGAGTGCCCTGGAGAGGGCTTTAAGTGAAAGCAAAGAGACTGCTTCAGCTGTGCGTAGTAGGGTTTTTTCTTCTCCTTTATTATTGGAATATTATTTATATATATATATATATACACACACACACATAGTAGTTGTAGATGGACAGAATGCCTTTATTTTATTTGTTTATTTTTAATGTGGTGCTAAGGATCGAATCCAGTGCCTCACACATGCTAGGTGAGAGCTCTGCTGCTGAGCTACAGCCCCAGCCTTGGGAAGGATAATTTTTAACCCTTTCAGATATACAGGTATACTGGGAAGGCAAGTAGAATAAAGTGCTCAGTTTTATTAGAAATTGTCAAGTATAAAAGATTTATACTTCCCAGGATACCTGGCATGGTAGCACATGCCTATAATCTCAACTACTTAGGAGGCTGAGGCAAGAGTGTCACAAGACCAGATTTGGCAACATAGACTATCTCACAAAACAAAAACAACATCATCATAAACAAAACCAAAAAACCTGACCAACACAGAAAGATGTCAGGGATGGGGGGAATTAGCTTAGTGGTAAAGTGCTTGTCTGGCATTCACAAGGCTCTGGGTTTGATGCCCAGCACTGCTTATCTGAGTCTGACCTGCATTTAGTAAAACTGTTGATTCAAGATATCATCTTCAAGTTAATGAGTCAAGTCAAGCTCATGTTCAATGAACAGTATTAGGTAAAAGAAGATAGCTGCATGATTTGGAAGCTGTTTTTGTGTGGCTCTGGGAATTGAACCCAGAGCTTTCCACATGCTAAGCAAGCACTCTACTATAAAACTATACTCCCAGCCTGATTTGGATGCTTTTATTGGCACAAAGTATGGCCCATTACAGAGCAGGAATACATCACCTGTTGCTAAAGGATGGGATAAGTTCTGGGAAGGGTGAACATCATAGAGGTGTACCCTTACAACTAATAGGGCTACAGTGTCAGTAGGCAGTATAATCTTACAGGAACACTGTCATATATACAGTCTATTGTTGACCATAACATTATGTAGCAAGCAACCTGATGTTGGAACGTGACTGGATGGGTTCATCTTTGCGCCAGAGCACCTTTTCTCCTGTTTGCTTTTTTGTAGCTCACTGACCTCTTATGATCGATGTGGGATTGCATTGGTTTATTTATATATTTGACACATTGTTTCTTTGGGGTATATGTATATATTTCTGCAACCCAAGCACTATTTTGGTGTAGTTACTGTAGTTCTCAGATATAATAGTGAACTACACTATTATATCTGTGCTTCATTTTTGTAAAGACTGAGTCATAGTCCCTTTTCCCTGAAATGCATATATGTCTGTCTGAAACTTTGTGTGTAGTCAGTCTCTGCCCATCTAGTCCATGGACTCTGGTTTAAGAGCTCCTCCTATGCACGCATGGCAGAACCCTGAAAGGTCAGTCACTTGATTTCCATTTTTTGGTTACAAGAGGACACCTTGTTATTAGATAACATATATATTGCTGAACATCATGTTCATTTTCAATAAGATTTTTTAAAGAAATATATCACAGGTTTGTTACTTAGTATACTTTTGGAACTATTTTTTCTTGCCCCCCCCATAGATTTTTCTTCCTCAATCTCAAAAAGAGACAATAATTCATTCTGGTCTTATAATTCATGGTGTGACTGAAGGAGGATGGGTGGATATGATCACTAGGAATGGTTTCACCTTTGACAAATTAACATTTTAAAGACTTGAGAAAATAGAATAGGTCCTGCATCTGATAGCTTTTTAAAAAAATCTGTTTCCCTTCATGTATCTGTTTTCTTTTAGTAATGTGCTAGAGGAAGGCTTTAATGGTCCAGCTTTTGATTGAGGTTATGGCCAACTCTGACATGGTACAAATTTGAATTTGCCACCTTTATACTCTACTTTTACTTCATGATGGATAGTGAATAAATCTGTAATGCTTGGGCTTGCTTATTTACTGGAGGCCTTATAGATAGAAAGTGCTTTATTCTCTGAATATAAAAAGTTTCACTTGTGGGCAGCTTTAAATGGTCATTTCAGCTTAATGACTATGAAGTTGATTGTGTTTGTTTTCAAGACAAGGTGACTGAACTCTGCTGGGTGCTGGCTTTCTTTAATAAAGAAGAAAGGCTTTATGAATACATTCAACTTGCTGCAGAACAGCAGCTTTGCAGTTTACATGTTGTTGTGTTTGCATTAAATGATCTTAGTTTAGTATGCATGTGTACATGTAATAAAATCTGAGCTGGACGTGGTGGTAAACACCTGTATGAGCAACTCTGGAAGCTGAGGCAGAAGGATTAAAAATTCAAAGCCAGCCTCAGCAATTTAGCAAGGCTCTGAGCAATTTAGTGAGACCCTGCCTCAAAAAAAAAAGGCTGGGGACATGGTTCAGTGGTTAAGCACCCCTGAGTTCAATCCCTGGTACGGAAAAGAAAGAAAGAAGGAGGAGAGAGAGGGAGGGAGGGAGGAAAAAAATAAATCTGGTTAAAAGGTTTCTTTTTTTTCTTTTTTAATGAGGACTCTAGTTTCATTGCCTGTAATTGCTGTACTCAGCACACATGGAAGACCTCAGCATTGAAGAGCAGTTAGACATACACTAGTACTATGTAATGGCTGGCCTAAGAGACCTCTATCTCATGTACCTTTCTAGAAGAATGCAAAAGCTAATGGGACTGAAAACAAGTGGAGAGCCTCAGAAATGAGCTCACATGGAGTATAGAAAAAAGTCTCTATTTACAGAGAAGTAAATTTTCTAGGAGATAAATGTACATAGATGTTGGATTTTTAAGAAGTGATGTATGTTAAGTAATTGCTCATACTGTGCTTCCTATGCCCCAGGCAGAGTGATATATCTCACGTATCACAGCTAATCATCATTGCGGTCCTGTGAGGTGCACACTATTTTCATCTCTATTTTATAGAGAGTGGAATATGTTCCCCACAGTTCCTTGCACTACAATGTGAGGCTGAGCCAGGCTTTGAATGCAGATAAATTACTGTGGGGCCCTTTCTGTTAACTACTAGGACCTTGAGTTCTGGGGAAGTCAATTTCTTTATGATACCATCCTCTCTTTTCAGATGGCAACACTTGGGGAAGCTCGCCTAAGGGAAATGGAAGCTTTGCAGTCTCTTAGACTTGCCAATGAAGGGAAGTTGCTGTCACCTGCCCAAGATGTGGAGATGAAAGTCTGCCTATGTCAGAAGGCCCCAGCTACCCCTATGATCCAGTGTGAACTCTGCAGGGATGCTTTCCACACTAGCTGTGTGGCGGTACCCAGTATTTCTCAAAGGCTCCAAATCTGGCTTTGTCCCCATTGTCGGAGGTCAGAGAAACCTCCATTAGAGAAAATTCTTCCCTTGCTGGCCTCCCTGCAGCGAATCCGAGTTCGCCTTCCTGAGGGAGATGCACTTCGATACATGATCGAAAGAACCGTGAACTGGCAACACAGAGCCCAGCAACTGCTCTCGTCAGGGAATCTAAAATTTGTGCAAGACCATGTGGGCTCAGGACTGTTATATAGCAGATGGCAAGCCTCAGCAGGACAGGTGTCAGAGACCAACAAGGTGAGTCTGGACTCCTCAGGTTTTGGGAATCTCTGTACCTTTCTCCTGATCCTGGTGTCACTAGCTATGGTGTCACTGTTTGTTCCCTTGGTAATCACCTTGTGTTACCAGCACTCGTGGCACCTACAGCTTCCTACTTGAAGGATGTGCTCATCTGCCATATCCTTTTAGTTTCCTCTGCTCCTAATAGTTGTTGCCTAGGCATTCCATTTCCACAGAACAAATGTTCACCTTTTCATATATACAAGTATTTTTTTTCCATTTATATGTCTGTTAACCCAAATGTGTATTTCATGTGTGTATATATCTTTTTTAAAAAATTTTTAGTTGTTAATGGACCTTAATTTCATTAATTTGTATGTGGTACTGAGAATCGATCCGAATGCCTTGCATATGCTAAGCAAATGCTTTGCCACTGAGCCGCAACCCCAGCCCATATGTGTGTATTTTAAATTATTGTTTGACTACAAATTTGGCACCTGCCCCTGTTTTCCCTCATGGAATTTGCTGAGAGTGGAAGAGCTTTTGCCTTCTGTGTATTCAGCCTTTGAGAAAGAATAATTTTTGGAAGTATTGGAGTCCTTTATTTCTTCAGTAGAAAGGCTGTGGGTTTCAATACCTTGTGCATTCTTTCTGCCAAAGCCAGATTCCCTGACCATCACTGGAAGGGGTAGGCCATTTTCTGTCTTCCTCCATTGAAGCTGCAGGAGAAGAATGTGAAGATACCAGGAAAGCACAGTCAGAATGACAATAGTCAGTCTTTTTGATATTACTTCTTAATTGGCCTAGTAAAAATTAGAAAATTAGATCATGCCAAGCACTGATGAAGATGGAGAAAAATAAGACCATCAAGCCTTATTGTGGCAACATAGATGGAGTTCAACTGCTGGGGAGAGTGGCTGGTCTTACCTGCTCAGGTCCATCTCATGTCAGTAGTTCTGTTCCTGGCCGTCTGTTCCTAGATATCTCTCTAAAGAAATTCTCATTCAAGCTCCTTGTCCATGTTTGAGAATATTTATCTGAGAGTTATTTGTCACAACAGAAAGTTGAAGGTAATCTTGGGTTCCATACTTTGGGGAACAGATGTATTAAATGTGGGAGATGCCCACAGTGAAGCACTCTGAGGCACTAGAAAGTAATGTATGTAGCAACATAGAGGAATGTTACAAACAGTGCTGAAAGAAGAAAAAAATGATATCAAACATATTAATAGATGCCTTTGAGAAAATACCAGGTTATATACAAATAAACGATATGTGATGTGCAGGATGGTTCGTCTTCCTCTCTGTTTCCACATGAAATTGTGCCAGATATTATTAGATGCATCTTCCTCAAACCAGTTTCCAGCCCTGAGTTTTCCTCTTTCCTTCCCCCCACCTTTCTTTTTTGTACCAGGAATTGAACTCAGGGGCGCTTAACTACTGAGCCACATTCACAGCCCTATTTTGTATTTTTTCTAGAGATAGGATCTCACTGAGTTGCTTAGCACCTCACTTTTTGCTGAGACTGGCTTTGAACTCATTATCCTCCTGCCTCAGCCTCCCAAGATGCTGGATTACAGGCATGTGCCCCCACGCCTGGCCTTTTTGTTTGTTGTGGTGGTGGTGGTGGTGATACTGGGTATTGAACCCAGCGACATTACCACTGAACTACGTCCTCAGTTCTTTTTATTTTTTATTTTGAAATAAAGTCTTGCTAAATGCCCAGGCTGGCTTTGAACTTACAATCCTCCTTCCTGAGACCTCCAAAGTGCTGGGATTACAGGCACATGTGCCCCATCTGAGTTATCTTCCTCACACAAGGACCAGACATCTTGATGTCCATATTCTCAGCTCCCCACACTCAACCTTGAACATGAAAGACCATAAACAGGGACTCCAAACAGAGCTGTCACCAAGTCCCTATGCTTTACCCACCTTACCACAACCTGTGTCTGTTGCAGATGTCACACTGGGAAAGGCTAGGCCTTGGTTCTTTCTTCCTAGAAGCTAGGTCTGTAGTGAGAACTGCCCTGAGGCTCCAGGCCTGAGCCTAGGTCATAGCCAACTGCAGGAGAGTGGCGCTGGGACTCCCCAAGCTCTAACACTATCTGGAGATCCCATAGGTTGAGGGTTCAGGCTTCGAGACTCTCACCCTACCACTTTAGATGTCAATCACAAGCTCAGAGTGGTGGAGACAGCTGTAGACTGGGGTTCCCACACCCCCTCCTTGGGTTTTAGTGATTCAGAACTCAAGGAAGTACTTATTTACATTTACTGGTTTATTGTAAGGATATTGCAAAGAAAACTGGGGTTAATACCAGATGAAGAGGTACACAGGGCAAGGTACAGAGGAGGGACAGAGCCGTCTCTGTACCTTCTTCAGGTACACCACCCTGCAAGAACCTCCATGTGTTCAGTTATTGGAAGCTCTCTGAATCCTGTTCATTTTGATTTTATGGAGACTTCATTACATAGGCTTGTATGATTAAATCATTGACTATTGGCAATCAATTCAACCTTCAGCCCTAAACTTGGGAGATGGGACTGAAAGCCCCAAACCTCTAATACTGCCTTGAGTCTTTCTGGTGACCACCTCCACCCTGAAATCACCTAGGGACTACAGCCTATAGGCAGGCATCTCATTAGCATACAAGATACTTATCAGTTTGGAGATTCCAAGGATTTTAAGAGTTCAATGTCAGGAAAAGGGCAAAGACCAAATGTACACAGTATTTCACAACATCATAGGGCACAGGGGTAGGATTTGACCTTAGAGACGGTGCACACCACATAGGACTTTGCAGGCTACTGAAAAGACAATGACTTTTATTCTATCATAGAGAATTTAAAAAGTGGAGTGACAAGTCAGGCATGGTGAATGCCTACAATTCCAGCTGAGGCTGAGCAGAAGGACCACAAGTTTGATGCCAGCCTGGACAAATTAGCAAGACATTATTTCAAAAATTAAAAATGGGCTAGGAAAATATAACTCAGGGGTAGAGTGCTTGTCCAGAATATGCAAAAATGAAACAAGAATATACAGCAAGGTCGTGGGTTCAATCCCCAATACTCCAAGAACAAAAATTTAAAAGCGTTAAAAAGTGGAGTGACAGGAGCTGGGTGATAGTGAAACTCAATGATAGAACTCTTGCCTACCATATGCAAGGCCCTGGGTTGATCCTCAGAACAGCAAAACAAAACAAACAAACAAAAAAAAACATAAAGCGCTGGTGGCACAAACCTGTACTCCCAGCGGCTCAGGAGGCTGAGTCAGGAGGATCACGAGTTCAAAGCCAGCCTTAACAACAGTGAGGTGCTAAGCAACTCATTGAGACTTTGTCCCTAAATAAAATACAAAACAGGGCTGGGGATATGGCTCACTGGTCGAATGCCCTGAGTTCAATTCCCAATAACCCCCAAACAAACAAAAAACATAAAGCAACATAATCTGACCTCTTATAAAAAGAGAAAGAATGGGGGCTGGGGATGTGGCTCAAGCAGTAGCACGCTCACCTGGCATGTGTGCGGCCCGGGTTCGATCCTCAGCACCACATACAAAGATGTTGTGTCCGCCGAAAACTGAAAAATAAATATTTTTAAAAAAAAAGAAAAAGAGAAAGAATGTAGGGAACAAAAATATAAGGAGACCTGGCCAGGCGTGGTGGCACACAGCTGTAATCCTAGTAGCTAGGGAGGCTGAGGCAGGAGGATACAAGTTCAAAGCCAGCCTTAACAAAAGTAAGGCACTAAGCAACTCAGTGAGACCCTGTCTCTAAATAAAAAATACTAAGTTCAATCCCTAGTACCAAAGAGAGAGAGAGAGAGAGAGAGAGAGAGAGAGAGAGAGAGAGAGAGGGTGGGGGTACCTATTAGGAAGTCATTGCAACAATCCAGGAGGGAGAGAGAGGATGGTGGCTTGGTGGCAGAGGTAACATAGCAGGTGTGCCAAAAGGAGGCTATGGAGCAACTTGGTCCATATACTGGTAGGAGCACAAAATGGCATCACCATTTTGGGAAACCAGCACTGTTTAATGAAAATATCCCAGTCAGGCATGATGGTATATGCCTGTAACTCCAGCTGCTGTGAAGGCTGAAGCAGTTGTAAAGGAAATTTGAGGCCAGCATGGGTAATTTTGTGAAAGCTTATTTCAAAATAAGAAATAAAAAGGGCTGGGGATGTTACTCAGTGGTAGTGATAGACCCAACCTGATCTTTTCTTAAAATTGGGATCCATCTCGCCACAAAGCCATGAAAAGCTAATTTTGGCTTTACTATAAATTACTGCAACTTCTGAACCTGCTTTGAATGCCTGCCAGTGCCTTGAACTCACCCATGCCTGGCTCTCTGACCAGATAACAGCCCTCTCTGAAACTTTAGTGATGCCTCACAAATCTTGGCCTTTCCTGGCCAGATAACTACCCTCTCTGAGGCTCTAATGACCTTCATAAATTCTGATGTTGGGGCCAGCAAAAATGCAAACTACCATTTGTGTTACGCTAGTCAGAGTTCTGTTATCTGTAACCCCCCTTTGTATAACTTTCTGGTCTATAAAGCTGGGCTGCAGGAAAGCTGTGGGTGCTGCCTTGTTCCCGGTTTTGGGAGGGAGAGGCAGCTCGGCCCATCAAAATAATAAACTTGCTTTAATTTGATTTTAATTGGAGTCAGTGGTCTTTTCTTGTGTCCTTGTCTAACAGTAGAGCACCCCTGGGTTCAATTCCCTGTACTGAAATAAATTAAATATCTCCCAGCTCTATGACCCAGCAGTTCCAACTCCTAGGTGTCTTACTCAAGACAAGTGAAAGCCTATGTTCACAAAAAGAATTTGTACAGAGTGATCGCGGTAGTGCTAGCCATACCAACTATATCTGGGAACATTAGGGTTGGTGAGCAGCATGTTCTTATGGAGACTTTCCACAATAGCCTGGAGCTGTATTTCACAGTACAGGAGGTCATGTTTGTCATGATGGCCCTCAATCTCTAAACAAAAATAAATTATGTTAGGGGGCTGGGATTGTGGCTCAGCGGTCAAGCGTTCGTTCGCCTAGCGCTGGCGGGACCCAGGTTTGATCCTCAGCACTACATAAAAATAAAGGCATTGTGTTGTGTCCATCTGCACCTAAAAAATAAATATTAAAAATTATGAAAAAAAAAAAAGAAATTCTGTTAGGTGCCATAATGTACACTTGTAATCCCAGCAACTGGGGAGGCTGGGGTAGGAAGATCTTGAGTTCAAAGCCAGCTTCAGCAACTTAGCAAGGCCCTAAGCAACTTAGTGATACGTTGTCTCAAAAAATAAAATAATGGGGTTGGGGTTGTGGCTCAGCAGTAGCGCGCTTGAGGCACTGGGTTCGATTCTCAGCACCACATGCAAATAAGTGAAAATAAAAGTCCATCAACAATTTTTAAAAATATTTTAATTAATTAATTAATTAAAATGGGCTGGGGGATGTGGCTCAGTGGTTAAGCACCCCTGGGTTCAAGTCCCAGTACCAAAGGGTGGTGGGGAGAGAGGGGGAGAGAGAGAGAAATTACATTCTGAGCCCTATTTTTGTGTGTGTGTGTGGTACTGGGGATTGAACCCAGGGCCTTGTGCACAGGAGGTGAGCACTGTACTAAATGAGCTATAGTCTCAGCCTAACCCCCCATTTTAAAAAAATATATATTTTTAGTTGTAGATGGACACAATACCTTTATTTTATTTATTTTTATGTGGTGCTGAGGATCAAACCAGTGCCTCACACATGCAAGGCAAATGCTTTACCACTGAGCTACAACTCCAGCCCCAGAGCCCTATTTTAGAGGGCAGAGGAGTATGCAATTTATCATTCAAAGTTCAACAACTGGAAGTGATGAGAGGAATAAGAGGAGAGTTGAATAGTATTGAGACTGCAAGAATTACTAGTTATATGCATTTGTTAGAAATTAAACTTCTAACAAGAGTATGCAGTGAAGGCCCGAGGACAACTACTGGAGCATAATTCAGTCTGGGTGGTCCACATATGGTATTAGTAATGTACTTACAGGCCTAGACCTTGGGCCAGAAGTCATTTTTAGCTTATGTGTACGGGTATACCAGGTGCAGAACAAAGGTGACTGTCACTCTACCTTTCTTCTTTTGAGGACACAGTGTTGAGCTGGGATCATTAATAAAATCATTTGTTCTGTGAGTTCAGACATCCTAATGAGTATTATCCCTTCACACCAGCACCTGGGGAGGAAATGAATGTATTTGAATAAACCTGCTTTTATTCAACATTCCTAGATTGTCTCTTTGACACTTCAGTCAATTAAAACTGCACACAAAATCCAGAAGCTTCATTAAAGTTAAGTGATAAAAAGGGATAGGGCTGGGGATGTGGCTCAAGCGGTAGCACATTCGCCTGGCATGCGCGGGGTGCTGGGTTCGATCCTCAGCACCACATAAAAATAAAATAAAGATGTGTGTCCACCAAAAACTAAAAAATAAATATTAAAAAATTCTCTCTCTCTCTCTCTAAAAAAAAAGGGGGGGATAGGCATGTGGCTCAGTGGTAGCGCCGTTTGTCTATCATGTGTGAGGCCCTGTTTGTGGGGGGAAAAGACTTTCATAAATTTAAGCCATAAAGTTGGGCTCTTTTTTTAATATTTATTTTTTAGTTATAGGTGGACACAATACCTTTATTTTTATGTGGTGCTGAGGATTGAACCCAGTGCCTGGAAAAGACACACCAACTAAGAAAAAGAGGAAGAGCTAGGGTATGTCTCAGTGGTAGAGCACCAGCCTGCCTGGCATGCCTGAGGCCCTGGGTTCCACCCTTAGCACTGCAGAAATAAAGAAAGAAGGAAATGGAGGGGGCCAAAGAAAAGGAAGAAGTGTTTTGTTTAAGTAACCCTCCACTATCAGTATTACAAATGGACTTCCTTGAATTTTGTGAGCTTTGGAGGGAGAGAGTTTTTTGTTATTCTTTTGTTGTTTGTTTGTTCTGTACTGGGGATTGAAACTGGGATGTTCTATCACTGAGCTACATCCCAGCCTTTTTAGCTCTTTTAATTTTTTTTCTTTTTCTTTTTCTTTTTTTTTTTTGTTTTGTTTTTTTTTTTTTTTGAGTCAGGGTCTCGCCAAGTTGCCCAGACTTTTCTTGAACTGGCAATCCTCTCCTGAGTAACTGGGATCATAGGCTCCTGTAGGGAGGAGGAGTTTTGAAGGGTAAAATACTACATCTGGACATAGACCAGACTTAAAGAGGGGGTTGGTTGCTCTTAGGTATGCAGAATAACTGGAAAGACATTCTGCCCTAGTGAAAGGGTGTGGGTTCTCATGGCAGCTGTGGCTCAGGAGTGGGCAGCATAGCAGTGTGGCAGCTGCTGCTGGGGAGATCCCTGTCGTCTGGGACTAGTGCTCAATCTGCTTTGATGTCCAGATCATCATGGAACTTTCTGCAGAGCTTCCTGCCTGGACTTGTTCATCTAGATGGGATCCCCCAGCTTGCAGTTAATCATCCATGCTGATGGCTATACTGGTGACCAGCAGAGCAGGTTGCCATCTACCATAGGATTGGGTTCCTTCCTTATTTGCTTACCAGTCTTCTTTCTTTAGAGGAAGGAAGTCAGTACTGTGCTCTGGGTGGGTGGGTGGGGGTAGGCTGGCCTTTGAGGTTCCAAATGCAATGTATGGGTAGATGAGCTGGAACAATCCAATTTGTCTGATATGGACCCTTGACCATGAGCCTTTATCTGAGACTGCTACTGGAGTCCTAGGCTAGAGGGTTGAGGGTCCCAGCAAATCAGGTTTAGCCACCTTCCCCACCAACCAAACAGTGGAGAGGAACTTGAATCAGTGTAAGTGCACTGGGAAGACAAGAGGACCTACATCCTTAGCCCTACCTTTAAGGGGATGACAGTTAATTCAGGGTTTTATAGAAAGGGGAACAAAGGCCAGATGTGGTGGCTCATGCCTATAATCCCAATGATTCAGTAGACCAAGGCAAGAGGATCACAAGTTCTAGGCCAGCCTGGGCAAATGTTGTAAGACTCTGTCTCAAAAAATAAAAAGTGCTGGGGGTGTAGCTCAGTGGTATGGCACCCTAGTAACAAAAAAAGAAAAAAAAAGGGCAAGAAAGTGGGATTTGTATAGCTAGAGGGTTCGCACATCTGACAAAGAAGGTTCATCTTATTACCAGAGCCCTAGGAGAGATAGCTGACTCCAGGAATTCCAAGATCCAAAAACCAAACAGAAAAGGTAATGATAAAAAAAAAAAGAAAGAAAGAAACTTTAATCAAATGACCATATTGGGAAGGCAGAGTCACATGCTTCCTGATGCTCACAGGAACTTTAGGTTTAAACAGAGGAAGAATTGGGGCAAGGGGAAGAGTTACACATATTCAAGCAGCCTTAGTTAAACTATGGTCTGGTTATTTTATTTCTGGTTCTATGAGGTGGCTTCGACTAAGTCCTTGTCACTTGAGGAAGCCATCTCCATTTGCTGCTCAGGATATTTATCTATTAAGTGATCCTGGAAGGAAGCAATTTGGTTCCCATGAGACAATTGTTCCTGCTTGGGGGAGGGCAGTTGCATTATAGGGTGACTTGCCTGTAGGGATCTACTTTACATGGAAAGTGTAGGGAAATGACTGGAAGCTTCTAGGCACTCCTCTAGGGTCCTAAAAGAGGGTATCCCCACAAATCTTACCTCAGTCTTGAAGGGGGATGAGATAGATTAGGTAAATTTAGGACTATTACTAGTTTTTATATGAACATTCCTTAAATGATTATGAAGAGCTGAGCAGATCACAAAATTGAAGGTGATAAAGGAGACAGATATGAAATAAATGCAGAGATGCCCAACTTTACCCTACTTTTAGTTACTGGTTGAGCATCTGCAGGTCTAAGTAAAGAATCATTGCCTAAGTTCCTCTTATAATCTTGGACAGGAATGATCTGGTCCATTACATTTGGATTGGTCAGTGAGGGTCTTGTCAGCAAAAAGAAAGTTACTGTTTTTTACTAGGAAGGGGTAGAGGGGTTCTACTCATCACAAGATATTTACCAATCAGACCTATTCCTAGAATCCAAGGTAACTCAGAGCAGAGAAGACACATGCAAAATGGAGGCAGAGTTGCCAAGTTTTTAATCCTATTTTTAGTTACTAGTTACCCACTGAATATTTACAGGCAAAAATGAAGAGTCTTAAGTCTTTATTACATGGCCAGCAATAATGTTCTTTTGTGTGTAGGGGGGGTACTGGGGATTGAACCTAGAGAGGCTTTATCACTGAGCTCTATCCCCATCCTTTTTCATTGTTTATTTTAAGACAGGGTCTTGCTAAGTTGAGTAGTTCTTTGCTAAGTTGCTGAGGTTGGCTTTGAACTTGAGATCCTCTTGTCTCAGCTTCACAAGTTGCTGGCAATACAGGTGTGATAGCACACCTGGCTACAATAATATTCTTGTATTTTTGTTATTAGGCATCTCTGCATCCATATTTCATTTAATTTGCATGAATATATACAGATACTCCTCATCTTACAATGGGGCTGTGTTCCACTAAACCCATTATTATTGGGGTAGAAGGTTCTACTGCACATCACTCTACTAAAGCTCTGGAGACAGAAGTTGCTGGAAGAAGACAACCTTCAAAGCTAGCATTGAGAAAGACAAAGATAATCTTTTCGTGTCAAATCTCTATGTTCATTAGGGCTTAAGGGCATAGACAGCATTTATGAGAAGAAAAAGGGAGTTCAGTGGGACAAAAAGCAGAAAATCCATGGGGCTCCCTCTTTCAAGAGCATCATCATCTCCTTAACTTGGGTTCTTGGATTCTTGGAGTTGCCTCCTTATCACATCCAAGGGAACTTTTGGAGCCTGCCTGGCTGGTGATGCATACCTGTAATCCCAGTGATTCAGGAGGCTGAGGTAGGATTCAAGTTCAAGGTGAGCCTGGGCAACTTATTGAGTCTCCAAGTAGAAAATAAAAAGGGTTAGTCCAGTGGTAATTCTGGGTTCAATCCCCAGTACCTTAAAAAAAAAGACTCCCCAAATCATTGTTATATGATCATAAATTAAAAAATGGTTGTTAAGTTATAAAGGCATTTAATTTACTTGACCTACCAAACATCCTAGCTTAGCCTAGTCAACCTTACATGTGCTCAGAACACTCATGTTAGCCCACTGTTGGGCAAGATCACTTAGCACAAAGCCTGTTTTATAAAAAAGTATTGACTCTCTCATGTAATTTCACTTTATACAGAAAGTGAAAAGTGTAATAGTTGTAGGAGTACACTTTTACACCAACCATCAGAAAGTGGAAAAATAAAAGTTGGGACAGTCTGTATTTTAATTCTTACATTAATTCTGTGAAGTTCTACAGTTGTGACCATTAATGGTAATGTGCATCCCACATGGATAAGCGTTGAGGTGACTGTAGTCCTGAGCCCAGAACATGTCCCAAGAGCTCCTACTTGAGTCTCTGTCCTCCAGAGCCAAAGAGAAGGGGAAGACCTTCTTCAAGTGGCATTTGGGGACCTTTCTGTTTTTCCATTTGGTCCCCACAAGGCAGGAGGTGGTCCTTTTTGCACATGGGGAAAGTGAGATTACATTGCAAGTTCAAACCAAATAGGACCTGTTTACCTTTAGAAATTCTGTTCTGGGCTTGAAAGATCTGAGCCTCTTAACATGCATATGATCTCAGTGAGGTTCAGCTGTTTCTGTAGGGGGAGCTGGCTGAGGTCAGAGTGGGAGGACTGAAGATCCATTAAAATTTGAGAGCAGCAGGAGTACTGGATAAGACTAGGGACTCAGAGCCAGGAAGGGAAGCAGGGTCCAGGGGCATTTGGGGCTGTGGCATGAAGGTGAGGTGGTAGGCATGTGTCCTTCCTGGTAGACAGTCTGGGAGAGTGAACTAGGGCTGAGGAACTCTGATCCTTTGAACATAGATGTCTCAAAAATCTATGTACCTCAATTCAGCACATAAGCCAGCTGGGTGAATGAGTCACTCCCCACCCACAGCCTCAGCTCAGCCAGTGTGTTATTAACATAAGATTTGGCATCAGAGGGGACTGGAGAGGCTCCTGCCTTGGGCATTCATCTCTTTGGAGACAAGGAACAGGAAGTCACTGTGGGGTTCAGTGGGTGAACCCTAAGCTTTGAGTTCTAGGAAAGTCACTGCATTAGGACTATCTCTCTTCTTCCAGACTCAACTGCCTCTACATGTGTGTGTAGGAAGTAGAGGGAACACAGCCAGGCTAAGCACCATCTGGGGACTCTGGAGTCCATCAAGGCAAGCCCTGGTATAGTGGAGGAGATAGAAAAATCTTTCTTTCTTTTTTTTTTTGTACTGGGGATTGAACTCAGGGGCACTTGGCCATTGAAACACATCCCCAGCCCTATTTTGTATTTTATTTAGAGAAAACAGGGTCTTACTGAATTACTTAGCACCTTGCTTTTGCTGAGGCTGGCTTTAATCTCGAGGTCCTCCTGTCTCAGCCTCCCAAGCCACTGGGATTACAGGTGTGCACCACCACACCTGGCAAGATAGAGCAGTCTTGACCGAAACTTCTCTAGAAATTCTAGCAGGCTCTAAGACCACTTGGCCCCAAAGGGTGTGCAACCTCTGAAATGCCTTATTTTCTCTCCTGGGTATCCGTTAGGAACCTTGGAGATCTCTTACCTCCAAAATCCTTACCTGGTCGACTAGGGAGCTGAGTTTGGGGCCCATGGTGACCATCTCCAGAGACATCTGTGAGATGACTGTGAAAGCTGCATCTTTTTATGTTCTAGTAATCTGCCCCCCCACCCCCCACACCCCTGCACCCTGATGTAGGTCTTTGACCCCTTTCACAGCGGAGGAAAGAAATTTTTCTGCCAGAGCTTGGGAGGCAGGAGGACTGCTGATACCCATGCAGGCCCTTCTGTCTAGCCAGTAGACTCCCTTGTTCCTTGCCAGCTCTGACTAAGCACAGTGTGGGTAGCAGCCCCCTGTCTGTTTTAGGTTCTGTGCTGTGCTTTATCCCTGGCAATATCCCATTTTTCTCCATAATTAAGCTCTAAAAAGAAGAAAAAGAGAGTTCAGGAACAGGGTAGTAGGACAAAAGCTCATGTAGACATTTTAGAATGGCCTCTGGGACATCTGTCTCCCTCCTTGCTGGCCTATCTTGCCCCACTCAGTGTCTACAGGCCTTTTAGAAAACTCAGGGCCTGGAAGCAGGAGATTAGGTGTCGGAGGGCTTTAACATACAGAATGCCTGACTTCTGTGGGCCTGGTGGTGCCAGAGACACTCATGAAGGGATGTTCCAAATTATCTGATAAAGAGGCCCCTCCTTCCTTATGCTACCCTCCCTCAGCTGCTATATGTATGTATGTATTGCAGTTTTGAGGATTGAACCGAGGGCCTTGTACATGGCTAAGCAAGCGTTCTACCATGAGCTCTGTGACCTATACCCTCAGCTCTGTTTTCTTTCTTTGTTTTTACTTCTTTTGTTACTGAGGATTGAACCCAGGGTGCTAAACCTCTGAGCCACATCCACAGCCTTTTTTTTTTTTTTGGAGACAGGGTCTCTCTAAGTTGCTTAAGGTCTTCACTGAATTGCTGAGGCTTGTCTTGAACTTGCAATCCTCCTGCCTCAGCCTCCCAAATTGCTGGAATTATGGGCATGTTCACTATGCCTGGCACAAATTAATTGTTTTCTTAATTTCTGGATTGTTTATTGTTAGTGTATAGAAATACAATGGATTCTGAAAATGCTTATATCCTACAACTTTTCTTTACTCATGTTTTAGTCCCAATAATTTTTGGTGGATTCTTTGGGCTTTTCTGTATATAAACTCATGCTGAATTAGTATGTTTAACAGCTTCCCCATTGGTTCCAGTTGCAGCCAGAGTTGAAAACCAGAGGGTGATTAGATAAGTAGTTCCCATGCCCTTGAAAATGAAGTAGGGGTGGTGAGACAGAGTAAAAAGAGATCATTTGCATTTCTAAGGAATGTCACTAGTGTCTGCAGAAAAGACTCCAGGGCCTGGGAGCTCAGACTAGCCTAGGAACAAAGGAGTTGGACTGGACCATTGCTCTAAATGCCAGCTTCTTCTTTCCTGTAAATTTCAGTTTGGCTGAGTGATTGGAAGTGTGGCCTGCCTCATGTGTTTTTCTGGAGTGAGAGTGTCAGCAAAAACCCCTGACCAAACTGATAAGTGTCAATACCCAAAGGAATAAGTCAGCCAGTTAGGCAAACTGTGGTCCTAGAGACCATGGGAAGGAGAAGTCTAGGTCTGTGAGCACCCAAAGGCTTGAGTGTCACCCCCACAAAGGGCAGAGGTTGTCTTCTTGAAGCTCTGTACTGTTAGTTTTATATCCATGGAAGTGTGTACTAGAACTAGCAGGCACCTAGTAATCCTAGAATGGTTGAAGCATCCTATTGATTCCTTCATTAATTAATTAGCTAGATGAAATCTCTGACACATATCATTTTGTCATTTTATATTTGTATCAAAGTCAAGGTTTCACCTTTTTTTTTTTAGTTGTAGATAGATACAATGCCTTTATTTTATTTATTTATTTTTATGTGACGCTGAGGATTGAACCCAGGGCCTCATACATGCTAGGTAAGAGCTCTATCACTGAGTCACAGCCCCAGCCCACTTTATTTTAAACTACCCTTTGGCAGTTTTGAAGATCAGCCACTGAAAAGCTTACTCAGTGGATCCACCTGGTCCTAGGTGAATTCCAAGCAACAGAAGAACTTTGTTGACTAAGAAGTTTATTGACTAAGTTTCTCTTGGGGCCCCACCCTTCAATTTGTGTTTCCTCTTGGTTTTTGTTTATACATGGCATCTCCTCCCCTCCTTCCCCCTCCTTCCCCCTCCCTCTACTCCCTCTCTCTCCCACTCCCTCCCACTCCTCCTTCCTTCCTCTCCCCCTCCTTCCCCCCTCCTTCCCCCTCTTTCTCTCCCTCCCCCTCCCTCTCTCCCTTTCCAGTAGTGGGGATACAATCCACAAGTATACATTTTATTTTATTCTACTTGCTTTCCCTCTACCTTAAACTTATACAGGTTTACTTAAATCCGCTAACATTACTCCTTTTTGGGGACCTGGTGATTGAACCCAGGGATGCTTAACAACTGAGCCATATCCCTAGCCCTTGCTTTTTATTTTGAGACAGGGTTTTACTAAGTTGCTTAGGGCCTTGCTAAATTGCTGAGGCTGGCTTTGAACTCAAGATCCTCCTGCCTCAGCCTTCCAAATCACTGGGATTATGGGCATGTACCACCATGGCCAGCTAACATTACTCAATGCTTAACATTATAAAAATTGTAAAATTGGGCCTGGGATTGTGACTCAGTGGTAGAGCGCTTGCCTAGCATGCATGAGGCACTGGGTTTGATACCAGCACCACATAAAAATAAACAAAGGTATTGTGTCCATTTACAACTAAAAAATAAAAAAATTGTAAAAATTGTAAATTTGCATTTAGTTAAATTAAATCATTCATGCTTTGACTTTAATTATTTTGGTTCTGGGAATCAAATACTGGAACTCATGCATGCCAAGCACCATGCTGTGTCACAGGCTGCATCCCCCACCTTGACAATTGTTTCTATTTTAATGGTATTGGAAGGTAAAGCTTTAGATAACTTAAAAACTGAATTGAGATAATTAATGAGTTGTCATTTTATATCCACATAATTTATAATACAGAATATCAAAACATTGATTATCAGGCATAACTTTTAGACTTTGGGTTTTGTTTGTTTCTTTTGGCACTAGGGATCGAATGCAGGGGCACTTTACCACTACATCCCCAGCCCTTTTTATATTTTTTATTTTGAGACAGGGCCTCCCTGAGTTGCTTAGGCTAGCCTTGAACTTGTGATCCTCTTGTCTGAGCTTCCTGAGTCACTGAGATCACAGGCATGTGCCACCACACCCCGCACTTTTAAACTTTTTAAAGTTTCTAAACAGGTTATATCTCTGGCTGGTGTTAATGAATGTACTTTTCACTTCAAGAAAACATAAAAAAAGGAGCTGGGGTTGTGGCTCAGCGGTAGAGCACTTGCCTAGCATGTGCACACCCTGGGTTCGATCCTGAGCACCACATAAAAAATAAATAAAGGTATTGTGTCCAAAAATAATACTTAAGAAAGAAAGCATAAAAGAAGTCATCATGGTGTTGTACTCAGTGACTCTGGAGGCTGAGACAGGAGGATCACAAGATCAAGGCCAGCCTCAGTAACTTAGACCCTGTCTCAAAACAAAACACAAGAAGGGTTAGGGATGTGGCTCAGTGGTTAAACACCCCCAAGTTCAATCCCTGGTACTAAAAAAGGCATAAAAGGGACGTGTAGCTATAAAAAGTTGTGTTTATAAACATTTGCTAAAATGTTTGTATGTGACAGATAGCTCTCCAAATGTCACCTCCCAGTTCGTTAGAACTAATATATCTATTTTTTACGTATAATAATTAGTTATAACTAGTATGGAATACAAAAGCAGTTGTGGATATGCTTTTATTTTTCAAAGAAATGGGGTAGTATATTTCTTCCAATTGCTTGGTTTCCAGATCTCTTTACACATAAAAATTAGGAACCAAAAGCCTTTTAATTAAATGGGTTTTATCTATTAATATTTTCTATGTTAAAATTAAAACAAAAATTTTAAATGCTTATTAAGTCATTTGAAATGTATGAAATTGCTTGTTAGCATAAATATTTTAAACAGTAATTGTATTTTACAAAACAACATTTTTATTGAGAAGAACAACATGGTTTCATGTTATTTTGCAAATTTCTTAAATATCTGGGTGAACGCAAGACATCTAACTTCTCAGACTGTTGTAATATCCATATCTTCCAGCCTCTAGAAAACTCTACTATGCCTTTGTGAGAGAAATACTGTTAATATTGTTGTGAATTATTTATTTATTTATTTATTTATTTATTTTAGAGATGGGGGTCTCGGTATGTTGCCCACATTAGTCTCAAACTTCTGGGCTCAAAGGATCTTCCTGCTTTAGCCTCTTCGTTAGCTTGGACTACAGACGTCCCTGCACTCAGTTTATTACGGAATACTTTTGACCTGATAGATTCTCTGAAAAGGGCCACAGATACCCTCTCCTAAAGTGATTTCCCAGTGTATACCATAATACAGGGGGACAAAAGTAGAGGCCAGAACCTGAAAAGTGATTATCATGATAGCTTATTACACCTGAGTCTGAAAAGAAGCTATGAAATACGTCATCACTTGCTTGCTTTGGTGTTTACTTTTTTATTTTACTCATTAATGCCTTCACTTCAAAATGAAAGATTATTCCTTCCTTTATCCATAATCCACCGGGATAACAGAGACTCTGTATGACCGAATGTTGACTTTGTTATGTTCTTGATTTTTTTTTTTAAGGGGAAAACCAAAGAACAAAGGTTCATCACTTATGAAAGAGCCAAGGTTTGTGAATTTCATTAATGGATAACCAAGTCTCCTCTCTTAGGCATGTATGATCCTTCCTTGATAGTGTCTTATCAAGACACCTGGCAACACTTTGACCTTGCCTTCCAAAGATAATACCCTGAATTTAGAAGAATTATTTTGTGTGTGTGTGTGAGATTTTTGTTTGGTTTTGTTTTACACTGTACCACTGACCTGTATCCCAACCCTTTTAGGATAGCATGGGACACTGAGACAGGAGGATGACGACAAGCCCTAGCAACTTATTGAGGCCCTAAGCAATTTAGTGAAACCCTGTCTCAAGATAAAAAACAAAAAGAGCTGAGGATGGAGCCCAGTGGTAAAACACCCAGGTTTTCCAGTATCAAAAAACAAAACAAAACAGAAAAAGACTCTAAATTAGTATCATTGGAAAATCTCAAATATTTGGTCATTTGTATTATGAAAAAGAAAAATAACTGTACCCGCGGTGCAGCTCTGTGTATGTGTGCATGTGTGTGTGTGTGTGTGTGTGTGTGTGTGTGTGTGTTTTAAATATTTATTTTTTAGTTGTAGATGGACACAACACAATGCCTTTATTTTTATGTAGTGCTGAGGATTGAACCCGGGTCCCACTCGTGCTAGGTGAGCGCTCTACTGCTGAGCCACAATCCCAGCCCCAATGTGTGTGTGTTTTTAATCTTTTTTTTCTTTCTTTTACTGCAGTGCTAAGGATCATACCTAGTGCCTTTTGCATGTTGGGCAACATCCACCACTAAGCTGCACCCTCAATCCCATAATACATTTTTATTCTTAGCGAAAGCATTGATCAAATTTGTTATGATAGTTAGGTACTGGTCATACTCTCAGAATTTGACTATCCATTCTTCTGTTCTGATTACAGGTGTGCACTTCCATGCCTGGCTGATTTTCTTAAGGAACTGTCATCTGTGCCCATATTTTTAAAAACTAGGATATAATTGGATGAATTGATAGTGTAAACAGAACCTTACTTGGAATAGCATATTTTTTAATGATGCTCAAGTAATCAGCAATGATGACCCATTTTTATTTATTTGTTTTTTGGTATTGAGTATAAAATGTAATGGGTGTTTTTATCACTGCGCCCTTTTTATTTTTCTTAATTTGAGACTGGGTCTTACTATGTTCAGCCTCCTGTGTTGCTGGGATTATTGGCATGCCCAGCGATGACAAGCCATTTTTAAAGGAATTGAGACTGATGTTTTGTAAACAAATACCTACAAAGCCTCCCTCCAGGAAAATTGGCCTAGTCCCTGGCTTATAGGGAAGTAAGGAAGGTCACTTCCTAGTAGGCCCAGAAATTTAAGATATTTGGGAGACTTGAATAAGGAAGATAAAAGGCTGAATATACAGACAAGGACCAGACCATATATAAAAATAGAGCTGCAGTCAGATGTCATGCCACATGTCTGTAGTTCTTAGGAGGCTGAGGCAGGAAGATCACTTGAGCTCCAGAGTTCAAGACCAGCCTGGTCAACATAGCAAGACCCTACCTCAAAAGAACAAACACAAACAAACAAAACAAAACCCACCCAGAATTCTGACATAAAGTCTGCAAAAGCCAGCCTGGGAAAACAGCCCCTTATCTACTACAAACTGCCCTCATGCCAGCCTGCTGTATAAGGCAACCTGTGGGAAGCCTGATTGCTATCTTTAGTAACAATTCATCAAACCAAACAATGACTTCTGCCAGCCTCAATTGGCCAGGATATGATAAAGAACTGACAGCTTTCCGAATTTTTGTTCCTGTCTCCAACTTGGGACCAAACTGAAAAAGCCACACATGCCTCCTAATCAGTCAGTGGGATGCCCAGCTTCTACTTCCAGCTTCCCCATGCCAGCAGCCTCTAGCCAAGGTACATCAAAGCCTTCCTTTTTTCTACCTCTTGGGATGGGGACTGACTCCCTGCTATAGCAAGCTCTGAATAAATTGCCTTTGTACCTCTCATTTGGTTGGCCTTCATTTATCCCACACAGGAATTCCAGAACATTTACAGATTTTGTGGGTGAAACTAGGTACAGTTTCTTAGATATGGTATTCTTCCCTCAGAATAGCAAATACTAGAAGCTTTTAAAATTCCAGTCTGTGCTGGCTGCTGTAATCCTGGCTAGTTTAGAGGGTGAGGTAGGAGGATTACAAGTTCCAGGCCAGCCTGGGCAATTTATTGAGATCCTGTGTCAGAATAAAAAGGGATAAGGGTGTAGCTAGTTTAGTTTCCCCCCCAAAAAAAGTCCAATCTGAGAGATACGTTATGAAAATTTCCAGACAGAAGTTGCCTTTATGGCTTTAGCATTTATTCTATACTGTATTATGATTTTATATTTGCAAAAGAAATATAAGGAGGTTTAGCTTGTTAGCCCTCTTGCTGCACCTATGGAAATTATCAGGTAAGCCCGGCAGGTGGCAAAACCTGTAATGCCAACTACTTCTGAGGCAAGAGGATCAAAAGTTCAATACCAGCCTCTGCAACTTAGTGAAACTCTGTCTTTAAACAAACTATATATATGGCTGGAGATATAGCTTAGTGGTAGAATGCCTTCGCACCCCACACACACTAAAAAGGAAAGAAGGAAAGAAAGAATTATGTCCATCTAACAAGTCTAGACCTTTTTTAGAATTTTTATTTTTATTTTTTTGGTGTTGGGGACTAAACCCAAGGCCTTGAGCATGCTAAGCACCACTTGACCACTGGACTACATCCCTAGCCCTGCAACTGGGTCTTTTCCATATACTTTCACAGCCTTTGAGCTATTTTATTGTTGTCAGATTATAGAAAACTGACAATACAAATGATCGGACTAATGATTTTGTTCATAGAAGTGCAAATGATGGGCTGGGGATGTGGCTCAAGCGGTAACGTGCTCACCTGGCATGTGTAGGATGCTGGGTTTGATTCTCAACACCATATAAAAATAATGATGTTGTGTCCACCGAAAACTAAAAAATAAATATTAAAAAAAATCTCTTTCTCAAAAAAAAAAAGTGCAAATGAACTTTGCCCAGTTGAATGCAATTGATTATCACCTTTTGGATATTGGCCAGTTTTGCATCTCTATTTTTTTTCTGATTTCCCATTGCTTATACATGTGGCTCTTTTGAATAATTTTAACATTTTATTGTTTTCCCCATTAAATAATGAGCTAAATAAAATGTTCAACAGGTGTTCATTTAAGACGATGGGGCAGGGGGAATTCTCTTCTCCAAGCCCATTCTCCCTGCCGCCCCTTTTCCTCTCTCCTTTTTTGGTGGTACTAGGAATTGAACCCAGGACTTTGCACATGTACAAGACAAGCGCTCTACCTTCAGCTACAACTCCAGCCTCCTACCTTGGCCTTCAAGCTAGAATTATAGGCAGTGCCACTGCACCTAGAACATTATTTTTTTGATGAAGGCAACAAGGAACAGAAAAGCAAAGTGTTAGTGGTGCCTTTTCTTTTCCTTTTTCTAGTTAATTCATACTTATCAGCCCTAAATCTAGGTGGCACTTTTTCTTCTCCAGATTCCGAATGTAGGTGGAATTTTATGCCTCATTTTTTTTCCATGCCTTATTTTATATCATACAGTTTAAGCTTTTCCTGGCACCTGGCATATAGTGGACACTTGGATAGTTGATGGATGAATTAATGACTATATTCTTAAAGTAGAACACACTTTTTTCATAGTTTTTTTATAATTATGTATTTTGTACATAAACCCTTTATAGGTCATATTTGCCTTTGTGTGCCTCTTCTGTTCATAGTGCTGTACCTTGGAAATGTGTCCATGCTGGCTAATGGTGGATGTGGCACACATTGACACATAGCTAGCTAAGTGATGGACCTGGAGCAGAATTGGGTTCTCCTGACTTCTGTTTCATGTGTTCTGCAGTGCCATATTTGAGTGATCTCAAGGTCTGTGGGTGGTGGGGGGATATGAGAGGTAGGTGCACACAGTTAATATTCATTTGTTCTGTAAGAAATTCTGGGAGTCAGCTATCATCTTTGAATAGGACTATGAGGACAGAGTGACCATATATTAGCCAAGGAGATGCTGCCCTGCCCAGGTTTGGGACACTGGGTAGCTGCAGTAGTGCACACCTGTAATACCAGCTACTTGGGAGGCTGAGACAGGAGGATCACAAGTTTGAGAGCAGTCTCGGCAACTTAGCAAAACCGTGTCTCAAAATAAAAAGGGCTGGGAGAGCTGGGGTTGTGGCTCAGCAGTAGAGTGCTTGCCTAGCACATGCAAGGCCCTGGATTCTATCCTCAGCATCACATATAAATAAATAAATAAAAGGTGTTGTGTCAACTACAACTAAAAAAAAATGTTTTTTTAAAAAAGGGGGGCGGGGCTGGGGATGTAGTACAGTGATAAAGCACCTCTGGGTTCAATTCCCAGTATAACAAAAAGGCAAAAGGAAATACCTTTTTATTTCCATTGACCCTTACGTGCGCTTGCTCCTGCCCCAGTAAGGCCCAGTCTTTTGCTTTGACCATGTGTGATGGTACAGGGCTAGGCCTTTTGAGAACTTTGGGGGTTTCAGTGAATTCAGGGACATTTAGCTTCCCAGATGTGAGTGAGGTTCCTGAGGCCTCTAAAAAAGGTTTACATCTGTTGTCTGTTTATCTTTCTTGAAAAACTGGCTCTGAGGTGAGTGTTCATGTGGCTCACACCCCCAGCTTGGG
This sequence comes from Callospermophilus lateralis, assembly GCF_048772815.1. Lineage (NCBI taxonomy): Eukaryota > Metazoa > Chordata > Mammalia > Rodentia > Sciuridae > Callospermophilus > Callospermophilus lateralis. The sequence goes on along the minus strand of NW_027512543.1, from coordinate 1,935,212 downwards.
TGACTTTGCAGCTGCCAAGGCGTTCAGTATCCTTGCTGGGCATCCACAGGCAGAGGCCCACCTGGTACCAGGCCTGTTGCATTCAGGCACTGTTAAATGGTAGGTACTGTTTCCCTGTTTTGTTTTGTGATTGAAACAAGGTCTTGCTGTTTTGCCCAGGCCTCAAACCTCTGGGCTCAGGCGTTCCTCCTGCCTCAGCCTCCTGAGAGCTGGGACTATAGGCCCTCACAAATGTACCTAGCCTGGGCATGGGCTCCTTGTTATCAGTAATAATACAGTTGACCTTCCATATCTGCAAGGTATGGAAGCATGGGTTTATTTTATTTTTTTTAATCATATATGTACTTAACACATAGAGATATTTTTTATCTTTTCTAAATAAAATAGTATAAGAACTATTTACATAGCACTTACATTATTAGATATTATATAAGTAATCTAGAGAGTTAAAGTATATAAGAGAATGTGTTTAAGTTACATGAAAATACTACATCATTTTATATGGCATTGAGTTTTGGTATATAAGGAGGTTCTGGAACAAATCTCCAAGGATGGTGAGGGGTGACTGTGTTTGCTATCTTGGTACTACAGAGATAAGGCATAAAAGGCCTCCTAGTTCTCAGTCTGCATGTTGCATGGGGCCACTTTATATAAGGCTTTCTGGTTCCTAAGCATGTTTTCATCCATTATCAATGGTAAGTTGGCAGGTTACTATTTCCTGTTTCCTGCCCACCTAGCCAGTTTCCCACTGGTTCTCAGAAGGGAGGAGATATACTGGTGGCTACTTGAGCTTTTCTTCTTGCTGGTGACTTAGGTCAGGAGTTGGGGGGTTGAGATAGAATTATCGTTGACTCAGAAGTCTTTGGTTTTTGGTGGGCTTCATTGTCCCTATCCTCCTGGGCCCAGTCATAGCAGACAGTTGATTCATTGAATTTCTTCCTAAATCATGAATGAAGCCAGATGCAGGGCATCTGCTCAGAAAGTTTACACATTCTCCAAAGCCCCAGCTGACCTAGGGAATACAGCATCCCCACCCCCCAATTCTTTCTAGGTTTTGTCCTAGAGGAGCCTGCCTATGTCCTCACAGCCCAAGTTGAGCCATAGTCACAGTCCCCTGACTACCATGAGACCTGTACACAAGGTATATTTTACTTTCACATCTGGCATCATTTGATTCTGGACTTAATAGGAAAATGCCACAGCAGGGTATTTATCATGATTATTTTGTTTGTTTTTGAGATGGGGGGTCTTTCCCAGAGTGGCCTGGAACTCCTGGGATCAAGCAGTTCTCCTACTTCAGCCTCCAAGTACTTGGAACCACAGGAGTGTACTCTGGCTCCCAGCTGACTTAGCTCTATTTTTCAGTGGTGAAAATACTCAAATTATTTAAATGTCCAATAACAGGAGATGGAGATGTATTATATTTTGTTGTGTGTGATACACTCACACACACACAAATAGGGGTTTCAGTTTGGGGCACTGTTGACATTTTTGGGCTGGATAAGTTGTGAAGGGCTGCTATGACACTGTAGAATATTCCACAGCTTCCCTGACCCCTGCCTACTAGATGCTAGGAGCCCCTTCTCCCCATTCTGACAATCAAAACTACCTCCAGACACTGCTAGATGGCTTTCGTCGTTGTTGTTGTTATAAATGGACAGCATGCCTTTATTTGTTTATTTTTATGTGGTGCTAAGGATCAAACCCAGTGCCTCACATGTGCTAGGCAAGCACTCTGCCACTGAGCTACAGCCCCAGCCCTGCTAGATGGCTTTTGAAGATCAAAATCATCCCTGATTGAGAACTAGTACATTAAGTTGTAGGCATTAGAATATTTTTGAAGATTGTTTATTTAGTGGTCCTGGGGATCGAACCAAGGTCTTTGTGAATGCTTTCTGCTACTGAGCTATACCCCCAGCCCCAAAAGACTATTTAAGTGAGAAAATGACCAAAAATGAGTGAAAATAGCAAGATATGAAAGTTTCCATGTAGATATAGGAGCTTGAGTATTAAAATCTAGAAGGAAGTTGATCAATGTTTGCATTAATCCTCCCCCAGCTGCCCACCCCGCTTCTGTCTTTTAGTGCTAGGGATTGAACCCCACTGGAGATAGAACCCAGGGCTTCACACTTGCTGGGCACGTTCTGCACCACTGAACTACATCCCTGCCATGACAGATGTCTCGAAAAGATGTAGTAGAACAAGACAAAGAGCTCAGACCTTGAGGTAGAGGCCTGGGTTATTGTCCGTTGTTCCACTACTTGGGCAGTGACTGGGAAAATGGCTTGATCTCTGTGGCCTCTTTCCTGAGGAGTAGGTTCTGTTTAATCTTTGACTTGATGCTGGTAATGATTCTGAGTTTTCCCCTTGCCCTCGAGCTGCCATCCTTCCATTCGTCCATATACACTTCTATCATTTGCTTCTGGACCTTTTTCTGTCAAACAAGTACCATACCCACCCACCAGGGTTAGAGCTAGACAGATGCTCTACCACTGAACTACACCCCGAGTCCAACCACCCTGATTTGATCATTACACACTGTATACATATATTAAATAATCACACAGTACCCAATAAATTTGTACAATTAAGACAAAAATAAAAATATATCCCAGTGGGAGAGCCAGCACAGCCTCCAGCTGTGCAGGGTGCCTGAGGTCAGTGAGCATCTGAGACAGGAAATGCAAGTGCTGAGAGTGGGGTAGTCCATGCCTGGTTTTGAAGGCTGAGTATCCCTGTTATAGCCAGCTTCCTTCCTGGCCTCTTCCTTTCTTCCCCAGGACAAGTTGGTTATTCATTCTCCTGCTTATTTTTTATTTCCTATGCATGTAGGAACCCTATGAAATTGCCAATATTGATTTTGCCCTACAAAATAAAAATTTTATTTGGCTTAACCTGATATTTTGTGTAAACTCACATATACAATTACTTGCTAAATAGAATTACCCTATTCCAACTATTGCATAGACGTTTTTGTTTATTCTCTTGGACATCTTTTTTTTTTTTTTTTAAGAGAGAGAGACACAGAGACAGAGAGAATTTTTTAATATTTATTTTTTAGTTTTCGGTGGACATAACATCTTTATTTTATTTTTATGTGGTGCTGAGGATCGAACCCAGCACCCTGCCCATACCAGGCGAGCGCGTTACCACTTGAGCACATCCCTAGCCCTCTTGGACATCTTAATACTGATACGCAACAAAACACTTATTCTGTTTAATGATTTTATGTGTATTCAATTGTATAGATATATTTTTATTTTTGTTTTAATTGTACAAATATATGGGGTACAGTGTGATAATTTAATACATGTATACAGTGGGTAGTGATCTAATCAGGGTAGTTGGACAGGAGGTAGAGCTCAGCAGTAGAGCATCTACCTAGCATGTGTATGGCCCTGTGTATATCCCCAGTACCCCTCTCACACACACAAAAAAATCAGGGTCATTGACATTTCTTATAAACATCTAAAAATTATTTGATTAATACATAGTGTATATAAGTATGAGGAACAGTGTGAAATTTTCATACATGTGTACAATGTATACTGATCAAATCAGGGTAATTAAGATTTTTTTCTTATTGCTTTGTGTTTGAAGCCTTAGAATTCTTCTCTTCTAGTTATTCATAAAATATATAATAGGTTTTTATGAATTATAGTTTCCTCACTGATCTATGGAACACTGGGACTTATTTCTTATGGTTTTTTTGTTTTGTTTTGTTTTGTTTTGTTTTGTTTTGTTTTGTTATCCAATCTTCCTCTATCCTTCCCACCTTTCCAGCCTCTAGTAATCACTGTTTTACATTCAGGTCAACATTTGCTTTTTTTTTTTTTGTAGTGCTGGAGGTTGAACCCAGAGGGCCTCACTCACGCTAGTAAAGTGCTTGTACTGAACCACACTTCTAGCCTGCATCAACTCTTTTCTTTTCTTTTTTTAAGATAGGGCATTTTTTTAACCGTTAATTAACTAACTAACTAATTAATTAAATGTGTTGCTGAGGATTGAACCCAGTGCCTCATACATTCCAGGCAGGTGCTCTACCATTGATCTACAACATGCATCTTTCTCCATTTGAATTATTTCAGTTAACATAATGTTCTTTAGTTCTATCCATTTTGCTGCAAATGATAGGCTACCATTCATTTTTATGGCTGAACATTATTCCATTTATGTGTGTGTGTGTGTGTGTTCGTATGTATGTATGATATATGTGTGTGTGTGTGTGTGTCTGTATATGTATATATATTTATACACACACACACCACTTTTCTTTATCCATTGAGCCATCAATGGGTCCCTAGGCCGATTACATTTAGTAGTTATTGTGAATGGTATAGCAATAAATATGTAGGTAGGTAGGTAGATTTTTTTTTTTTGGTACTGGAGATTGAACTCAGGGGCACTCAACCACTGAGCCATATCCCCAGCCCTCTTTATTTTTTATTTTGAGACAAGGTTTCACTAAGTTGCTAAGGCTAGCTTTGAATTTGCTATCCTCTTGCCTTAACCTCCGGAGCTGCTGGGATTACAGATGTGTGCCAACACACCCAGCTAGATGTATCTTTTGTGTGCCAATTTCATTTCCTCTGGATATATACCTGGGAGTGGATAGCTGGATCATATGGTAATTCTATTTTTATTATTTTGAGGAATATTTATACTGTTCTTCTAAGTATATGTTCATCCCCAACAGTCTATAATAGTTATGTTTGTTTGTTTTTCCTGGTATTGGAGTTGTTCTACCACTGCATGAAATCCCCAACCTTTTCACTTTTGAGAGTCTTGCTTAGTTGCATGGGCTGACCTTGAACTTGTGATCCTCTTGCTTCAGCTGTGCAAATAGCTGAGATTTTAAATATGTACCACTTGTCTGGCCAGGACATATTTTTTGACCTCAGTTCCCAGTTGGCATTTGTCTAGTTAGTAGTGGGTCATTTAGTTTGTCATGTGTGTCCAATGTAAGACTTAATCTTTTGTATGTCAAATGCAGTCTCTTTTTTCATCATTTTTATTGGAAATTTTTTCTTCATAATATGAACAATTGAAGCCATATGACCTGATCGAAGGAACTGATCTGCCCCCTCCTGTCACTTACTAGTTCTGTGGCCTCAAAAAAAATTCTTCCTAAAACTATATTTTCTCCCTTTTAAGTCAGGATCAATGCTGCCTGCACAGCAACATTGTGTGGAATGCAAGATCATAAAACTTGTCAAAGATATGGGTTGGTATCTTTGTTATTGGAAGGAATTGCTGTGATAGTTGTCATCCTGAGGAGATAGATTTCCTGGAAATTTTTAGATATATGTTGAGAGCCACAGCGAGTCTGAATGGCCCCTGGCATTTTGCCAGAAGTAATGGTTGAGAGGCAAGCCATTAAGATGATGCTGGATTGATTCAATTGTATATTAGACCTTTACACCAGTAATAGGGCGGCTCTTGCTGCCTCAGGCACCTGCTACTTTGGAGTTCCCGTGGAGTTCTCGAGGGGTTCTGGGAGAATTGGCACGTGGAGCCCTGTGGAGGGAGTGTATTCCTGGGAAGTGTGTGTAGAGTTCGGGAATAAAGAGTTGCTGTTTGAACCTACAAGGCTTTGTGGCAGCTTGGTTATTTGTGCCCAGACAGACTGCGACAGATATACTTTATTTACTGAGTATATTCTTATAGGAAACTTACTAATGTAAATATTTACTTTAAAATAGTTTGTAAGCCAGATCAGCCCATTGGCCTGATCCATGAGGTCTTCCTGAGAATGGAATAGGAGAGTTTACTCTTGGATGGAGGACTGGCCCTGGGGAGTTCTAAGGGGTCTGGCAAGTCTCAGGGAAGATCCAGGAAAACTTCAGTTTGCTCAGTAGGTTGTGGCCCACAATTCTGTGCCAAGGGGAAAGAAAGGAACCTGACTGAATACCATCTGCTGGCAACAGTGTCCTCAGCTGCTCGGTTGCAGTGGCCAAAGTTCCTGAGCCAGAGCTGAGGCCCATCTTCTCCATTCTACCCTGTGGGGCATCCCTTCAGGATACAGCCACCCACCCTCTATGTGTGTCCTTTTTCTAGGTGGTGATCTTGGACCTCCGTGAACCAAAACTGAGTTGGAGCTACCAGGTGCTGTCTGTGCCATGGACTCTGAGGTCAGACTCCTGAATTCTTTTGGAGGAATTCTTGGAAAGGGGACGTTAGAGGGTTGAGTGTAGGCTTGTTCTTCATGCATTTGCCTGTGGGTGCTGATCTAGCCTGACCCCAGTTCCCAGTTCCCATCTGAAAGCTCTGCTAAGAGGAACCACAAATCTACAACAGAATTACCATTTCAACATCCCTGAGCCTATGGACACTACCCTTGGTGCCTGAAAAGTCTTGTGTTAGTTGGCTTTCTGTCACTGTGACAAAATATCTGAAAAATTCAACTTAAGAGTAAGATTTATTTTGACTCATGGTTTCAAAGTTTGATTCCGTAGTAACTTGGCGCTGTTGTTTCTGGGCTTGTGATGAGGTAGAACATCATGGCAGAGAGAGTGTGATACAGCAAATCTGCTTACCTCTTTGCAGCTGGGAAAGAGAGAGAGAAGGGAGCAGAGACAGGATATACCCTTCAAAGATACATCTTCGAGTGGCTGCTTCCCCAAACTAGGCCCTACCTCCTAAAGTTTCTACTATCTCTCAAAAAAGCACATTAAGTTATGAATCCATTAATGGATTAATCCACTGATGAGCTCAGAGCCACCATGATCCAACCACCTCCCATAGGCCCCACCTCTGAATACTTGTGCTTTGGGAACTAAGCCTTCAACACAAGGACAACACAGAACTTTTGGGGGGCATTCTAAATCAAAACCATAGCAGGTCTCAGTATGTACTTGTTGAATATCCTTTCAGAAGAATGGGAATTGTGGGATTTTTCAGGTTGATAACTGGAGAGCCCACTACCTAGTGGGCTCTGGAGAGATGTTAGTTGCATAGACAGAAGAAATTTTAGAGCTCCCACTTGTCCCCATAAGGACCAGTTATCAGTGTGGATAGTATTCTATGTTGGTGCCAGGTGAACTTGCCCATTGTTTCTTCCAGTCCACCACATTTACTTCCTCTCCCATATTTTTTTTTTCCTTCCCCAGAGTGCAAGGAGTAGAATTTATCCAGGTATAAAGAATAGAAACAGAACTCTGGCAGGGACAAGAAAGGACCCCAATAAGTGTTGCCTTCTCTCCCATATTCTTGAGATGTCTTCAGGTTAAAACAACTGCCACATTCTCCTTGCATAGCACCCTAGACAATCTTTCCTCTCATAAGGTCCCACTTTTCCTGACACCCTTTCAGGATAGGAAGCGTGAATGTCATTACTCCTACTGTTGTTTTTTTCTTTACCTTCAGGGTGAAAAAGCTGAGACACTGAAGGTTACCCAGTGTTTTACAGAGTTGGGATTCTCACTGAACCACTGAGCAAAAATTTTCTCTTACATTTTGGGGTTTGGTCTTTCTGTCCCTATCAGAACTTTCATCCTATTGTAGATACTTTGACTTTCTCAGATATTTTCCCCCACTCTGGAATTTTAAAAAATATGGTAAGATCCCATAATATAAAATTTGCCATTTTCACTTTTTTTTTCTTTTTTTTTTTTTTTTGGCAATGGGGATCGAACTTAGGGCACTCGACCACTGAGCCACATCTCCAACCCTATTTTGTATTTTTATTTAGAGACAAGTCTCACTGAGTCGCTTAGTGCCTTGCTTTTGCTGAGGCTGGCTTTGAACTTGCGATCCCCTTGCTTCACCCTCCTGAGCCACAAGGATTACAGGTGTGTGCCATCATGCCTGGCCTGTCTTCACTATTTTTAAGTGTGTGGTTCAGGGTCATTACATGCATTGTTGTTTTACAACCATTGCTACCATCCAGCTCCAGAACATTTTCATCTCGCTCAACTGAAACTGTCCCCATCAAACACTAACTTAACTCCTCCCCAACAGCAGCCCCCAATAGCTACCATTCTACTTTCTGTCTATGTTCAAGGACCTCATATAAGTGAAATCATACAGTTTTTATCTTTTTGTGACTGGCTTATTTCACTCAGCATTCTTCTTTGAATTTATTTGCAGTACTAGAAATCAAACTCAGGCCCTCACTCATTCTAGGCAAGTATTCTACCACTGAGCTACATCTCTCTTTTAATCTTTTATTTTGAGACAGAGTCTAAGTTGCTGAGGCTGGCAATTTCCTGCCTCAGGCTTCTGAGTAACTGGGACTATAGGCATGCACCACCATATCTGGCTTGAGATATATATGTTTGTAAAAACAAATGAGACTGGTTTCACTTTTTGTTACTCTTATCTAGTGTTCTTTTTGCTAGGTTTGAACACCAGATTTATTCTAATTTATCAAATGCATTGGAGGTTTTCATCTTTCTCTGCATCAGAACTGATTCTATAGCATAAGAATTATTTTTACTTCATTGCATCAGTTATGTAAAATATATAGCAGAATTTCTTAAGTGTTCCTCATTTCTCTCAATATATTTTTTCCTATGATCTAAAAAGATAAATATTAAATTTCTTCTTCAGCTTTTATTACTGGAAGATTTAAAAGAAGTATAGTTCCATACTTGGCATGTCACACGCTCTGTTTGTTCATGGAATGAAATAAATTCTGTTTCCCAAACCACTTCCTTTTTCATGGCACTTGCCTGTCCTCTTGGCTTTTCAGCTCACTGCAACTAAACATTTCCAGATCCCTCATTCTCTAACATGAAATACTTCCCTTTCCTTTGCCAGCCATCTCTTTTTATTTTATGTAATAAAGATTATAGAATGTATTGGATAACCTGATCTAGCATGGCTGGCAGCTGCTGTATCTCCACATTCAGGCTTCAGATTCTTGTTTACCAACTCTGGATCAAAAGGTGGTCCTTGGGCAAAGACCACCTTTATTAATTTCCTTGGGCTGCTGAAACAAACTGGGTGGCTTTTAAGGACAAGAGTTTAAGCTGGGCGTGGTGGCACACACCTATAATTCCAGTAACTTTGGGAGTTGAGGCAAGAGGATCATCAGTTCCAGGCCAGCTTCCACCACAAAAGCAAGGCCCTGTGTCAAAAAATAAAAAGGGCTAGGGCTGGTTGCGGTGGCTCACGCCTATAATCCCAGAGGCTCGGAAGGCTGAGAAAGGAGGATCTCGAGTTCAAAGCCAGCCTCAGCAATTTAGCAAGGCCCTAAGCAACTCAGTGGGACCCTTTCTCTAAATAAAATACAAAATAGGAATGGGAATGTGGCTCAGTGATTGAGTGCCCCTGAGTTCAATTCCCAGTACCAAAAAAAATAATAATAAAACAAAAAGGGATATGATGTAGCTCAGTGTCTAAGTTCAGTCCCCAGTACCACCAAAAACAAACACAAAAACCCAGGAGTTTATTCCCTCACAATTCTAGTGACCAGCAGCCTAAAATCAGGTCATCATTGTGGTTGCTCCCTCTTTCTGAGGGAGATTCTGTCCCAGCTTCTGGAATTACCAGTGATCCTTGATGTTTCTTAGCTTGGACATGCATCACTTCAATTCTGGCCTCTATCTTCAGGTGGCATTTCCCTGCATGTCATAGTATATATATTTTACTCCTACAAAGACACCAGTCATTGGACTTAGGGCTCACTCTGATGAAGTTTCTTAACTTGATTATGTCCAGATAAGATCCTATTTATGGGTACTTGGGGTTAGGACTTGAACATTTTTTTAGTGGAGACACACTTAACCCATGATACTGCCCCCGGGTTCCTTTCTTCTCTTCTAATCAGGACATCTCCTTGTGACAGAAATGGCCATGTTTTTTGAGTTTCTAAGCTGTTTTGTACCCTCTTGGCCTCATAGTACAGGAATTGTAAGAATTAGATTCAGTAGAACTTTTACATAAAGTTTTGCTTTTATTTGAAAGTAATCCTGAAGAAGTAACAGCCAAAGAGCAATAATACACAAGTACCATATTTTTTTAAAATATTTTTTTAGTTGTTGATGTACCTTATTTTTTATTTATTTATATGTGGTGCTGAGGCTCAAACCCAGTGCCTCACATATGCTAGGAAAGTGCTCTGCTACTGAGCCACAACCCCAGCCCCTCAAGTACCATATTTTATTTAACCTTTTTTTTTTTTTTTTTGGTGGTGTTGAGGATTGAACCCAGGGCTCATTGCATGCTAAGTACTTGCTGTATCAGCAGTTTTATTTATTTTGTCTTATTAAAAAACTTTTCTCAGGGCTGGGGATATAACTTAATTGGTAGAGAGCTTACCTCACATGCACAAGGCCCTGGGTTCAATCCCCAGCACCACCAAAAAAAAAAAAAAAAAAAAAAAAAAACTGTCCTGGGAGTTTTTTTTTACTTTTCTAATAAATACTTTTTTTGTGGGGCTGGGGTTGTGGCTCAATGGTAGAGCGGCCGCCTAGCACATGTGAGTTGCTAGGGTCGATCCTCAGCACCACATAAATAAATAAATAAACAAATAAAAAGTTGTTTTGTTTTTCTGATGCAAATTATTAAGGACTTAGAGGATTACAATATCTTTTCACCAGCACTTTTATCTTCCTTTGTTCTTACAGCCCCTGTGAATATTTGGCATACATCTAGACAGGTCTTGGAATCCTGAGCCTTCCAGACTACTTATTCCCTCTTTATTTTAGAGCTATGGTTGCTCTGGGCACATGGTGCCACTGATGCTATAGGTACTCATCTTTATTTTCAAAAAACATCCTCACATGCAGTCAGCATGCTAGAAAGGCCCCTCCTGGCTCCCATAGTGCAGGCATTTGCAGGAGCTGCATGCGGCTTAAGTGTTACCAGTAGAGATGGACAGTGAGTGGGGACTGTGTGCTCCAGCCCCTCCTGGTCAGAGCACTCTGGGGTTTTCATTAATTAAGCCTCTAGAAGTAGACCAAGCTGGGCCAAAGGCAATGTTGACCTGTGGGTACCACCCCCAGTATGTATTGAGAGTCTTCTGTTGGCCCAGTATCATCCTAGGCCTACAAAAGAGATTATGGAAAAGAAAGAGCTGCTAACTTCTAGAAGAATAGCCAGGAAAGCTGGATTTTATTTGGTGAAGTATCCCTGGTACTTTTAAAAAAATAATGTAAATACATGGATGGCATCTAAATGATATTTGCCTGAATTCCCTGAATCAGACTGTAGCATAGGAAACTCACCCCAGCCACAGATTTCAGGTAAAGCAAATGGTGGATGAATCACTTGTAGAATTGAAGCTCTCTCTTTGGCATCTACAGGAGGCATTGCTGCAGGGATCTTGAATCTACATGAGATTCACCTCTTAGGCCAGTAAGGTTCTTTCAAGACCATCTGTACCCCATAGAACTGTCTGCTCAGGTACAGGGAGGGCTTCTGGCCCTGGCCTGGGTTCCCAAGAGCCTTCCTAATTCCTCTTTTATCTTAGGTCAGCAATGGTTCAGGCCTCAGGGATGAATACATCACAAACTTGCTGGTGCTTGACTTCCTCCAAAGCATCTCTGACTGTAAGTTTCACCAAGAGCTGAGAACTCTGGGCCAGGAACTACCTGTGCGAACTTACCTGGAGGGGGAACGTGAAGATGAGCTGCAGACTGATGGCAACCGTGCCAGTCTCTTCATGGGAAGAATAGAAGCAGGTAGGCACCTGACCCCATCTCCTTTGTGCCAATCCTGGGCTTTGTTGTTACTAGTAACATCTGGGGATATCCATTGCTGGGTTTCTGTTCTCGCGACTAAAAGGCTAAGGGGTCACTCTAGTTAAACTGGGCTAACTGGGCTGCATGAAATAACCACACAAGAGACACAAATACCTTTTTCTTTGGGGTTGCTGTGACCGGCTCCTCTGACCTTAAGGGTCCACAGAAAGAGAGAGAGAGAGCGAGAGCACATGCTGACCCCTTTTATTGAGGAGAAGCTATTCAAATGAGGCAAGGGGTCAGGTTTCAGGGGGCTGAGTCTATCTTCATGATGTCCACTGTCAGCAGGTTGACTGACACTTGGGTAGGCCACACCCAAGGGCACAGTAAGAGGAGGGGACACACACAAGGCACTTCCATGGAAGATTCTATCCAAAACAGGGCAAGGGTTTATATTACAAAGGAACAGGTGAGCATAGCTTCACCCATGAGGCTGTAGCAAGACACACCCATTTCTGTGACTGAGCGCCTCAGCACCTAGCTGGAGAGTGTAACTCAGTCACCCGTAAGGTTGGCCTCCCACAATCCATGGGCTAGAAGGGACATTTGGGCTCAGTCTTGACCCATGGAGTTTTAGGCTACTATATATGTTCATATTATATGGTTTGATCTGTGTTTGATTGCCTCTAGTGGTGCTGAACTTATTTTAGGTGCAGCATCTACCTTCTTATGTTCATCTACCAATATGAAAAGTGTTTTCCCAAGTAATTCTGGAAACCACTGAGCTGTATTAAATAACCTGAAGGACTCCCCAGTTTGGGTTTATGTAGTTTCAAGAACCAGAAAGCTTTAAAACAGTGGTGCTGGGGTCCCATCTTTAGGCAATCTGATTTGATAGATCTGGGGCATCATTGGTGTGAGTAAAAGCCCCACAGGTGATTCTTACACAGCTCCACACCATCTTGAGCAGGTCCCAATCCATGTATTTAAAGGAATTTTTGTATCCCATATAGAACTTCACATTTTCCCTTTTTGTAAATATAAGAAAACTGAGCTAGGGGATCTCAAGTGGTTGTCTGGCATACATGAGGCCCTGGGTTGGATCCCTGGCACAAAGGGAGGGAAGGGAATAATTGAAGTATTATGAACCTCATTTCCAGATGAGGAAACTCAGGCCCAGGGACATATAAATGACTAGACCCAGTCAACTGATGGGTATGTCCAAGGCAGTACTTGAGCCAGACCCCTCTTGAACTTCTTGGGTTGCCTCCCATCATAATCAGTGCTGCCTCCTGTTACCTGTTTCCACATTTTACCATTCTGAACTTTAATCCCTGTGCTCTCTTTCTTGCCTCTATTCTTACTAGTATATATATTTTTAGATGTTGATGGACCTCAGTTTTATTCATTTATTTATATGCGGTGCTGAAAATTAAACCCAGTGCCACTAGGCAAGCACTCTACCACTGAGCCACTAGTGCTGCTTCTGGAGAAAGAGCAAGCTGAGGAGCTCAGGGCGTTGGTTCTCAGTAGTGTGCACACAGACTTTACATGAGGAACTTTTTCAAAATGTGCAGGCCTTGAGTCTATTCCACCAACCCAGGTCAGCTGTTAGAGTGGAAGACTTCCAGGTGATTCTGACCTTGATTAGAATCACTGCCCTGGGACTGAGGGTGTAGCTCAGGGGTGGAGCATTTGCCCTATTGCTCAAGGCCCTGGGTTCCACCACTAGCACTGCAAAAGAAAAAAAATCCCTGCCCTGAAATTCCACAGTGACCCAGACGTTCCAACCTGTCCTGCACAACCTGGTTGTCTACTCTGAAATTTCCTGTCACCGAGATTCCAGTGCCCTCTGGTGGCTCTGGGGGAGACCAACAATTGATTCTGCCTTTTGCCCAATCTCATCTTAAATCTGGTGAAAGGAAATGTGGCTTAGTGTTTCCCACTAGTCCAGGTATGCCAGAAACTTTCTTTGAGCCTAACCAGTATGTATTCTGACAGTCCTAAACTGAATAAAAGCATTTAATCTCTTGGAAAGTTGTAGGAAGGACTGAGGACAGGCATGGGCCCGAATGGCTTCACTGTCAGAAGGTGATACAGCAGTAACTACAACCAGAGTCTGTCTCCTGCGCTTTTCTCTTGCTGCTCTCTACACTGTCCCTTACCTTTAGACAGCAAATCCTGACTTGACCCAAATGGCATTTGAAAAGTAGATTAATGGGGCTGTATACTGACCTTACTAGTGCTCTGAGAGAACATTGGCCTATGAATTAAGTACCTGACAAGTTTTGGAGGCAAGGAACAAAATAGAGACTCTGAAAACCTCAAAACAAAATCAGATATAATTTCTGATGTTGCTGATCTGGTGGATAGAGGGAAGAGAGATGTGTACATGATTCACAAAAATAAGGTGGAAAGGCTTTGGCAAGTAAGTGAGGCACACATCATTTCTGAGGGAACTATAAGGAGAAGTGGGGACCCTTTGCTCTGAAGGGAATCAGGAAGGAATTCATGACTCAAGTGAGGTTGAGCTAGGTCTAGAAAGATGGTACAATGTAATTCTTTGGAAATAGGAAAGAAGAAATAGCCATTGATTAAGCAAAAGCCTGAAGATGGGAAAGCCCAAAGCCTATGAAACACAGAAAATGTTTGGATTTGCATAGAACATTACAAGAGTAGAAAGAATTAAAGGGAATTGGAAGCTAGAAGATGACTTAACCACTTAAGTAGAAGTGAGCATGGGGAAGGTCCTGAGTAGAGAAGCAGTGTCGTATCTTGTTGTGGTGAGAGGCTAAGGGTGTGACTCAGTGGTGGACCGGAATACTTGCCTGGTGTGTCTATGGCCCTGGATTCCATCCTTAGAGGCCTAATAGGACAAAGAAAGAAAGAAGACTGAAGGAGGGGCAGATGAAATCCCTAGAGTGCAGAATTTAAGAAAGCTCTTACCCCTGAGGTTGGTAAGCATATTAGACTTCTTACTGCTTCCTTCAGTCCTGCCCAAGTGCTTGTTATGCCCTCCTGTTTCTGAGGAAAATAGACTGAAGGACAATGTTATCAAGATGAGAGCTCAGAGAAAACCCTGACAAGGGTGGCAGCAGCAGATAGGAGTTCTAAGATCAGACCTGACAACGCACTGAGAAAGGGTGCAGTGGGAATAGCAGAGACCTCAGGTAAGCCAGGTTTCCGTCCTGGATAAATAGGAGCCAGAGGGGAGTTGCAAATACAGGAGAAATGCAGGACTTAATGAGAGAGATAACAATAGTTGTCATTTATTGATATCAGAAGCTAGATACAGGATCTGTTCATTCATTTATGCACTTATTTGGTTTTTGGTTTATTTGCTTTGATTTATTTTGCTGTGCTGGGGATTGAAGCTAAGCATACATTCTACCACTGAGCCACACCCCCAGCCCCATGTAGTTGGTTTTTGTTATGTTTGCAGGAATTAAACCTAGGGGTGCTTTACCATAGAGCTGCATCCTCAGCCCCTTTTTACTTTTTATTTTGAAACAGGGCTTAGGACCTCGCTAAATTGCTGAGATTGCCCTCCAACTTGTGATCCTCCTGCCTCGGCCTCTTGAGTTGTTGGGATTATAGGCATGTGCCATAATGCCCAGCTTCCAGACAGTTGTGTATTGAGCACCTGCTGTGCGCCTGTGTCAGTTTAAGTGCTGAATATTTAACAGTAAACCAAACTGATTTTCAGAATTATAGGTTTGCTGGGCATGGTATCACATGCCTATAATTTCAGCAACTCACAAGGCTAAGGCAGGAGGATAGTAAATTTGAGGCTAGCTTGGGCAAGTTAGTGAGACCCTGTCTCAAAATAAAATTTAAAAATGGCTGGGAATATAGCGTATTACTTGCCTAGTATATATGAGGCCCTGGGTTCAATCCTCAGTACTAGACCCCTCCCCCTGCAAAAAAAAAAAATTACAGCTTTTAGGGAGTTTATATTCTGGTTGAGGGGTGTCAAACAAATCATAGAGTTATGATTAGGGTAATGTGTAAACGTGTCAAGGAAGAAAAAGAAAGAGGAGAAGACTGGGACAGAATAAAGGAGGTGAGGAAGGAGCTGTGTTCTGTTGGGGAGTGGCGTTTAGGCAGAAGGGGCAGCATGTGTGGAGGCCAGGAATACTGTGGAGGGACTAACGTCAGGTAGCAGAATCTTAGTTGGCCAGGTGGGGCAGATTATATAGGGCCTGGAAATTGATAGAGAAAACCTGGAGTTTTACTTAATGAGGTAAGATTGGGGAGGGGAGTCAGCTCCACCTCTTCCCTGTAAGGATGTAGGACATATGCTTCAAATTCTCATGGCCAGGAAGGGGGCGGGGGGGGGGGACTCAAACCTGGTCTGACTGTAAATCTTCCTTCCTAAAAGCTTCTAAGATTAATACCTGTTAAGTGTTATACATCAACACTTAACAGGTGATAGCCCTGAAGATTGCTGCCAGGTTCTTCTTTGAGGCCCATGGTGAAGACTGCTAGAACATGACTGACCCTCTTTGGGGACAGTTCTTGAGTCTGTGTTCAGGGAGAGGCCTGCTTCTGGAGCTGGTCTGCTGTTCACTCAGGCCTTTCCCTGGTCTGACAGCCAGTCCAGAAGTCACACAGGGGCTCAAGCTGAGTGGAGCCAATGTCAGTGAGGACTGTGAGCACGTGCTGTGGAGGCAGGAGCTGTCCTTCTTCCAAAGCAGACTCCTTTCCTGTGTTGGGTGGGGTGGAGGGGGATGAGAGTATCTAATGGGGCCATTGTCTGAATCGTCTTTGTCCTTATTGCCCTCTGCCTTTCAGATTCTGAAAGTCAAGAAGAAGTTATACAGAACATTGCCCGGCATCTTGCCCAAGTCGGGGATGAAATGGACCGTAGCATCCAGCCAGAACTGGTGAATGAACTGGTGGCACGTTTTATGAATACTGGACTGTCAGAGGAAGTAAGTGAGGGAATACACTATTGCTACTTCTGAGTAAGATGGGATTTTATTTTATTTTATTTTTTTAGAGAGAGAGATTTTTATTATTTATTTTTTTTTTAGTTCTTGGCAGACACAACATCTTTGTTTGTATGTGGTGCTGAGGATTGAACCCGGGCCGCACGCATGCCAGGTGAGCTCGCTACTGTATGAGCCACATCCCCAGCCCCAAGATGGGCTTTTATGATTGTCACTGGAGCCAGGGCCTGTTCTGTCTCTCATCAGAAGACCAGTGTCCCCTGAGATAGCTCCATGACTGTCTATCTGGAACTTTGACAAGAGAATTGGGAATGGAGTTAGAACATGATTGTCTTTCAGGAGAATTTAGTGGAGATTTAGAAAACCTGAACCTTTATAAGTGAGAGGGATAGAAGACTCAAGAAAGATGAATAAAGTGTGTGTGTGTGTGTGTGTATATATATATATATATATATATATATATATATATATATATATATATATATATATATATATTTTTTTTTTTTTTTTGTGGTGCTGGGGATAAAACCCAGGGCCTTGTTCATGAGAGACAAGCACTCTACCAATAGAGCTATATCCCCAGCCCCAGCAAAATATATCTGACTCTTACCAAAATAACTTTTTTTTTTCTGATTTGGAGAGTAAAGATCCCAACACAGAATTTTCAGTTACTTTCCCAGGTATAACAAAAACAGTGATAGTTTAGCCTTCTCCTCTTCCCAACTTCATGGCTGTGTTTAGTTACATAGATATTGCTGCTCACATGAACCTCTGGGGGCATCCAAAGATTGGTGCAGGCCACACCCTAAAGCCTTCAAATAAATACTTGTAGCTGTAGGAGGTGAGAGGAGAGAAAGTTTAATTCTTTTGACTTCTACCAACTGAGAAGGCTGATAACCTCACTACCTTGTTGGGCGCCCCCTTCCATGACAGCTGGTCTTCAGTCTGGCATTCTCTCCCCATCTGCTATTCTCTAGCAGCTGTCTAAGAATACAGAAGCATCTGGCTATGCACTGCCTGGGGACACCTCCCACAAGGGTAATTGTGCATGTAAGTCATTGAGCCTAAGGTCTCTCAAGTCCAATGGTCTAGTATTTGCCTCTCACCTTTGGTGAGTAGGTTCTGCTTGTCCCATTAAGCTAGGGTGCACAATAGTAAGATGGGCCTAAGTTGCTGGAGATAGTTATCAGTCTTTTGAGGTTATGAAAGGGAATGGCTTCAGCTCCTTGTGTTCCATTAAATAACATACAGTGTTCAGTAAATGTGTATTAGGTTAATGAGCATTCCCTGCAGGAAGTAGTCTCCTATTCCCTTTGCATTGCCTCAAAACTAAATTGTCTATCCTTCTCTCTGTCCTGTAGCCTTAGCTATTCCATCAATACTTCCTTCTGAGATGCCCCTTTGTACTTACCACCAGGAACTGTAAGAGGAAAGACTATTAGTAAACTGTCTTTATCTCTGTATAGGACAGAAGCAACTGCCTGGACACCACCCTGAAAGCAGCAATGCAGACTTATCCTAAAGACATGGAGAACGAGAAGACCATGCTTATTATGACCATGCTATTGGCCAAAAAGGTGGCCAATCATACACCATCCTTACTCCATGATGTGTTTCATTCAACAGTCAACTTTATTAACCAGAACCTATTCGCCTACGTGCGGGACTTAGTCAGAAATGTAAGAATCACTGATGCCAGCTCCTTTCTATTTCCTGGAGTCCCCTGGTCTCTGCCTGCTTCCCATACCTTTTTCCTCAAAGAACCCTAGAACCCAGCAGAGCCCTCTGCTATGGGGCCTCTCTCAGCCCTCCTCACTCTGATCTCCCCGATAATGAAAGCGCAAGGAAAGCAGTGACAAGACATGTTGCTGTCAGGAGGGACTTGAAGCCTTCCTCACACCATGGATAGAATCATAGCAGCATGGTGGGCATAAAAGAAAGTGTCCAGAGGGACCTTGGCTGAGCTTCCTCAGTCTGCCCTCAGCTTCACCTTGTCACAAACATAAGTGCAGATTCTCAGAATATATGGTTACAGAGGAGAATGGGGAGAGATACCAAAAGGAATAGTCAAAAAGGGTCTGGGGGCAGAGATGATGTGCATTTTCCTATACACAGAGAGCATATCTGTCACATAACCAAGACATTAAAAGTCAGTCTTCATGACACTGCCTAAGAAGGGTAAGCAAGACATCCTTGAAGACTGATGCTTCAGTTTCATAAACCCCAGTGGAAGATAGGTGGATGTTTCTTATTTCAAAT
This sequence comes from Callospermophilus lateralis, assembly GCF_048772815.1. Lineage (NCBI taxonomy): Eukaryota > Metazoa > Chordata > Mammalia > Rodentia > Sciuridae > Callospermophilus > Callospermophilus lateralis. Next base: position 1,916,374 of record NW_027512543.1, on the reverse strand, counting down.
TTTAAAACATCAGTGTCTGAATTTTTTCAATATGTCAGAGCATTATTCAGGCTTACTTTTTAAATAAAATAGCACCTAACCCTGTGAATACTTATTGATAGGCTTTAAATGCCTCTGCTGCATGCTATTCAGTTATAAAGGCATCTACAAAATAGGGGGTAAAACATGCTGAACTCTTGAAAGAAGCCAGAGAAAGCCTCTGAACAGGTCTCCCCCCAACCAACAACCATTTTGAGTAATAAGAGGCAAAATGTTAACATTTGTACTGATGGGTACCAAATAGATACAGCTTAAAGGGAATAGTGATTCCTCTGACCTCCTAACATGTCTTAACAACTGAAGTGATTATGGAGAGGCTTGAATTTACCTCTGAGCCTTTGGAAAGCCTGTGGTTTTGTACTTGCCCTTGTGAAACAAAAGGGAGGGTGCAGGGATATAGGATTAACAGGATCTGGAGGCTCTGTACCCCAGCTTCCCTCCTGTTAAGACACTAGTAAATGTCTTAAGTACTAAATCCTGGTTGTGAATTAAACTGGCTATTCTGACTGGTGTTCTTTTCTTGCTTAGGAGATGGACTGAATAGATGACTGCAGAAGCACACCAGGCTAAAGTTGACGTTGTGACAGCAGTGTAGCTGCCTCCAGAGAGGAGCCATGGCCACGTAAATAGACATCTTAGAAAAGAGAGGCCCGAAGAAGAGCTCTTTCTCCCTGATTTCAGGATATTTTCAGCTGGTGACCCATTTAGAAATTTCTACATTGATGTATTTTGGACGAAAAAGTCAACTTGCACACATTTGCCATCTCCTACATGTGTACCTTGTGCCTTTATCTCAACAGCTTACAGGCTCCCATTTGTAAATTACATTGAAAAGTAAGTTGTAAGGCAGAAGGGAAAACATACTCAGTGATTTTTGATTTTTTTAAATTGCTGTTTATTAAGGAGGAGAACTGCACATACCCCACACATATTAAAATTTCTGCTAAAAGCAGGGGACATTATGTTTCCAAGAGAGTAAAAAATATAATCTGTGTGAAATCCTGGCCAAATGGCTCAGAGGTTCTGGTCCAAGGTGCTGTTCCCAGACGATGGCAAACTCTGGCCTCAACACAGATGTTTAGTTTGATTTCCTTGTGGATTTGGGGTTTTTTTGTTGTTGTTGTTGTTGTTTGTTTGTTTGTTTTGTTTTTGTTTTTAATATTTTTATCTGTAGATGGACACAATATCTTTATTTTTTTATGTGGTGTGGCAATTTGAACTCAGTGCCTGACACATGCTAGGCAAGCGCTCTACTACTGAGCCACAACCCCAGCCCAATTTCCTTGTGTTTGAGTCAAGAGAATTATTTAAAAGGTGTCATGGCAATATGAGGGCCCATGTAAACCACTGTGTCCAAAATCAAGTAGCTAAATATATTTTTCCTCTTTCCAAGAAGTCAAGGCTTTGGTAACATTTGGAAGCTCATGGAATGCCAGATGTCCTATTAATAGCCTTATCATAATTGTTTGCAGCCCAAACCCCCACTGAGTTCATCAAAGCATGGAATCTGCCTCAGGACAGAACAGGCCTCTAGGCATAAAAGACAAACACTGTTAGATTTATCAGTTATGCAGGTGAAGTGCTTCCCCTTCTGAGAGACAGGGTACAAATAAATACAGGTAACTCCAACTCACTCAGGTAGAACCTTTCCTTTATGGAAGGAAAAGCTTTAGGTTAGCAGTGGTTCAGAATAGGCCTTTCACACCTGGAAGCCACGGTCTAGGATTCAGTCTGGAAGGGTGCCGATGTGCGTTGAACCCACATCACTTGTGTCACCTTCAACAGTAAAGTTCTGTGTCTGCAAATGTAATGCTTTGGTCTGGATGTGGTGGTGCACACCTGGAATCCAGCTCTTCTGGAGGGTGAAACAGGAGGATCAGAAGTTTAAGATCAGCCTATGCGACTTAGTGAGACCCTGTCTCAAAATAGATGAATAGGACTGAGATTGCAGCTCAGTAGTACAGCACCCCTGGCTTCAATCCCCACAACCTGGAAAAAAAACAAAAACAACAAAAAAAAATGAACAAACAAAACAATGTGATTACTTAGGGGAAACTTATGGACAAGAGCACAGAGGGACTAATACACAGTTTCTTCTTAACCAGAAACATTTTTTTCTGTTCCTTAAGAGTTTAAATTTGCTTTTGGAAACTATCTTGTTTGTGAATGATACCTCAGGAGCAAGAGCCATCATGTGCTCTCCCATTCACCGTTGCAACCAATAAAAGCTGTTCTTAGTGTTTAAAAAAATGAGTTTGAATTCATCAGAAAAGAAAAATCTCCTACTTTGGTCAGCATTCAGCACACACCACCCCAGGGCTGGGTATCCAGTGTGACCAAAAGGTTACAAATACTCAAAGCAATAGATGCTGCCTGCAGTATGAAGGCCACCATTTGAAATAAATCTTTAAGTGACACTATTATTTTGAATATTTTGAGTGGGCTTTTTTTTAAAATAAAGATTTATATCACAGTAGAAATAGGGTGAATCACACAGATGCCTCCATACACACTCATACATGCACCAGTCATTACAATTAGGCTCATTAGGAGAGAGATTTTCATCCAAAAGAAGCCATTTGAAAAAAATAATCAAATTTAAACTGATGGAAAAGAAATCTGAACAGCAAGTAATTTCAGACTATTTTCTATCACACTGATGATTCATAAAATCTTGACCTTCTGCTGTTTCACTTATATTAATATCCTTGGCCACCATTTAATACAGCTCACACAGGTCTTGGTGTCAGTTTTTTTCATTCTGTGTCTGATACGCTTTCTTGAGTATAGAGCAAGGTTAAAAATAGGGCTGGGGATGTGGTTTAGTGGTCAAGTGCACTTGAGTTCAGAAAAAGAAATGAGGTATTAATGGACACTTTTAATCTGAAGAGAAAAGTAGAAGACTACAACATCAGGGAAAATATGACTAGGCAAAATCATTTGATGCTTGCCAACAGCTCACAGTACAATTCTCTTACTAGAAATCAGGAAGGAGCAGACCCATTACAGACTCAACAGGGAACATGTACTTCAACTCCCTTTTCATGGGGTAGCAAATCAGTAAAAATGTCAAAAACCAGTGCTGGGGTTGTAGTTCAGTGGTAGAGTGCTTGCCTCACATATGTCAGGCACACTGGGTTCAATCCTCAGCACCACATAAAAATAAATTTAAAAAAATAAAGATATTGTGTCCGTGTATAACTATAAAATATTTTTTTAAAATGTCAAAAACTTGGTTTAAATTGAACATTGTTTCTTCTGGCGGTGTAGAGATCACTCACTGAGGTTAACAATATCACTATAAGAGGTTCCCTCAGAAAAGATGGGAGCAGGGTAAGACTCAGTAGTGGCTACTGTGAGCTTATGACAAGGCCTTGTAAATATCCCTGAGAACAACTCCCATGTGAGCTACAATGAGGCCACTTTCTGCTTGGGGTCCTGTGGAATAAACATCAACATATGGAGGACCAGGAAACAAGAAAGCCAGGTGGGGGCTAAAGGGAAGATGGGATGTATTTATATTTTAGTAACAGGACAGTTGTCGACTCTCCATGGAGTCCTCTTGATAAAGGAGGTAACTACAACACAGTGTATGAATTTCACTCTTCCCTGATATAGAGTCAGACTCTATTAGCAAGGCAAGAATTGATGTGACATTGTGTTGTGGATTATAGAGGAAGGGTTTTCACTGGGAGGTCATGGGTCAACATGTGTGTGGTCAGTTCTCCTGGTCGTGACCTCTGAATGTAGGGAGTAAAGCCTACAGGTATTCTCCACCTTGCTCCACATCCACACTACAGGTCTATGGCATCAGCCAGGGAGGAGGAACAGAGGATCAAGGACTAGGGGAAGGGAAAGAGAGAAAAATGTGCCGTGGTGCCACCTGCACCTGGTTCCCTTAACACTTGAGGATGATTCTGTGTCAGGATGCCTAGCCTTGCTTACAAGCAAAACCACTCAACACATTAACCATGAAAGCAAGAGAAGTCACCAGCACAGTCAGCTCTTCTGCACCCACAAGGCATCTCATTCAGCATCTAAAGCAAAGATCAGCTGCGATTAGAATCCCTGGAAATTACCTTCCATTTTTTGCTGTAGTGGAATATGCTATGTACTTGGAAGAGCCTACACAGTATCTTACAGAAATTAGAAAAAGGCTGTGGTGAGCAGGGCACAGATGGCACTCTGACATTTGCAGCCTCCTGCCCCAGCTGCCCTTGTACAGTAAGCAACTGGTACAACTGTCTGTCAATACTGCTTTGGAGGGTCATAAGTGTTTTTTTTTTAACAAAAACAAAAAACACTGGACTTTAAGTCAGAGTAATTCAAATTATTGCTTTGCCCTTCATACAAAAGGTTTTAGGAAAATTACAGTTTCTGATAAGGTTTCCACAATCAGTAACATGGGAAGCTAGGCGTATGAATAGGTATCAGAACTGTGACAGTGTGTGAGGGCACTGGAACAAGGGGACATGTTGCAAAGCTCAACTAATATTTGCAAAAATTACGGCTAAACTTTTTTTTAACTCCTTAGAAAGTGGAGATTCTAATATGGAAAACACACCTCCTAATGCACCCCAGTTTGGAGGTTATAAGTGATGTCAGGTCTTGGTTCTGGCATGGAGTGTTTTGCTGAGACTTCACATGGATACTGTTGGGTGAGGGTTTATTCATGGGCTGAAAGTTGAACCTCTTAGTGATCAGATGGCCTCTGGCCCTCTGGCTGATGACTACCACCTCAATTTCTGTGAAAGTGAAGTTGTGTGAAAAGACAAATTGAAAGAGAAGGGATGAAGTTTCTTAACCTATAAAGCCTTTTATTTCTCTATAACAGCTCTTAAAATGAGAAAAGTCAAATGTCTACATAGCACACCTTTAGGGAAAAGGGCAAGGATCAGGCATTGCTTTTATAGTATTGAGGGAATTAGCACAAAGACTGAGAAAAATTAATGGCTGTTGTGGTTCAAATGTGTCACTGGGTTCATTGTTTTCTACAACAAACCCATGAGAGATGTGACAGAAACACAGGCAAGAGGAGGAATCAGGATGCCTTTGGGTGGGGAATACATGAATCAGGTCAGCAGTGGCATTTCTTTATCTAAAATATTCTGTAATTTTATTACTATTACTATTCGAAGCCTACCCCAAGGACCCTGTCTGGATCCCAGTGAATTGGATTCCACCATAAGAAATAGGCAAAGGATGCAAAAATGAACTTTATAAAGTTTAGTGAAAATGAGGAGAAACCATTTCAATGCTTCCCCTGCTGGTCCCACAGAAACTCTTACAATTTATAGAAACAAAAGCCACATGATACACACACGAAGTGAGCCTGTGCTAGACAGGTGGGGGCAGAGGGTAATCTGCACTCCCAGCTTCCTTGTTGTCCACGAGGCTGCAGGTGGGTACAGACCTTCAGCGTCTACTCTCACTATGAGCAAATTTGGGATGCAGAAAACATTATCAGGAAATTGTCCTTAACTTCAGTCTGGTTCATACTGATCATAAGAGTCCTCCTAAGGCACAAGGTGATTACTGATTCCTGTGGGCTTAGAATTAGCACGTTAGAACAGAGAGGTAAGTTGGCATTCTTTAATTCTAGTATTTTTCTCAGGAAACCCTCCCCTGGCTTTTGGTTAACTGATCTGAAATCATGAACAGAGCAGTTAAGAGCTCTACACAGAGCATGCACAAGGCCCTGGGTTCAATCCCCCAGTACGGCGGGTGGTGAGGGGCGATGGAGTTTTGCAAAAGGTTGAGGACATAGCACAGTGGGACAGCATTTGTCCAGTGTGCTCAAGGACCTGGGTTCTATCCCCTGCACTGGGGTAGCAAAAAAAAAAAAAAGTTTTACAGAACTAACAAAAACTTTTCCTCTATAGTTCACAAAGAACAAGGGATGACAAACAGGGTAATACATTTAATTCTGACATTTGTGTCCCCTAAATAAGTTGGATGTAGGGGCTGGGGTTATGGGTCAGTAGTAGAGCACTTGCCTCACATGTGTGAGGCACTGGGTTCGATCCTCAGCACCAAGTAAAATAAATAAATAAAATAAAGGTATTGCTTCCATCTACAATTAAAAAAAACCTTTTAAAAAGTTGAATGTATTCTTAATTTTCCTTTAGCTTGGACCTGGATATCATCTAAGACAAGGGACAAGAAGAAGTGGCTTCTACAATCAGCACCCCAAAAAAGAGAAAGGGGATTTGAGAAATAAATTTGTTTAAAACACAGTAGCAAAAAACAGGGACTGTGGTAAGAAACAGTCCTCATTAGGCTATTCATGCAGCTGCTAGAGGAGGAGGATCAGAAATTAAGGAAAGAATAGGGGCACTGACATCCTATTACTCAGCAAATAGCAAAGATGCCATCTAGATAAGTCAATGGAAAATGTATTTATCATTATCCAGAAAATTCACTTGGCCTAACTACTTTAGACCAGTGTTCAATAGCTGGGAAAATAAAGCAGCAAGTAGCCAATTAATATCATACTTCTTCCTTATTCTTGCCTTGTAGAGAACATAGGCCCAAATATCCTAAGAAATTATTTCAGGGGGCTGGGGAGTAGCTGAGTGGTAGAGATCTTGCCTGGCATGTACAAAGTCCTGCATCCCATCCTAGTGCCCAATAATCAAACACATAGTAATTTTAAAATAGTGGGAAGGTAACTCAAAATCTTATATTGTCTTCAGCAGGGCATGGTGGCTTTCACCCACAGGCCCAGCTCTCAGGAGGCTGAGGGAAGCACATCACTTGATCCAGAATAATAGCACCAGCCTAGGCAACATAGAGTGAATCTAAAAAATTAGACAAAAGTAAAAAGCTTTAAAATTTTGTCTTTTATAAAACCTAAATAGAGCAGTTAAAAATATAAGCAATAACCAAACACCTTTTGTGTTTGTATGCTACTGAGGAAGAAACCCAAGGCCTCGGACATTATGTCAAATATTCTGCCCCCTCGCATCCCCAGCTAATCCTCAGCCCCTATTTTATTTTATTTTTTTAATTTTATGGCAGAATCTGGCTACATTGTTCAGGGTTGTCTCAAGCACTCCATCCTCCTATCTGAACCTCCTATTTTGTTCATTCTAATGCCAGTAAAAACAGCATTGGAAAGATATGCTCCATATTTTTAGCTCTGAGAAGCTAATTACACTTAAGATGTGTGTTCCTGGGGCTGGGGATGTGGCTCAAGCGGTAGCACGCTCGCCTGGCATGCTTGCGGCCCAGGTTCAATCCTCAGCACCACATACAAAGATGTTGTGTCCACCGAAAACTAAAAATAAATAAATAAATATTAAAAAAAAGATGTGTGTTCCTAATTCAGTGAACATCGAACCTCAATCAATTGTTCCCTTCTTTTGCCTTCTCTTTGCACTTTGAACACACCTCTATCACTGTATGCAACATGATGCACAACTATTTGCATTTAGTCTCTTCAACTAGGACTGAGCTTAAAAGGACCTATATTTTATTCAATGTTTGTATACACAGCATCAAGCATGGTGCCTAGCATAGCAGGTGCAATCAATGAAGGCTTATGTATACTGAAATTAATCCCTGATGGGCTTAAAGAGCATTACACATTTCATTCATTAACCTTCAGAAAATCCTTAAATCAGGCAGATACTACTAGTGATTTAATTAGCAAATTAGAGCTTATTTATAGATAATCCAAAGAATATTTAGGAAAGTGATTTCTCTAAGGCCATGTTGTTAGGCAAAAATGAACATTAGGTCCTGGGGTTGCAGCTCAGTGGTAGAGCTTTTGCCTAGTCCATATGAAGCACTGGGTTCAATCTTCAGCACCACATAAAATAAATAAGGGAATTGTATCCAATACAACTAAAAAAAAAATTAGTGGGTCATTCTGATTCTTTCTGAAGAGAAAGAACATGAGTTATGCTGAGTGGGGTGGTGCACACCTGTCTATAGTCCCAGCTACTCAGTTGGATGAGGCGGGAGGATTGCTTGAGCCCAGGAATTCAAGACCAGCCTGAGCAATAGAGGGACACTCTGTCAAAAAATAAAAAATAAAATGAGTTGGTGCTATCTATGATTCCTGCTCTATAAATCAGAACTCCACTTTTGATGATCCACACCGATGCTTAAAAGACACACAGAACTAAGACCCACCCTCATTGGACAGGAAAAAAATCAGTAATTATGATTGAGATTTTAAAATATAAAAAAAATTTGATCTATATCACCAAGTCCAAGTTTGATGGATAATGTTCATGGTTGAAATAATTAGAACAAAATCATGTTTTGCTGTTGGGGACAGCAAATCAAGTCAAGATGGTGCCTGGCAGTTTGCCAGGAAGAGTGGTTTGTGAGGCAACGCCACCGAGCCATTAAGATGATGGGGATTCCTTATTGGCTGACTGCTGTAGCTAGATGATGCTAATTGAGTCAAGCTGTGTGTAATCAGTTAGGTATATATACCTCTGCTGTTCCGCAATAAGGCGGCTCCTGCTTGGGTGCCCGCTACTTTGAGTTCCCACTCAGTTCCCACTGAGTTTCCCTGCAATAAAGCAGTTCCCGCTTCAACCTTCAAGTTGCTTGTCACCTCCCGGTTATTTTGCCCAGCTGGACTGCGGCATTTTGCTTTTTTTAATCTTATTTTTCACTTTTTTTTTGGGGGGTGTACTGGGGCATTAGACCACTGGGGACTGGGAAGGCTTCCTGATCTGGTCAGGCCACCTGCACAGGCACAGGGACTGGCCTCAAGCAGGAGGAGAAGCCCCCCAGTGCCACGGGGTCTGGAGAAAGGGTGGCCCATGGTGTGGTTTGGATGTGTGTGAGGTGTCCCCCAAAAGCTCACGTGTGAGAAAATGCAAGAAGGTTCAGAGCAGAAATGACTGGCTTATAAGAACCTTGACCCATCCAGTGACTTGATCCCCTGATGGGAGTAGCTAGGTGGTAACTGGAGGCAAGCGAGTCATTGGGGGCGTGACTTTGGGGTCTACACTTGTCTCTGGCAAGTGGAGTCTCTCTGCTTTCTGACCACCATGTGAGCTGCTTCCCTCTGCCACACTCTCCCGCCATGATGTCCTGCCTCACCTTGAGCCCCAAGGAATGGAGCCGGCCTTCTGTGGACTGAGACTCTGAAACTGCAGCCCTCAATAAACTTCTCCTCCTTTATAATGGTTCTGGTCGGGTCTTTTAGTCCCAGCAGTGAAAAAGCTGCCCATGACAGCTCATGAGTACATATGTCTGTGCTTTGGGCTGTGGAGGGGGTATTTGGGGAGATTTCTCTCCAATGGCTTCCAATTTTTTTCTTGTAATAGCAGATGAGAGAGAGAGAGGGAGAGAGGGAGGGGAGGGTGTGTGAGCTGCAGGCCACCGAGGTGGGGACCTTGGGGATCCCCTGTGAAGGAGGCAGGGCAAGCTGGGGAGGTGGCTGTGGAGGGTGGTGCTGGGGTTCAGCCTCGGTGCTGCCCGGGCTCTGCCCTGTGGTGCTCAGTGCCCAGGGAAACCCTGGAGCTGGAGAAGCTGATGGCAGCATTTCTCCAGGGCTGGCATCTTGTCAGCTGAGTGACATGAACAGAGCAGCCAAGGGAGTGTAGGGGATTGGGGGAAGGTCACATAATTACAGGGGGAAACGAAGATAGGAGGGGCTCATGGTAGCCCCAAAGAGACTTCCACAGAAGACCACATGAGTCTGAGCCTGAGGGAGCAGGTGCAGAGGCTGAGATAGGGTCTGTTGGGAGGGTGAGTGACAGGGTGCTATGGGGACAAGAAATGCACTTGAGAGCCAACCAGGCCAAGCAGGGCTCTTGGTTGCAGCGTGACAAGAAGCCGTGGGTGGTTTCAGGTAAATCAGTCTGGCTTCAGGGTGGAGATGAGACTGAGCTTGGGAAATGGAGGCTTCCAGAAGGGAGGCCCTTGTGGTACTCCAGATGGAGGGGTAGGAGGTGGCTAGGTTTGGAAAACACTGAGTTGGGCTGTCCAGTCAGCACATGGCAGGATGTTGGGATGGCCCCATCTGGACAGGAGGGGTGACCCCAAGGCTGTGGGTCTGAGCACCTGGTGGCATTTCCTGGAGGTCTGACTAAGCAGAATCTATTCCACCTCTTAGGACGTGCTGCCCCATACCTGCCCTTTATCCAGGGTCAAATGTGTCACCTTTGCGAGCATCTCATGACTCTCTCACTCTCTGGGCAGCTCCAACCCCATGGAGTTTTTTAGTGAGGGGATTAAAGGTGGTCCAGGCTCTGGGCCCTGGAAAAGCCACCTGTCCACCTCTGCTGCTCCGTTAATGGACCCCCCCCCTTGGCAGCAGTAAGTCATTTCCCTCTGGGGGCATCTCCAGGAACGTAGCCTCATGTCTCATAAGAGCTCGGGCTGACAGAACTTCGTTGCTGATTGTCTCCCCTTTTCTCCCTTCCCTCTGGGTCAGGCTTCATAGTCTTCCTCACTCACTAAGCCAAAGTGGAAATTTCAAAACAGAAGTTTGTACGTGTAACCCCACCCCCATCCTCTAGTCTTTCAAACATCTTCCTGCCACTCTTGGCGGAAGGACAAAACTCCTAGATGCATCCCAAATGTACGTGCCTGGTCTGGCCTGGCATATCCTGTTGGCCTCGTCGGGATCCATGCTCGCTCCAACCCAGCTTCCGTGGCCTTCCGTGAAGTTCCAGGCTGTGTGCTCACCACACTCTTCTCACCCCTGGACCTTTGCACGTGCTGCCCTCTCCGCCAGGGCTGCTCTTTTTCTGCCTCTTTACCTGGACACTTCCTGCTCTTCCTTCGGGTCACATCTCAATCCAGATGGGAGGCCCTTGTGGTACTCCAAGTAGAGGTGGAGCTCCCACCACCAGCTGCCTCTCCTTCCTGGCACTTCTGTTACAATTTTACATCCATATGTGTGCAAATATTTCACATCTACCTTATGATAAATTCCACAAGGACAGCACGGGACGAGTTTGACACGTACTTAAATGAATGAGTGAGTCTCTCTCGCATGTTCTCTCTATGCCAGCTCCTATGTTCTTTCCCTAGTCTGGGTCTGTTTCACTTCTGGTCTGTTGATCTGGCCTCCTACTGGCCTTGGTCACCAGCCTCCCCTCCCCACCCCACTGTGCTAACTTCCCAAAGTCCTGTGTTTAGCAGGTCAGGGTTGGTCCTCTGCTCATGGACCTTCCCTTTCCTGGACTTCTAGACCTCCGCAGATGTACCTTCCCCACTGGGCATCTTGGTCTGCAGGGGGATCTGAACCCCAGGAGCCCCCGACCTCCTCATTCCCGGCTCTTTTTGCCCCGGGGACTGATTCCTGGTGGTCAGCTCGTGGAGAGAAGGTCCATATCTAATATGGACCTTGGGTTTCTCTGCTGTGCTGAAGCCATTTTTAGACACCTCCTAAGGGGCCCCAGGAGCCCTTCCCAGATTCAGACCCAACCTACATTTACTGGATGTGTGCCAGCCAAGGTCAAATGTGTTCTCGAAATTTTCAAAAAGGTTCTGAAAAAATAGGTATCATTTTCTGCAATTGTTCTATAAGGAAATGAAGCTGTGGAAAGGGATTGGTGGGGCGTCACCTGAGCATGTGTAGTGTGTTCAGGGCACTCTCCTCAGCCCTCCCCCAGCTGGTGCTGCTCTGCCGGGGTGGGGGTGGGGTGGGGCTGGGGGACCGCAGGGACCAAGCAATGGCGGGGTGGGGGGTGCGTGTGAGCGGTGGCAGAGCTGGGTGCAGGATGAGGAGTAGGACTGCCAGGCCCAGCCGTGAGAGTGTGGAATCCAGGACAGATGGCCATGTGGGTCCAGTCTGAGTGGTGGCATCTACACAAGACCCAGAGCTACCATTATGCTTCATGGAGAAAGACTGAAAATTTCCCTCTCGAGACAGGAGCAAAGACAGATGTTCCTTCCCACGTTACAGTCAACATAGGTTCTAGCCAGGACGGTTAAGATCATAAAGGATGACGTAAAACAGTGTCCATTTGCATGACTCTGTATTTGGAAAGTCCTAAGGAATACACCCCCCAAACACACACACACACAATTAGAATAAATAAATGAGCTTATCAATGTGGCAGGATACAAGATCAAGAAACAAAAACCTATTGTATTTCTCTCTCTCTTTTTGTGTGTGTGGTACGGGATTGAGCCCAGGGATGTTCTACCACAGACTTACATCCAGCCATTTTTATTTTTTGAGACAGGATCTCACTAAGTTGCTGAGGTTGGCCTTGAACTTGCAGTCCTCCTGCCTCAGCCTCCCAAGTCACTGGGATTACAGGTGTGTGTCACTGTGCCTGTCAAGAACTTATTGTAGTTTTATACACAAACAATGAACAACCTGAAAGTGAAATTCAGAAAATAATTCCAGGGCCAGGCACAGTGATGCCTGCCTGTCATTTCAGTGGGTCTGCAGGATGAGGTAGGAGGATTGAAAATTTGAGGTCAGCCTCATAACCTAGCCAGACTGTGTCTCAAAATAAAAGGGCTAGAGATGAAGCTCAGTGGAAAAGTGTCCCTGGGTTCAAGGCCCAGTGCCAAAAAAAAAGTAAAACAACACACACACATTCACAAGAGAACAATTTCAGGCTGAGGGTGTAACTCAGCAATAACCCATGCCTGGCTTATGTGAATTCTTAGGTTTCATCCCCAGCATCCCCAGTAAATAAATAAATGAAAGTAAAAAAAAAAAAAATCTATTTACACTAGAATAAAACACCTAAAATAAATATCACAAAATAGGCAAGATTTGTATGTTGAGAACTAGGAAACAATGTTGAAGAAATTAAAGACCTAAATAAATGGAAAGACATTGTAAAATTTCATATATACACAATGGAGCATTACTCAGTCTTAAAGAAGAATGAAATGATGGCATTTGCTGGTAAATGGATGGAGCTGGAGACTATCATGCTAAAAACAAAGAAAGCCAATCCCAAGGAACCAAAGACCTAATGTTTTCTCTGGTGTGTGGATGCTAATTCACAGTAGGGGAGAGGCTAGGGAAGAACAGAGGTACTTTGGATTAGGCAGAGGGGAGTGAAGGGACGGGAAGAGGGAGTGGGGTAGGAAGGATAGTAGAATGAGTCAGACGGTATTACCCTCTGTGCATATAAGACTCCACAACCTATGTGATTCTACATCATGTACAGCCAGAAGAATGAGAAGTTATACTCCATGTGTGTATGATATGTCAAAGTGCATTCTACTGTCCTGTATAACTAATTAGAAAAAAATAAAAAACAAAAAGAAAAAAGATGGCAATAATCCCTCCACTGATCTACAGATTCAACACAATCCTTACCAAAACCCCAGCTAGTTTTGTTATATAAATAAATAAGCTGATCCTGAAAATCCTATGGAAATGCAAGGGGCCTAGAATAGTAAAAAAATCTTATAAAAAGAATAAAGTTGAAAGAGTCACATCACCAGATTTCAAAACAGTTTCAAGATAGCATGTTACATGGCATAAGGAGAGACAGACAGATCAATGAAACCGAGTTGGGAGTCCAGGAAATGAACCATTGCATTTCTGGTTAGCTTGTATTTTACAAGGCTACTGAGATAATTCAGTGGGGAAAGAATGTCTTTTCAATAATTTGTACTGTGTCAAATGAATATCCACATAATGAATCTGGACCCTTTCCTTTTCTTTCTTTCTTTTTTTTTTAATATACTGGGGATTGAACACAGGGGCACTTAATCACCCCGGCTCTTTTTATTTTTTGAGGGCCTCACAAAGTTGCTGAGGCTGGCTTTGAACTCACGATCCTCCTGCCTCAGACTCTGGAGCCTCTGGGATTACAGGCATGCACCACTGTGCCTGGGATTTTGGGATGACCCCTGTCTTTATACTATGCACAAGAAATGACTCAAATTGAACTACAGATCTTAATGTAAAACTATAGGAGTAAGAGAACATAGGAGCAAATCTCGGTGACCTGCAGGGTGGGCGTGCTGCTCCTGAAGCAGCGTGGGCAGGGGCTGGGAATCTGTTAAACTGGAACCTCCCCCGCCCACCCTCTACCATCTGACAAGGAACGGGTATCCAGAATATGTAAAGAACTCTTACAACTCAATAATAAAAAGACAAATACTCAATTAACAAATTGGCAGAGGGCTTGAATAGGCATTTCTCCAAAGAAAACAATCAAATGACTAATAAGCACATAAAAAGATGTTCAGCATCATTAGTCATCAGGGAAATGCAAATCAAAGCCACAATGAGATACAGCTTCATCCCTCACTAAGAAGGCTGTAAACAAAAGGCATGACACGTATTGTCCTGGATATGGTGAATGTGGAGCCCTCATCCATTGCTGAAAAGAACATCAATTCCTTGCAGCCACCTTGCAAGATAGTTGGCTAATTCCTCAAAATGTCAAACGCAGTAACCACATGACCCAGCAGTCTCAGTCCTCAGTGTGTATCTAAGAGACAGGGAAATACATGTCCACACTAAAACTCACACGTGGATGTTCATAGCAGGACTGATGATAACCCCGAAGTGGAACAATCCAGAGGTCCTTAAATGAATGAATACATAAACAGAAATGTGTCCTGTTTATACAATAGGGTGTTATTTGGCAATAATAGAAATAAAGAACTGATATACGCTACACCATGGTGGACCCCGAAAACATCATGCTAAATGAAAGAAGCCAGTCCCAAAGGCTGCGTGTAAGGAATCCATTTATCTATCTATCATCTATTTATTTACTGATTTTTGGATACCAAGGATTGAGCTCCTTGGCTCACTGAGCCAAATCCCTGACCCCTTTTTACATTTTATTTAGAGACAGGGTCTCGCTAAACTGCTTAGAGGCTCTCTAAGTGGCTAAGGCTAACTCTCAATCCTCCTGTGTCAGCCTCCTCAAACTCTGGGACTACAGGTGTGTGCCACTGCGCCTAGCTTAGGAATCCATTTATATGAAATGTTTAGAAAAGGCAAATCTATGGAGATGGAAAGATGGCTGGTGGCGAGAGCTAGGGGGAGAGTGTGTGTGGGGAGTAGCACTTGGTGGCCGTGGGGTTTCCTTTGGGGGAGGGGAAATGTCCTAAAATTAGCTCATAGCTGTAGTTCCACAACTCTTTGACCACCCTGAAACCACTGAATACTTTAAACAAGTAAATTATGTTGTGGATGAATTATAAACTTGGGAGAGCTGTTTTTTTGTTTTTTTTTTTAAAGGTCCTGGGCAGTTGGGCAGGCTGTGGGCATACCTGGCTCTCATTTTTCTTTGGTGATGGGATGACTGCAGTTCTCAGAGAATCTGAGGGGCCTGCCAACCCGAGAGCAGGTCCAGGGGGCCCTAAAAGACAGAACTTAAGAACTCCTAAAACTCTCTCTCAGAACTCAGTGCAGTGGAGAATTGACCCGACCAGAACAGTCTCACATTTTTCCTTTAAAATTATCCTGCTGCCAGGCACTGTGATGGACACCTGTAGTCCCAGCAACTCAGGAGGCAGGAGGATTGCAAATTCAAGGTCAGCCTCAGCAACTTAGCAAGGTCCTAAGCAACTTAGTGAGACACTGTCTCAAAATAAAAATTAAAAAAAGGGCTGGGGATGTGGTTCAGTGGTTAAGCACTCCTGAGTTCTATCCCTGGTGCAACATAAATGAAATAAAATAAAACTGGGTGCATCCTTCTCTGTAATTCCATGCTTGTTTTTGTAACTCCACGTGTATTTCCTTGCTTGTTTTAATTTCAAATATATTGTAAATCATTGGAGTCCAGTGTGGTGGTTCACACCCGTAATGAATCCCAGTGACTGGAGAGGCTGAAGCAGAAGGATCACAAGTTCACAGCCAACTTAGACCTTCCACAACTTAGTGAGATCCTGTCTCAAAAAATAAAAAAGGACAGGGAATATAGCCCAGTGATAAAGTGCCCCTGAGTTCAATCCTCAGCCAAAAACAAATGGAAAATTGTCATTAGGTGAAACGGATGCTGTTCATTCTTATGAGCTGGTCTGCCTCTGTGTCTACACTGCTGGATTTCCTGGGGTGCAGCAGCCAATGGACACCTCCTTGGAACCCATGGTGTGTTTGGTGTGGAGGGAGGAGGCACATACCCACTCACTCGTGAGAAGCAAAAATACCATTTGGGCACACGATTGGGGGTGAGGCAGAAACTCAAGAATATAACCTCAACCAGGCATGGTGGCATGCACCTGTAATCCCAGCAACTCAGGAGGCTGAGGCAGGAGGATTGCAAGTTTGAGGCCAGTCTCTGCAAACTAACAAGGCCCTGTCTCAAAAAAATAAAATAAAAAATCCAGGTGGTGGGTGGTATAGCATATGTGTGTGTGTGTGTGTGTGTGTGTGTGTGTGTGTGTGTTATATTGAACCTGGGGCCTTGCACATGCTAGGCAAGAGCCCAACCAATAAGCTACATACTCAGCCACATAGTAATATTTTTGCTATCAAACAGTTGGAAACTATCTAAACGTCCAGACATTTTGACATTGACTAACCAATTACTCTACAGTGGGATATAATTTAGCTATTTAATGAAAAAGGAAAAATTTAGGGATAAAGTAAAAGGTTTCTGATAATATTTTAGGTAAAAAACAAAAGGTAGAACACCAAATTATATATAGCGTGGTCTCAACAAATCAAACAGCCAGAAAAATATAGTGGCATGAAATATACTGAATGCTCACCTTATGTCTCTGGATGGTGGAAATGTGGCCTCTCCTTCCTCCTTTGCTCCTTCTTTCCCTCCCCTTCCTTCCTCTCCCCTCTTCTCTCTCCTTCATCCCCCAATTTGGCCTCCATTCCCAGATTTTCTGCAGTCATCTTGGGTCACATTTATTATTAGTGAATCCATTTCTTGCAGGTGGAGGAGGGGCATAGCAAGGGATGGAGATCCAGCCTTGGGGGAAGAGGTGGGTGCTGGGGGAGACGGGGAGGGAGGGAAAGAGGGCTGAGGAGAGAGGCCTAGAGGACAGGGGAGGAGACGGAGCTGGGCAGTGAGTAGGAGTGTTGTGCGTGAGCCTTGTTTGGACAGGCAAAGAATCAAGATAAAGTGACTGTCATGGAAGTCAGGGAGGACAGAAGCTGAAAGAGACCTCCCTGAAAACCTTGCCCTTTCCTAGACCTGCTGCGGGGTTAGATTTAAGTGAATCTGGGAAAAAGATTAGATTTCTAGGTTTTGGCGTCTGACAAAGATGTCAGAGAGCCGACTTGTTCAACTGAATTACTTTGGGAATATTTCCTAATCTCTCTGAACCTCTGTTTCCCCATCTGGTAAGTGGGAACAATAATACTTTGGTTGTTTAGATTAAACGAGGTCATACATGGAGAGTACTTTGCGCAGCCCCTGAATGTGTACTGACGTGATGGCTATTGTGTTTTTGCACAGGTGTTAATGTTATGCAGAACATCTTTGAACTCTAAAGGGATTGCCATTAATAGTTTTTGGCTTTTTTCTGCATTTTTGTTGGTGCATTATAGTTGTGTGAAGTGGTGGGATTTGTGGTTACATATTCATACGTGCACACAGTATGACGGTGTAACTTGGCCAATATCGTTCCCCAGTATTCCCTCTTCCCTCCCCTCCTCCCTCCCCTGGTCCTCTCCACTCTGCTGACCTCCCTTTGATTTTCATGAGACCCCACACCTTCCCTTTCCTTGTCCTCTCTAACGTCCACACAAGCTCTTAAGACAGCTTTCTCTGGTCCTTTGGGCAGAGCTTTCTGCATCGGGGTCTCTGGATGCTCACCCTGCCCTCTTCCCCTCTCATCCCCAGCTGTCCCCTCTGCCACCATGAGGAACATCTTCAAGAGGAATCAGGAGCCCATTGTGGCTCCTGCCACCACTACTGCCCCGCTGCCAGTCGGCCCTGCAGACAACTCCACGGGGAGCGGGGGCGCGGGGGCGCGGGGGAGAGTCAGGAGGACATGTTCGCCAAGCTGAAGGACAAGTTCTTCAACGAGATCAACAAGATCCCCTGTGAGTGGCCCTGGGGGCTGAGAGGGGACTCTGGGGAGGGCCTGTGGGCAGGGCAGAGCTTGCAGGTGGGGGCGCCCTGGGATGGGTTTGCTTCCTGAAGCGTGGGTCTCAGCCTGGATTCTCTGCAGAACCCCTTTAGGAAGGGGGGCTATGGTCTTGAACTAATGGGGTGACCAAGGAGATTAGTTTATGTGCCTCAACTCCCAGGAAGGGGAAAATATTTTACAACTTAGAACATTATTTTAAAAGGAAAAATTTTGTAGAAATCATAGTTTTTGATAGTATAGTAAAACCACTTCATTTTGAAATATGGAAAATAAAAGCCCTGCTGCTTTCTGAATTCTGGCCAAGGCTGTCTGCACAGGCCCAGTTTCTGGGGGGGCAGCCACACTGGTGAGACCCAGTGCTTCAGGACCACGGAGAGCACCCCACCCCCACTGGGAACACCTGACCTTGCAAAGCCCAGGCTTCCTGGTGGCCATAACCTTAAAGAGCCTCTGTCCCTGAGTCAGCCCTCTCCACGCTAGTGGTGGGGCCAAGGGACTCTTCCTTCACACAGGTGTGATAAGGACTAGTCCATCTGCTCCAGCATGAGCTTCTCTGAGGATCAAAGTAGACACACTCCTCTTCATGGAGCCGAGCTGGTGTTCTGAGCAGCACCCGTCGTTCTCTCCTCCACCAGAGCCACAGGCTTGGGAAGAGCAGGGCATTGCTGGACAGTCACCCGAGCACCGCAACTCTGCAAACCACTGGGCACGTGGCTTAAGAAAGGGACAGCGTGGGCATTGGGTTGGGGGTCACGGGCCCCTGTTTTGCCAGTGCTGAGGGGTCTGGGCCACAAGGCCCAGTGTGCTGACCGGGGCTCTTCTCTGTGGGCAGTGCCTCCCTGGGCTCTGATCGCCATCGCCGTGGTCGCGGGCCTCCTGCTCCTCACCTGCTTCTTCTGCATCTGCAAGAAATACTGCTGCAAGAAGAAGAAGAACAAGAAGGAGAAGGGCAAAGGCATGAAGAACGCCATGAATATGAAGGACATGAAGGGGGGCCAGGTAGGCGAGGGTGGCCGGGCGTCTGCCGGCCACCACGGGGTGGCTCTGGGGCTGCCACAGCTAAGCTGGCTCCTCCTGCAGACTCCACAGGGCTCTGTGGGCTACATCTAGGTTAACCTCATCCACCGTCTGTTAGTGGCAAGGGGAGCTTACCCAGGTGACAGCATGAGCTCATCCCTGAGAAGGAAAGGGAGAGAGCCAGGCCCCCATCCCAGGCAGCCACTGGAACAGAGGAGGGCAAGAGAGACCCCTCCATCACCAGGAGAACACTGCGGGTGACCTGTGTTTTCCCACCAGGAGAGACTGAAGGACAGCAGGTGCCTGTTTGCAGGCATCTAGCTGGGCTGGGCCGGGGTGAGGAGTTGAATGAGCCGGGAGAAAGGTCCTCAGGCACCAGGTCAGGGGCGAATGGAATCATGACTCATCAGAATAACTGTTATTTATTTTTTGGTACTAGGAATTGAAACCAGGGCCACTTTACCACTGGGCCACACCCCTAGCTCGTTTCTGTGTCTCCCTGAGTTGCTTAGTGCCTAAGTTGCTGAGGCTGACTTTGAACTCACGATCCTCCTGCCTCAGCCTCCTGAGTTGCTGGGGTTATAGGCATGCGTGGTGCATCATAATAATTTAATTTAATTTACCACTGTCTTTTGGTGTTGGTCAACCTCAAAAGGTCCCTTAATATGCCAAAGCCTCAAGTTTACAGAGGCCCCTGTGTGCATCATGGTCCCCATGTTTTCATCGGGGATGACGGGGTGGCATCTCTCGCTCAAGGAACCAGGATGGAGGTTGAAAGGAAGAGGCAGCCTCAAGAATTTGACCAGAAGTCATCGTGGTCTTGAGTGCTTATGTGCACGTGTATACACGGGCCAGAAGAAGCCTGCAGTGTGTGTGTGTGGGTGTTCACGTGTGCACGTGTGTGTGTGTGTGTGTGTGTGTGTGTGTGTCCAAGAGTGACCTGGGCCAAGTCGTCCTGAGCTCACCTTGTGGCAGTGACATCAGGGGCTGGCTTGAGCCACAGGCTTTTCTCTGACATCACTTTCTCTCCTCTCTTCCCTCCTGTGTGGACGCGCCCTGCTCCTGTTGGCCTGGGATGCCCTGCTGGTATGTCTTGCCCAGGATGAGGAGGGGGGTTCAAGCTGGGGAAAGTGTGAGGGAATGTTCTTGTCACAGAAGTGAGTTCCCTGCCTCCAGAAGCAAGCTCTGCCACGTGGCAGAGCTCCTGGCCGCCTGGCACTGTGCTCCTGGAGGGGAGCGAGGCACCACGCCCAGAACCTGGCTTCCCAATGCAGGGCTGGGCTGTGCCCGGGCTGCCCGTGGGCTGGGGGGCAGCGGCGTCCCCCCACCTTCCCTCATGGCCCCACTCAGCTCTGGCTCAGGGTCTGGCACAGAGGGGCCAGGTTCCCATCACCTCTTGCTGGGCCAAGCTGCTCTCTTCTCTCCTTTTAACCCATTTCCCTATCCTCAGGTCCCCAGGATGACGATGACAATGAGACGGGCCTGACTGAGGGGGAAGGCAAAGTGGAGGAGGAGAAGGAGCCGGAGAACCTGGGCAAACTGCAGTTTTCCTTGGACTATGATTTTCAGGCTAACCAGGTGGGTGGGGCTGGCGGGGACAGGCAAGGCAGGGCTTGGTTCTTGGGGCAGGATGGGGATAGACGCAGTGATTCTAGAGGTTGCGGACATTGTCCCTTTCCATGGAGAGGGCAAGTTGGAAGACACAGGGGGTGTATTCCTGGGGGTCAACCCTGGCATGGCCACCATCTGATCTGGGGAGGTTCCAGGGGGACTCTGCTATTAACCTGCCCACCAAGCTCAGGTAAAGCAACTCATCTCTCAACTTCAGGTTCTCCAAACATCATTCCAAATTTCTGGGAGTGGAGATGGAGACCAGTCTGCCCTCCAGCAGGGGCCTGGCCTGCTCTCCTGCTCTCCCGCTGGGAGGGACGGGCAGGGTTAGGAATGGGGTGGGACCTGGTCTGGGGCAGCAGGTACTCAGGCCCTTCCCTCTCTCTTCACAGCTCACGGTGGGCGTTCTGCAGGCTGCTGAGCTACCTGCCCTGCACCTCAGATCCCTACGTCAAAGTCTTCCTTCTTCCAGACAAGAAGAAGAAATATGAGACCAATGTCCATCGGAAGACCCTAAACCCTGCCTTCAATGAGACCTTCACCTTCAAGGTAAGGAGGACAGGAGAATGGCTAAGCCCGCTCTCTGCCTCTGAGTTCTGCAGACCTTTCCCTGGTGCTTAGCCATGGCTGGGGCCCTGGGACCAGCTCAATTCGACAGTGGTAGGCCAGGTGTAGGCAACATGGAGTCCCTGTAGACCTCTGTGGAGGATGGGGCTCCCTCCTACTGTTCCCTCAGGCCCCCATCTCCTCTCTGTCTCTGAGCACTGCTGGGAGCCCTATGGGATGGCTGGAGCAGGGACTCAGGCACCTGCCCACAGCCTCGCTTTCTGATCCCCTTGTGCCCGACAGGTGCCATACCAGGAGCTGGGGGGCAAAACCCTGGTGATGGCCATCTACGACTTTGATGGCTTCTCCAAACATGACATCATTGGAGAGGTAAAGGTGCCCATGAACACCGTGGACCTTGGCCAGCCCATCAAGGAGTGGAGAGACCTGCAGGGTGGAGAGAAGGAGGAGGTGAGAGCGGGAGTAGGCCGGGCCCAGAGGAAGGAAATGCCACTACTGGCCTGGGCTCTCTCCCCTGGTTCACTCAGCATGATGGAAACAGGGTGGATGGCGAGTCGGGCTCCAGGGTCAGGGTCCAGCTCCACACGCCTGGCTGCTGACTCTGGGCAAGTTACTGAGACTCTCTGGGTGTGGACTCTCTCCTTTAGACTCCAAGGTGAAGATTAACTGTCCGTGTAAAGTGCCTGGTATTGTCCACCCAAATAAGGAAGTCATTATTACAGTTTCTCCTAGATTCTGCTGTCACTTAGGGCCAGGGACGCATGACTGCCTCGGTTTACCCACCAGGAAGGTTCATATTTGCTCTAAAGTTTTCTCAGCATGGAAGCTTGTCCTTCAAGCAACTGCTAAGGATACTTCCTTCAGCCACCACATATTCGCTAAGCACTGACCGTGTGCCCAAACCCCCATTTTAGCAGAGACCTTAGGAATCAGGAATCCTGAGTTCTCATCCAGTCCTCAATGCCAGAGTGCTGTGTGACTCTGAGGAAACCATCTCCCTCTGAGAGTCTCCATTTCTCATGGGTCACAAAGAATCCTTGTCTGTCTACACACACTGCAGTGCCAGTAACAGAAAAAGAAGAAGGTAGAGGAGGGGTGGGGGGAGGAGGAGGAAGGGAGGAGGAGGGGGGAGGAGGAGGAGGAGGAAGAAAAGTGTTTGAAACCCATAAACCACTCTGCAAGGGGAACGGTTGGCCAGGGGAGATGGCTCAGGGAGGAGACTTCTGAGATAAGCAGTCTCCAGTTCCCCTGGGAATGAACACTTGACCTTATACCTGCTCCTGGACTTCCAACCTGACTTGGGCCTGGGGAAGGGGCTGAGCATTTCCCACACCTGCCTAGGACTGCTTAGTCCCACTGCCCCAGCTTCCACTCACCCATCAGCCTCCTCAGGACGCGGCTGTGAACTGCATCTTAGGCCAGGCCCTGAGGTCAGACACTGTAGGACCTTCTCAACCATCACAGCTGTGGGGACTAGGGACTGAGGGAGAAGGCAATATGGATGTGCTAGTCTTGACAAGATGGCGTCAGCCATGCTAGCGACAGTGGGATGGCTGAGGTGACCTGAGTCCCACTTCTTTCCCTGGACAGCCAGAGAAGCTGGGAGACATCTGCACCTCCCTACGCTACGTGCCCACGGCCGGGAAGCTCACTGTCTGCATCCTGGAGGCCAAGAACCTCCAGAAGATGGACGTGGGTGGCCTTTCAGGTACATGCAGAGCTTCTGGCTGCCATTGGGTGGCACCAGTGAGCCAGTCACGGCCCAGAACCCCAGGAGATTGCACACCCCAGCAAGGAGGAGGAGGTCTTTCCTGTCCTGGGACCTGGGTGTCTGCCTTCAGAGCAGGGGAGCTCTGACCCCATGTCTGAGGTGTCTTCCCAGTGCTCCCAGGCCATGCCCGGTGGGCTACAGAGGATCAGAGAGATTTCAATGAGTTAGTGACAGGATTTTGCTTCTCCCAGGGAAGTGTAGGAAGTGGATGAGGCCTACCCAAAGTGGGCCTCTCCATCAGGCCTCCCCACTGGGGACACTTCCAGGAGAGGCGGTAAGCTCTGCTGGCTCTGCCCTGGCAAGGGACTCCATGCGTACATGGCGGATGCTGAGTTTTAGACTTACCTGGTGAGAAATGGGACCGACCCTGAATCACCAGGTACCCATGGTTGCAGCCCCCTGTCTCTGCCGTGCTGTCCCAGAGAATCAGCCTATGCTGGACTCGTCACTGAGCCAGTATATGACCTTTGATGGGTCATTTCCCTTCTTCAGTCTTACTTTCTCATCTGCAAGTTTGGGAAGATGGACTTGGGCAGGATCAGGACTAGGCAGAGGTGCCCCTGCCTAGCACAGTCATCACCAGCTGAGCCCCATACTCTCTCTCGAGGCCTAACTTAGAAGCAGAAATTTCCTCAATGTGATACTCCAGGAAGCCACAAGCAACCAGTCAGAACTCGCCCTTGAGGTGAAACCTACTGCCAGCCTTGAGGATCCTCTGTGTCTTTTGGGTTTCCTGTCCTGTTCTCCTTTAGAATTTGGAAGGACATGGTTGTACATATGGGCCAGGGGGTGACACCAGTGAGACTGGAAGTGACTAAGGAGGAAATAGTCTCTTTCCCTTCCATCCTCCCTTGGTCATCCCTGCCCCCATGTTCTCTGCTTCCTAAGTCTGCTCCCATCTTCCCCTCTAACCCCTTCCTCCCTCCTCTTCCCCCCCCACTTTTCTTTCCTTCCCTTCCTCCATCCCTTTCTTCTGTCCCACCAGAAAGTGCTGTACATGGTGGAGATGAGGTTTGTTTTTCTCCACTTCTGGGTGGGACTGGGATCTGGACTTGGTAAGGTGGGAGACACAGACCATTCTGGGCTGGAAGTCAGATGCAGGGGCTTGCAGGGGGGGCGGTTCTCTTCAGGGGAGCTGTCCTTCCCCCTCTTCTCCCTCTTTGAAGGGCAAGAGTGCCAAGGGGCTCTTCAGAGTTGAAGTTGTCTGGCTTGAGGTGTCCATGATGTCATTTATGGAATCTTCAGGGGAATAGCAAAGATGTGATCCCTATCTTCACAATGGAAAGCTTCAGATGTGGCTCAAACATCTCAAATCCACAAGTCCAAAGCCAACATAATGGTCTTCTCGCTCCCTGATCCCATCCAAACCTGCTTTGTCTAAATTCTGTTTTCAATGAATGACCCCACATCTTGCCAGTGGCCCACGTCAGAAGCCTGAGTTTCATCTGAGACCCCAGTCCTTTTTCTTTTCCCATTTATTCAACATATTTCCTGAGCATTTCCTAAGTGCCAGGCACTTGCTAGTGGCTGGGAAAATAAGTGTATAGAACACACAGACCTGGTGTCAAGACCCTCATAGTGGGAGGGGCCCAGCAAACATGGTGGGATGGTGGCTTCAGTGTGCCTAAGATTTAGGGGAGGCTTTGCAAAGAAAGCTTTGCCCTAAGGGATGAGCCTGAGTTGGTAGAGAGGGGGGAGAAAGGCATTGACTGTCCCCTCAACAAGTCCAAATGATCACCAAGTCCTCTTGATTCTCTCCTCTAAATACCTCTCTGGTCTGGCCCTGACTTCCCATCCCCACTGTCTTGGTTCACATTCACTAATACATCCCTGCAGACCCCTAGCCATCAGGTCCATTCCTCCCACCTCAGGGCCAGGGTTCTGCTAACAGATCCATGCCACCCCTTTTATTATGTCTTCAGGAGTTTCCTACTGTTTATCTGAATGATAGATAAAAAGCAAATACGTAGCTGACTCCATCCTGTCCAGCTGACCTCACTTCCTACCCAGCTGACCTCACTTCCTGTGTCTCAATCTATACTTCATTGAATCTAAACTTCTGTTTCTCAGTTACCAGTGCACTCTCCTGTCTCTGTGCCCTTTCCAAGGCTAATCTTCTTTTCTGGAACTCTCTTCTCTTTTCTGCGGTCTGTGAAGCCCTTCCTGTATTGACCCAAGCAGGACTGTCATTTCCTCTGAGTTTCCGTTGTACCTGGTGTTCCCCTCTCTAGCATAACCTTTATTATTTTGTGTGGCAATTTTTTGATTATGTGCATGTTGATGTCATTAGAGGTAAAATTCATCTTTTCCTCCTCCCATCCCCTCTGCAAGTACTGACAGTGCCTGGAGCATTTCTTGTGGTGCACAAAATGCTGTTGGAAGCAACACAGGTTGTCCCCAAAGGTGTGACCTTTGCCTCCATGTAAATTCAGTCTTATTGGGAGCCCGAGATGGAAGTCAATAAGGAGTCCAGGGAGGCCTTTCTTCCCAATTGTTTGGAGTAAATGTTGATGGAGGGAAATTTGGATTTGGAATTCCAAGTCTTCACTTTCCAACATCCTCCCTCCTTGGCTTCCCTTGCAGAAAGTCCAGGTGGTGGTCACTGTTCTGGACTATGACAAGCTGGGCAAGAATGAAGCCATCGGTAAGATCTTTGTGAGCAGCAATGCCACGGGCACAGAGCTGCGACACTGGTCTGACATGCTGGCCAACCCCTGGAGGCCCATCGCCCAGTGGCACTCACTGAAGCTGGAGGAGGAGGTGGACGCACTTCTGGGCAAGAATAAGTAGATGGCCGCGGCTGGGTCCCCGTGCCCTTGATGGACACTGACAAGATCCAGAGCTATCAATACCCCAGCTATGTGACCTTAGAGGTTTTCTTCATCGTTTGTGGTTGTGTCCTTGTTTTTCCTTCCCTTTTCTCTTTTTCAAGACCAACTTTCCTTTGATGGCTGTGTGAGGAGAGTCCCCTAAGAGGTGGAAGAGAAGCCTGGCTCTGTTCATCATCCCAGAAGCTGCAGTCACTGCATGCCCTGCCGGTTCCCCCTCACTCTCTCAAAGCTTTGTTCAAGCCTCACCCTGGGTGAGGCCTTCTCCTGGTGGGAAGTTGCAGCGCTTCCTGGTTTTTGTGCATCCTGGACCAACAACATGGCAGCACATCTTGCTTTGCAACAGCCAAGGCAGCACAGTAGCCAACGCGTGTGAATGTGTGTGTGTGTGTGTGTGTGTGTGTGTGTGTCAGAGAGAGAGAGAGAGAGAGAGAGAGAGAGTGTCTTTGAGTATTTTTCTTCATTTCTGGGATGAGCCATGGACAGTGGGAAGAGAAGGCTCTTCAGGGACATGAGGAGATGAAGAAAGTCCATTGTCTTAGTGGAAGATGGTCTACCAGATGGCAGGAAGGCTCAGAATCCCAGTCAGAGGCTGGAAGCCCTCATACTCCTCTGGGTGGACATCTGGGAGGCAGCAAGATGTGGGGACTGGATGTGTCCAGAAGTAGAAGACACAAAAGGGTCTACAAAGAAACTACTAGAGCTAATAAATGAATTCAGCAAAGTGGCAGGATATAAAATCAACACACATAAATCAAAGGCATTCCTGTATATCAGCAACAAATCCTCTGAAATGGAAATGAGGACAACCACTCCATTCACAATATCCTCAAAAAAAATAAAATACTTGGGAATCAACCTAACAAAAGAGGTGAAAGTTTTATACAATGAAAACTACAGAACCCTAAAGAGAGAAATAGAAGAAGATCTTAGAAGATGGAAAAATATACCCTGTTCATGGATAGGCAGAACTAACATCATTAAAATGGCAATATTACCAAAAGTTCTCTATAGGTTCTATGCAATGCCAATCAAAATCCCAACCACATTTCTTGTAGAAATAGAGAAAGCAATCATGAAATTCATATGGAAAAATAAAAGACCCAGAATAGCAAAAGCAATTCTAAGCAGGAAGTGTGAATCAGGAGGTGTAGCAATACCAGACTTCAAACTATACTACAGAGTAATAGTAACAAAAACAGCATGGTACTGGTACCAAAACAGGCGGGTGGACCAATGGTATAGAATAGAGGACACAGAAACCAATCCACGAAATTACAACTATCTTATATTCAATAAAGGGGCTAAAAGCATGCAATGGAGGAAGGATAGCATCTTCAACAAATGGTGCTGGGAAAACTGGAAATCCATATGCAACAAAATGAAACTGAATTCCCTCCTCTCTCCATGCACAAAAGTTAACTCAAAATGGATCAAGGACCTTGATATCAAATCAGAGACTATGTGTCTGATAGATGAAAAGGTTGGCTCTGATCTACATATTGTGGGGTCGGGCTCCAAATTCCTTAATAGGACACCCATAGCACAAGAGTTAATAACAAGAACCAACAAATGGGACTTACTTAAACTAAAAAGTTTTTTCTCAGCAAGAGACAATAAGAGAGGTAAATAGGGAGCCTACATCATGGGAACAAATTTTTACTCCTCACACTTCAGATAGAGCTCTAATATCCAGAGTATACAAAGAACTCAAAAAATTAAACAATAAGAAAACAAATAACCCAATCAACAAATGGGCAAAAGACCTGAACAGACACTTCTCAGAGGAGGAAATACAATCAATCAACAAGTACATGAAAAAATGCTCACCATCTCTAGCAGTCAGAGAAATGCAAATCAAAACCACCCTAAGATACCATCTCACTCCAGTAAGATTGGCAGCCATTATGAAGTCGAACAATAACAAGTGCTGGCGAGGATGTGGGGAAAAGGGTACTCTTGTACATTGCTGGTGGGACTGCAAATTGGTGATGCCAATATGGAAAGCAGTATGAGATTCCTGGGAAAGCTGGGAATGGAACCACCATTTGACCCAGCTATTGCCCTTCTCGGACTATTCCCTGAAGACCTCAAAAGAGCGTACTACAGGGATACTGCCACATCGATGTTCATAGCAGCACAATTCACAATAGCTAGACTGTGGAACCAACCCCGATGCCCCTCAATAGATGAATGGATAAAAAAAAATGTGGCATTTATACACAATGGAGTACTACGCAGCACTAAGAAATGACAAAATCATGGAATTTGCAGGGAAATGAATGGCACTAGAGCAGATTATGCTAAGTGAAGCTAGCCAATCCCTAAAAAACAAATGCCAAATGTCTTCTTTGATATAATGAGAACAACTAAGAACAGAGCAGGGAGGAAGAGCAGGAGGAAAAGTTTAACATTAAACAGAGTCATGAAGTGGGAGGGAAAGGGAGAGAAAAGGGAAATTGCATGGAAATGGAAGGAGACCCTCATTGTTATACAAAATTACATATAAGAGTTTGTGAGGGGAATGGGAAAAAAATAAGGAGAGAAATGAATTACAGTAGATGGGGTAGAGAGAGAAGATGGGAGGGGAGTGGAGGGGGGATAGTAGAGGATAGGAAAGGTAGCAGAATACAACAGTTACTAATAGGGCATTATGTAAAAATGTGGATGTGTAACTCATGTGATTCTGCAATCTTTGTAATGTTTTGAATAACCAATAAGAAAAAGAAAACAAATTCTTCATTCTGTTATTTCTTAAAAACTTACAATCTGACTGAGAAGATCACAGAAAATATATTTGGCAAGGGAAGAACATGGATATATTTAAGATCATGTAGAACAAGAGTTGGACCTGAGAGAATGTAAGCAAAGAAATATTTAATTTAGAGGGATCCAGGAAAACCGTCTTTTCTTCTGTCTTAGGAAGGTATGCAAGAGTAGGAGTATTTTCCCAACTCACTCTTGGGGCTTAGGATATACTTTAAAACACAAACAAAACCTATATAAGATTGGTGACAGTAATCCTGATGTGGGCCATGAGGTTTACCTCAGGTTATGAAATAGTTAGGGACTCTATCAATCATAAAGTGTGACACACAGAGCGGGTATTTTAAAGGCTTTCTGAGGAAAACTACAACACTTGCAGTCTCTCCTTAGCTTTCATGATCTAGGAAGGGAACTGTTCACCTGGGAATCCTTTGGAGGTCCTGTAAGAATTATTCCCGGTATCAAAAACCATGCTACAAATGTGTAGAAGTGATTTTAAAAATTTAATATCCTAGTATGAAAGGCACATTAAACAAAATAGAACACAGTGTAAAAATAAAAGGAAATATTTACAGTTCATATATTATAAATTATATTCATATTTATGTACAAAGAATTTCTACAAATAAATAAGACCATACATTTTCATGAAAAAAAGTAAAGAAATAAATGTATTTTAATTTTCTTGATTTGTTTCATTAGCTATTTACATAAAAATACATGTCATATACTTTAAATACATATAATAAAAGAAAAATAATAAAAAGGAGAAATAAAAGCATCAGTTTACAAAAATATTAAAAGAAAAGTTGCCTGAACACATTCAAAACTCTCAATTATGGGTGAATAAAAATATAATCAACACAAAAAAGAAACTTTTGACGAAAACACAATGTTATTAGCATACAGTGTTGTAGAGGGCAATAACATACATCATCAAATGCTTATAAATTGTCTTATACTCCTAGGAAAGTAATTTCTAATGTCCAGCAAAATATTTAATCTGCATATACTTTGATAAAGTAAATTATATTTTTAGAAATATATTCATTACAATGTAGTAAAGGAATTTGGTTTCAGAAAAAACTGGATCCTGGGTCCTGTTATACCATTATTACATATATTCCCTAGAAAAATGTTCTTATTTTTAAAAACCTCAAATTACTCATTTGAAAATGAGATAATAAGAACAAAATTGCCTCACAGGGTTATTCTGTAGATTAAGTGAAATCATGCATGTAAAGCAATTAACATATTTTAGGGAGTTGATAAATGTTAAATATTATGATTATTTTTAATTATACTATAGGACAGTCTCAAGTGTAAAGAAACAATTGTGTGAATATGTTTATTGTATTTAAAAATAATAATTTCTATTCATAGTATTTATTACAGTCTTAAAATTGAGGCAATTATCTTTGTAAAGTTATATTGAACAAAGAATGAATTTGTACTCAGAAGACAGGAGAAATGATGCTGCATATGACTCAGGCAACACATGCAAAGGATGCAGATTCAGAAAATTACTACTATCTAGTAGGCTGGTCCTTAAATGTTTATTAAGTACACACTTCTAATTCTTTAAAAGGATGTGCTCTAGAGATTAACAGGGATTCATAAAAAGTGGTGGTCTTTATATATGAAAGAAGTGTTAACTTGCCATTTTAAAACGCAGCATGCTTTTCATTTCAGAAAGTCATAGCTGTTCCAAATTTGTTTTTGAGATTATGGACTATGAATGAGCATCATTGTGCTTTGGAAACTCAGTAGTATTAACAATAGAAAGACTGGGATTTAAATACATGACATTCAGTTAGGATGCCAAACTGAATGAGTCATGTCCAAGGACTGCCCCAAATTTCTGCCATTGAGTATATTCTGCTTAACATATTTTTTTTTCCAAAGAGTTGGGGGAGGTATTAATTGTATGACTCCTAAATTTTCAGTCCACACATACTTAGTTTAGGAAAATTCAGACAAGTGATCCAATCAAGAGTTTAAATGATCTCAGGAATAGGGACTAAGTTAAAATCAACAGATACTGTTTAACAAAGGAAACTATACATAGCTTCAAGTTCAAATTATCAATCATCCAATTATAGAAGTTCATGTGAAAAACTACTATTATCCACAACAAGAACGTTCCCCAATTGCACTGCAACTGTTAAAAAAAAATTCTCACATTGTTTTACCAGTCTCCCAGTCCCTTCAGTGTTTGGATTATTGTATTCCATTTTGGATAACACATTTTAAAAGAAACATTGAAACCTATAATAGTTCCAGAGGGCATACAAAACATGTTATAGATTTAAGAGTTGAAGGAAGTAGGTATGTTTCCCCTAATAAAGGGGAAATTGATAGGAGAAATAATAGATCTATTCAAACATCAGAAGGTTTTATTTTTATTTTTTTCAAAATAAGGAACTGAGTTGTGATATCCAATTTAGAGAGTAGCTGAAAGCTGCAGGGAGGTGAGGTTTATTTTAGGAAAGACTTTCTCACAATTAGAGGTGTTCTATATTGCAGTAAACATTTTTTTGGTATTAAAATCCTCATAGCTGGAAGTACTTAAGTAAACAGTAGGAAAACACATTCAGGGTTGTAGAAGAGGCTGTGTATATACGAAAGAGTTGGAGTAAATTACTTCTACATTTATTTTATACAAAGAAGCATCATAAAGTAGAATGAATACTAATCTTGAAGGCAGAAGACATCCAGGCCTAACTTGCTCTATCACTCACCCATATTTTAAGGCAATGTAACTTACAGTGATGTGAAAGTTTGATTAGGGCAGGAGATAGTCAGCAATAGCTACAAGGAGACTTTTAGAATAACTGGAAATGCAGGGTTTCAAAGTGCAGTGGTACCAAGATTCTCCTCAACCCAATGAGAAGGGAAGTCACAGGGACAAGAATCTTCCATAATGAACACACATCCTTCCACAATTGTGTCCTTGTTTACATGGCTTTAAAGTTCTAGTTGTCTCCTATTAGGTATGTCCTGTTTATTTTGTCATTTTTTTTATAATAGCATCATTGACTCACAGGGATTCAAAAAAGGTCTTTGTGATTCAGTTTACTTTTGTATTTCAGTTATCACGTCTTGGTTTTTTATGTAATTCCCCCCTAGCCATTCCATTCATTAAGCATCTTTATAAAACAGTTTTCTGTCATCTGAGATTTAGAATAAATAGATTTCATGTGCTTGACTCTGGATGTTTTTACAAAGCAGATTATATAAATCTAGGCACAGAAGACTCTGTGAGACCCAAGCATTATTATTTTAGTCCTCCAATCATAAAGGATTTATTCTGTTTGATTTTGTAATCTCTGCTTCAGGAAGGAGCACAGAAGACCAAAAATAACATTACAGAATAGGCCAAACTTGAACTCCACGCACCCTCATCCATCTCAGGATGACCTTCTTTTCCCTTGTCGACATTCTGTACTATCCCTACAAATCCTTGGTACCCTCAAGCTCTCCCACTACATTAGAAATGTCACTGAATGGTTACTGTGATGAGAAGCAGAACTCTTCTCAACTGAAACTCTTTCTTTTATTTAAGGAAAGTTTAGCTACTCTGAACTCTCTGTGTGGAGTAGAAGCCACTTCATACACTGAAACACTTGAAGTCTTGGAAATTGATAGTTGATATGTTCTTAATATTTTCTGAAAATATTGGTATGCTTTTCTTTTTTTAGAACTTAATCACCAATGCATTTCATTAACTGTTTGCATGAATACATTATTGTAGTATCTGTCTCCCTGGATATTGTGAGTGTTCCATGGAGGTAGACACTGTGTCTCTCGTTAGTCACTATAGTTCCAAGATACAGCCCAGTTCTTGTGATATAAATGAAATAGAGAATAAATGCTCAGTGAGTACTCACTGAATGAGTGAATATTGTTTCCAAATGAAAATAAAATGTTGGGTGGGCTTAGAAATGAAGGATGAGTATGATAATACTCATTTACATAGAACCTATTTTATACCACATAATGTGATAAATGCTAGGAAAACAAACTTGAATTAAGTCTTTTACCTATGCCAAGTGATGATTGAACAGTAAGCTTAGTATCAGAAATAATTGTAAAACAATGCAATGGAGTATTGATATTCTTACTTTCTAAATATTTAACACCAAAAAATGGTTTATCACATCTTTCTATAGCTTCCACACATTCAACCCCTGCCTCCTACCATTCTGGCCTTTACATCTATCATATGCAATTAAACTCCAAAAATCTCATCTTGCATGAGGATAACTTGAGGTTGAAATTTCATTTTAGAAGAGGTCCTTGGCAGGATCACACTGACATTATTCTCTGAAGGCTTTGCCTGAGATCCATCTTTACTTGGTATTTTCCCATTTCCTACTCTGTCTCCTTCATTCGTTTATTAGTCACCTAATGAAGAATCTTCTACATAATACAATTGTATGTGAATCCCTGTCTCATGATCTGCTTGTAGGAAACCCAACCTTTGGTTATCATCCTCCTATTTGCATTATCTTGGTGATCATCTTGTACTCATTATGAAATGAACAATTATAAATAAGACCATTTCTTCTCAAGAGTAATTTTAATTTAAAAGCTAAATTGACCTTGGAAATCTTTATCTTACTAATTGTTATATTATTCTTTCATATCCCAAGAATTTCTATACATGGGAGTCATGACAAAATTAGTAGATTAGTGTTTATCAAAATTCATCTACTTTGAAATAAAAAAAAGGTCATAAACTTTAGTGGGAATAAAGGCTGAGCTAGCAGCACAGGATAACATTGCCTATTAATTTTAATCCAATCAAGATACCCTTTTTTAAGAGTTCAATTTTGAAAAAAATTGGACAGTAATAATGTTGAAAGAGAATGAGGTTGTAACACTCCAGACATTCCCATCCACAGTTTTAAGCAGAACCTGAGAAGTTTGTGAATCTGTGACAATAAGAGATAGCCCATTAGGACTGAACTGAGAAACTTCACACTTATTCTCAATTGGGAGTTAATTACCAAGAATTCCAGAGTAAGGGATGCATTTTTTTTATTTCACTGCATTGACAAGCTGTACTTTTAACTAAAAAATAGTTATTATAGTGTGTCTACAATAGTCTGATTTTACCAGATAAGTCTGCACCAGTCACATAAACTGGATATTATCATAGGTAGTCTGTTTCCAATCTATTGTCTCTGGCCACTCCACACTCACCTCCAGCCATCCTGTGCCCTCTGCCTTGGTCAAAGATCCTGCCTTTGACAGAGTTTTAGAAAATTTTTCTTTCAATCCATTTACCCAATACGTTACATTATAAAGAACTTTTCTGTATTTTTTAAAATAAGTATTGTGTTTTCTCATAAATAATTAACATATGAAACCAAAACATCATTTGCTCATTTGTTGATAGATTCAGTAGTCAATATCCCTTGAGCACCTGCTACATTGTATTGACAGTTCTACACAGTGGGTTGAACACGTGAATTACATACAAAATCCACTCTCATGAAGCTAAAGTTCTAATGAAGAGGCTAATGTGTATAAGAATACATATATTAGGAAAAATTTAAGAAAAATGTGTAAAGCCTACACATTTGTTATTTACTGATTGAAAATAATTATATTTTTAAACTCAGCTTATTAAAATTACTCAAGAAAAGAATGGCTTTGAAATTATCCTACTTTTTAAAATCTACCAAGTAGAAGTATGGAAAATACAATGTATTAGTAGAAGATTTGAAAAAGCTTTGCTTCTTTCATCTGGAAATTAGATCTCAAGTCTGATTGTAATATTCATCCTGACTGGTACTCTACAAGTGGATAATTACAATGAAATGGGGTAACTCTTGCATGCAGGCAGGAATAACACAATGCAATAGAGTCCCCAAATTGGCAAAACATCTCTGTCTAGGGATAGACTTCCAGAGAAGACTCTTGATCTTGAACTTGCAGTGTATTCATTTACTAAGGCTGCTATTGCAAATCACTGAAGTCTGGGTGGTTAAACAATAACCACCAAAAATATAAATAAATAAATAAAAAGAGATTGAGTTGCTGGCAGGGTTGATTTCTTCAGATGCCTTTCTTCTTTGGTTACAATTGGTAGTCTTCACATCTTTGTCTTTTCATGGGCTTCCCCCTGCCTATGTCTATATCCTAATCTCTTCTCATAAAGACTCAAGTTAAATTGGTTTAGGGTCCACCCTAGTGACCTTGATTAACATTAATTGCCTCTTTAAAGTTTCTGTGCCCAAATCCAGTCATATTCTGATAATAGATCATTAATACTTAAAATTTGAATTTTGGAGAAAGAATAACCTATAACAAGTATGATGTTCACCTGATATTGGAAGCTAGAAGAGGGATGGGGATGTTCATTTGAAGTCATAGACTATACAAAGATAAGGACAACTAAATGGATGCGTGTACTTAGAAATGTAATATAGATGGCTGATTGAGTCCTGAAATATAGCTAAGTGACTTTTCCATAAATGATATAAGCCTTTGAGTCTGACCCCTTATTAGAAATGGGTGCCATGTTTCATGTCTGCTATTTTAACCATGTTTTACACTAAGTACCATATTGTAACTCTTGGTTAAGTGTTGTTATGTATAGCATGCCTTTTTTAATCAAAGGAAGGAATGAAGGGTCAGATGGGCTTTTGTTCGATTATTTATCCATTCATTCATCCATTTGTGCTCACCTCAGTAGCAGTGGGAAGCAAAGACAGAGAAGAAGGTGTCAGAGACAAAATGCGTTCACATGTACACCCCAATGCCCGATTTCCCCCAACTAGACCCCAACTCTAAACAAATATTTACTAGATGCACTCTGTGTTTAAAAAACTAGATGCTGGTGATGAAGAAATAAAAAGTATACTTTCTGCCTTCATAGCACTTTTAATCTAGAGCAAAAGAATACTGTTCAATAAGTATTCACTGAAATGTGATGTGTATGCTGAAGAGGAAATAGAAATTTCAGTTGTATAAAAACATAAGGACCAGGTAGAAGTAAAACTGAGATTTTAAATGCATATTTACCAATCCTAAAGCCTGTTCTCTTTAACTAATGTGTTTGCTATCTCAGTTTCCAAAGGTAATATATTTCTAAATATGAGGCATTTATTTTGGAGACCCAGGACCATCTTTAAGTGATACAGGAAAACATTTGTGTGTTACTCAGCTTTTCATAATAGTAAGAAAATACATGAGAAAAACAATGTGAAAGAGGAAAGAATTACTTTGGATCATAGTTCCTGATGTTTTAGTTCACAATCACTTGGCTCTATTTCATTTGCATTTGTGGTGAGATAAGATGTCATGGTATGGATCACACTGGGGATTAAGCCCACTGAGCTACATCCCCAATACCCAGGTTTGTTTTTCTTTCTTCTTTTTTTTAATTTTAGAACAAAGTTTCCCTAAATTACTGAGGCTGGCCTTAAACCTTCAATACTCCTGATGAGATCACAGGTGTGTGTCCCAGTATGTTTTCTTTTTTAAATGCATGTATTTAAGCAAACATAATCATCTAATTTAAATTCATACACCAAGTAAGTAATTACAGAAAAATAAAATTGATATGGCACAAATCCTAATTGAAATTTGAAGAGTCCCCCCCCATCCTACCAGTACTCTGGTTAGTTCTCTTTCTGATTTATTACTTGTTCTGATTCCTAAAATGGGACCTGAAGTATTGACCTACTAAGCATTTGGTAACTACAGTATGGTAGTTCATTAAAATGTAAATTGGGTTAAGTACTTGGGAAACATACAGGGGAATATATAAATAATGAAGAACAATATGATGCTGTCTCTTTCCCTCAGGAACTTTGCTTCTCTAATAGTTTGAACCTTATCCATAGTCATGAATTTAGCTAAGAAATACTCAATTAAAAAAATCTAGAAATAAAGCAAATTAGCTGAGGGCTGCAATGTGAGACATCAAATGACATCAAATGATAAGAAAACTAACTCTGAGAATGCCATTTGTATTTAATGAAGGAGACTGTACCAGTGTTTGCCACTAATTGTATTATAAGGCACATTAACATATTCCTCTTAGAGTTTGCCCTTCCAGAAATGTGTAAGTCATGTCTAGATCAGTTCAAAAGACAGAAACCTAACCAGGACTAGTTTAAGAATAAGGGGCACTAAGGATCTTCCCACCAGTTTCAGAAAAGCATCTCCTGGAGAGTCTCTTTGGGTCATACACTCATATGGGCACTACTCCTTAAAAACAGGAAATATTTAGTCATAGTCTGTATCACCATGGAATAAGCACATTGGAAGACATAAGTAGAAAGTAATAGAGGTATGTGGGCAAATTAAAAGAAACAATCACATGAAGAAATCACTATTTAAACTTAAAAGGATGGAGCAATCAGGTAAACTATGGGATTTGTCACCTTGAGATGATGTTTAAGGATTTAAATTTTTCTGTCTGTTGTGTTGTAACCTAACCCCATCTTTCTCCTCACACAGATCCTGCCATGACCCTTAGAGGGTGCCTGAAATAGCAGTTACTACCAAATTCTATACATGCTAATTTTCCCTTATATACAAATATTTAATATAAAGTTCAAGCTATAAAATAGGCACATTAAGAGATTAACAATCATAAATAATAATAAAAGAGAATTATAGCAATATACCATGATGTGACTATATCTTCTTCAAAATATCTTGATATACTGTAATTATCCTTCTTGTAATAATATGAGATAAGTCAATACTGTGCAATATGTTATGGTTTGGATGTGAGGTATCTCCCCAAATCTCATGTGTGAGACAGTGCAAGAAGGTTCAGAGGAGACATGATTGGGTTGTGAGAGTCAACCCAATCAGTGATTTAAACCCTTGATAAGGATTAATTGAGTGGTAGATTAAGGCTGGAGGTGGTGGGAATTGGGGCATGGCCTTTGGTATAATATTTACATCTGGCAAATAGTCTCTCTCTCTCTCTCTCTCTCTCTCTCTCTCTCTCTCTCTCTCTCTCTTTGCTTTTTGATTATGATGTGAGCTGCTTCCCTCTGCCACACTCTTCTGCCATGATGTTCAGGCTCACCTTGAGCCTCAAGAAATGGAGCCAGCCTTCTGTGGACTAAGACCTCTAAAATCATGAGCCTTTCCTCCTTTACAGTTGTTCTCATCAGGTCATAGCACTGAAAAAAGCTAACTAAAACACAAAGACATAAAGTGAGGTGAATAATGTAGGCACTGGAGTATAACATTAAGCTACTATGTAAGGGTTACTTGAACATAAGCACTGTGATTTTACAGTGGTAAGTCTGATAGCAGAGATGGCTACTAAGTGACTAATAGGCAGGTAGCATATACAGTGGGGACACACTGAACAGAAGGTTGATTTTACCACATTACTTAGAAGAGCAAGCAATTTAAACATATGAATCAATTATTTCTGAAAATTTCCATTTAATATTTCCAAATCACAGTTGTCTTCAGATAGCTAAAATCATAGAAAATGAAGTCGCAAATATAGAAGGGATACTGTATCTTCCTTAATCCATTGAGAATTCCCCTTCTTGACTCTTCTGGTAATTTCTCTTCCAAACCTTTACCTCTTACATATTATTATCTTTCAGAACCCCATTTACATTACTCCTATTAATTTTTTACTGATAAATACAATTGAAATCCAAGCAATGGTTGATTGCATTATTTTGTTATCATTGTTCTTTTCTATTGATTATTTTTATTGAATTCTTCCTGTATGTCAGATACCGCCATAAGCAACATAAGCTCAGCTTGGCAATTTGATCTTTTTCACTCCTGGCTTTAAATCCCATCTCTTATTAACACTGATATATATCCCTTCTAGATCAAGTCCAACATATTTACATTCTCAGGGAAGTAATATATACTTCTCTCAAGAGACCTATCTCAAATTCAAACTGTACCAAACAAGATATACCTAAAACCTTCTTTGCACTGTCGCTTCTATTTCAGTTAATCACCAATGTAATCTTTGTTATGTAAGTTATAAGTCATTGTTGAATCTTCCCTTCCCTTTGATTGCTATAGCACAGTGAGTCTAACTATAAAATTCTATCTGTCTTGTATTTTGTCGTTGTTGATATTAATAGAACCCAGGCGCTGTGCATGCTAAACACATACTCTTTGCTGAGTTGCACACCTGCCTTTCCTATTTTTATTCTCTTTGCCTTTGCTTTTGTACAGATATAATTCAATGGCCATTTTGTAAACAAAACTTGGCATACAGTCAGATTTACTCATTCATTAACTTACATGCTGTGGCTCCTTTTATCATAGAACAAGAATGCTGAGAGATTGCAAGAAAGACCATATGTCCAGAAAAGCCTAAAATATTTATTATTTAGTCTCTCCTAGGGAAATTTTTCTGACTCCTCCATCAGCCTAAACCTCTGTTATCGCTTATGAGGATACACGTAAAGATGCTCTATTTTTACTGTGTTCATTCACCAAGGCTCCAATCCTCCTTCCACATCTATCCATGTGTATTTGCAAACTCAACTCTTGCCATGTTAACAACCTCACTTGAAAAACAAATAATGACAAGATTTTGATATTTGTATATTGTCCAGATGAAAAAAATCAACCCCCATTTTTGTACATAACAAAATACTATAACATTTAGTGTCTCTGTGAATTGACTGGAAAGTGCTTGGGTTATTCTTACATGGTGGGACTTGTATAGTCACACTCATGTGACAGATAAGAACTAGCTCAGTTGATATTCTGATGCTTGGGTCTTTCTTTACTTTTTTGTCCCTCGTCTTCAAGGAGACCATCCTGTACATCTCATATTTAAAATGGGTCTAAGAGTTATTTATCAGTTCTTACATTACACTTGCTGGTAGCCAAATGAATGATACAGTCCCTTGGCCAAGTCTAGGATTCGCAGTGAAAGAAGAAGACTGCTTAAAGGTAACAGTTCAAGGAAGCATGATACTCGGAGGGTCAAGAATGTCAGTCTATCACATCCCTGAAACATATTTTCAAGACTTTTATGATCTGGTCTCAGATTAAATTTCAGCTCTGCTTCTGATTCATCTCATCAAGCATCCTCATAGGTGCAATCAGCTCTTATTTGAACAAAATTGCTGAATGTGTTATATGTTTTCATACATTTGTGCCTTCACTCATTCTTTATTATTCCTAGAATTTTTTTCTTCTCCTACCTTGATCTCTTGAAGCAATTCATGCCTGTTGAATCCTAATAATTTTTCGAGATTTGCTTTAAATCTCTATTTTCCTTTGAGGTCATTTCTGGCTCTCTCAGTCACATTAATCTCTCCTGCTCTAAAGCAGATAGGCACTAAGAGCTAGCATGAACATGTCGTATTGCCTTTCTGTACATTTGTTTCTCTGCTTCCTTGTGAAAAACAGTAGGACATTAATTTAGTCTTATCAAAATTTAGTATTTTCAAAACCTAGAATGATGTGTGTTTTATGAAATCTTGAATACACTTAGAGACCAGAGGTTTGAAGTGCAATGGGGTTCTGGAACTAAAACATTTAACCTCCTAAAGAAAACAGAAGAAAAATTTCCACTTTCTTTTACAAACTAAATTCTAATTATGTGAGTTTTTTTTTTCTATTAGAATATATAATACATGGTGATGACAGAGGGTAAAATTCTGTGCTTTATTTCAAGTCACAGGAAACAGAGATGAGACCAAAAACATTTGCACATAAAATGGAATAGGATTATCAGTGTATTCAAGCTGAGAAGAAGGATTTATCTATGATAATGTCTTAGTGTTGAGAAAATAATATGATTTCTTGTTAAGCAACATGGGCATTGTAAAAGCATGGTTTTTATAACGTTGAAGTTGCTTGTTCTCTTTTATGTAAAGCATGGGCAGGCAGCTTAAACTCAGCTTACATTGTTAAGTATGTTCTCTTGAGTGCATGGCAATGAGACACTGCCTTGGAAAAAAATAAAGATGCACTTGCATATGTTCATGCAAATGTACATACAGATTATAAGATGTTTCTGTTTTTAAGAAATAAAATCTGTCAGGAATAGTAAAATCATAAACAGATAGGACACAAGAGAGAATATGACCAGTCATTGCCACAATAAAGTGAGAAGTACAGAGAGAACAAAGAGGAAGAGAGAAATTCCAGTCAAGAACACATTAATAGCTATAATTCTAAAATCTTCCCTTAGCAAATGAAAAATATAAAGACTACAAAGATTACAAAATTTTAGCTAAATAGGTAACTTTAAATCAGATTGTCTTATGTGATCAGTCATTAGGGAAAATATAGTATGAAAACATATCTTGGTTGGGTATATATATATATATATATATATATATATATATATATATATATATATTTTTTTTTTTACAAGCACACAAGAGTCTTTATTGCAAGCTGGAGCCTGGACTCACAGCCATTTCTGACACAGTGGTCCTGAGGAGTGAGTGATTGGGCATATTTTTATTAAATTAATTTTTAATATGGAAAATCTAGGAAATGTCAAATAAAATGTGAACTTTCAAGTTATTATAAAATATTAAATATTTGTTAACAAAAGGCCTGTATTCCTTTATGTCAATGATTGTGTAGAGCTACATTTTAGTTTCCATTTAGGAAGTACATGCCCTCCCCAGATTCCTACCTCTGCTCTATACTCTATTGCATTATATCTGCTCCATTTTATGTTATCTGCTGAGCTCTTGTAGATATTACAGTAAGACTTGAAATATTTTTAAAATTAATTTTATAGAGGTATTGACATTAATTTTATTTAATGTTGAAACATTGTCAGATATGTTTCCTTTACCATTTTTTGTTTTTTGTGGTCAGCAAAGTTGTGTATAGAGGGTATCAGAACTTCTAGCTGAGAAGCTGTTTATTGTCCTTGAGAATATATTTCTTTAAAAAAATGGTACCTATTAAGTTATCCTCTCCATGAAATGACTTATATATTTTATTTATTCTAATTACTGATATATAATATCAGGATGCATTTTGACACATCATACACAAATGGAGTATAACTTCTCATTCTTCTGGTTGTACATGATGTAAAATCACACAGGTCATGTAGTTATATATGCACACAGGGTATTGATTCTACTATCCTTCAAACCCCCATACCCCCATACCCTTTTACCCTCCCTTCACTTCCCTCTGCCCAATACAATGTATGTCTATTCTTCCTAGT
The DNA here is from genome assembly GCF_048772815.1 of Callospermophilus lateralis. NCBI lineage: Eukaryota > Metazoa > Chordata > Mammalia > Rodentia > Sciuridae > Callospermophilus > Callospermophilus lateralis. The sequence goes on along the minus strand of NW_027512543.1, from coordinate 1,874,631 downwards.
CCTCCCACCCTTATTATGAATTAGCATCCACATATAAGAGAAATATTTGGCCTATGGTTTTCTGGGATTGGCTTATTGTGCTTATCATGATATTCTCCAGTTCCATCTATTTACCAGCAAATACCATAATTTCATTCTTCTTTAAGACCGAGTAATGTTTCACTGTGTATATGTACCACATTTTCTTTATCCATTCATCTGTTGAAGGGCACCTAGGTTTGTTCCGTAGTTTAGCTATTGTGAGTTGATATGCTATAAGTATTGATGTGACTGTGTCACTGTAGAAATATATCTTTGACCAGTTGTTTGGATCTCATGCAAAAATGGAATCACACCAAAGAAATGAATTATAATTTTGGAAAAAAATATATTTCCATTTGTTTTACTGTATTTAGGTAGTGGCTAAATAGATTTGTGGACTATGGAACATTGTAGAATATCATCTAATATTTCTTTAATGTAAATATTTTTTTCCAATTAATGGCATACAAGGTAATATGTTAAGTGCATTACTATTAGTAATACTAATTTGAATAAAGGACGGTGATTTGTTTAATGAAAGATTATTTCAGCCAGTCAATATGGGTAAATCTATCATGCTTTAGAAGCTATAGATGGATCAGCTATCAATGATAACATAAACAGAACACATTTACACACACATAAACACACACATATACGCAGAACAGATAACTTTTTTTTTAAAGAAAACATATGCGCCATTTATTTTGTTTTATAAGCTTTTGTTAAAACACACAAGAGTAAGAAATGTTGTTTTTTCTTTCTTTTTTTTTTTTTTTTTTTGCTTCTTTGCTCCATCAGGCAGCAGTGACAGGGACTTGGGGATCAGCGTAGGACCTCAGGACATCCACACAGCCACAGGAAGATGCAGATCACTCTGATGGGACCCAGCCCACTTCCAGAATTGCTAGATGTGAACTTCACAATTTATCTTAATTGGGGCAGACAGAGCAGATAATTCTTAAACTCACCAAAACAACATGAGTTTTATACAACCTCCAGTAACATCCAGCTTGGACTAATAGGTATCTTTAAAATTTGATGCATGTTTCAGGTTATATTAATTAGTTATAAATCACTGAAAAAAGGAAAATTATATATTAAGCAATGATGACAGGCTTTTACTAACAATAGCATGAGTAACTTAATGGAGGCCCTTTAAATCTGGTTAATTTGAATTCTAATGGATCATCATTCCTATAGAATGTAATTCATTTGATGGCAATTGCTATTAATAACAGGGACTCTTTATGAAAATTGGATATTTGAATTAAACTACATTCATAGCCAAGGATAAAATTTATTTGATCCATAAGACAGACTCCATCAAGAATTAAATATTCCGTCTTGAGAAATCTATATTAGAAACTGAATTATGAATCCTCTGAGGATTAAATTTATTATTTTGTTATTTGTACCTTTACATTGCTTTTGGTCATTTGCATACTTATAATTTCTATACTGAGATGCAAATATTTTGCATTATAAATTAAACACAAATTATTCTTCCTTTTAGTTGAATAATAATATATGATGATTTTGATTTTCAAAGAACTTCCTTCTAAAGTCAGTAAAACTTTAAAAAACTCGCCTTAAGAATTCTTTCAAATAGTAGTTTTATATAAAATATAGCCTTTCATTGCCACAAAGGGGCTTAGAAATTTTGACCAATTTGGTATTAATTTGGTATTAAAATTATAATAATCATTTAAATTGGTTTTCTCTTATACTGTGGTACTTCATATATTTGTGTTGAAATATCATACTAAGCTGCCTATTACTGCATTCTTGTGTATATTTAATATATATATAGCTAATATAAGATGTAGATTGTTTGGAGCCTGGGACCAGACATATACTAGATAGGAAGAAAAGAACTTACAAAGTAGATTGTATAAGTTGCGTATACTATATACACATAGATGCAGGTTCTTCAAAATCCTGAGTTTATGCACACTTTGATCACTTATGTTTTCCACACAATATGAACAATTTTAAAAGTTTTAGAATAAGATATAGTCCATACTTATACAATTATATTAAAATGGATTCAACTATCATGTATAACTAAAAGAACCAATAAAATTCAAAAGAAAAAACAAAATTGAGTCTTGCAATACACAGGATGTCTTTCAAAATATTTAGATCCTTAACATTTTTTGCCAATGTTTTATAATTTTACGTGCATAATATTTGCACATTTTTAATATGTTTTCATAAGTATTTAATTATTTTAACACCACTGTGAATTATACTGTTAATTTCTTTTTCAGATTTTTTTTGCTTGTACATATACAAATGATTTTGTATGTTGGTTTTCTATCATTTATCCTTGTTGAATTTTAATATTTCTACTATTTTTTTGGACAACTTAGATATTTGTACATTATAGAATCATGTCAACTGTGAATAAAATAGCTTTGCTTCCAAAAAACAAGTAAATGTTATATTTAAGCCTGTGATATAAAAATTTCACTGCATTGTGTACCTTGCAACTTGGCAATTACAAAGAGTACAAGAATATCCCTTAGTAACATTTAAGTCAATACCAGATACACTAAGAAAATGTCCTTTGCTTTGAAATGCATCATTATTTCTCATTTTATAACAAGTTAATGTTCAAGTTAAAATATTGAAACAAACATTTAAAAACTACCCACGAATAATTATTAGATATTGGGTTTTTTTTAAAGAGAGAGGGAAGAGAGAGAGAGAGAGAGAGAGAGAGAGAGAGAGAGAGAGAGAGAATTTTTTAATATTTATTTTTGATTTTTGGCGGACACAACATCTTTGTATGTGGCGCTGAGGATGGAACACGGGCCGCACGCATACCGGGTGAGCGTGCTACTGCTTGAGCCACATCTCCAGCCTAGATATTGTTACAATATTTTTAGAGAGTGCATCACAGATAGAAAATATGTTTAACTCTAATATCCTATAAGGGATTCCTCCATATGACAGGAAATTAAACTAAGTGATATCTCAATGTCTTTATGCTTGTAGAACCCCTGATAGTTTTAGGAAGAATGATTGTATCTGAGAGGCTTTATTTATATGACAACCTATAGCTAACACGTTTTGTTGAATTTTAAGGGAGGCAATATCATGTTGTGCTAAAGAGTCTGGTTTCTGAAGCTAGAATGCCTAAGTTCTACACTAGTTATACATATTTAACAAGTCATGTAAATAATGTGTGTCCTAGTTTCATCACTAATGAAATAGGTATAACAATTTTACCTACCTCATAACTCTTTAATAATGATTAAATTATATATACACATTTTTTTAATTTCTGTGTATTGATATATATGCTTAGAACAATATCTGTCACTTAGTAATCCCTAAGTGTTATCCCTAAGTAAATGTTTCATGAAAAGCAAGTCTCTTTATGATGCATTATTAGTGTAAATAACACAAATTTTCATACACAAACTGCATCTTTGTGCACACTAAAATTTAGAAATATGATTTCAACTAGGCAAAATAATAACTGAAACCTAAGAGCAAATTATTATGTGTCTTTGGGCAGGTCATTGAATAGTTATGAGCTAAATTTTCTCTAGCTATGAAATGGCAAAGTTGTCCTACATGATTCTATATTTTAAAAAATGATTCCATACATCTATTCTGCTGCAATCAAGCAGAAGTTTCTATTTTATAGCAATAAACCAACAAATAAAATACAAGTAATTTATTGTGGTCCTAGATAAATAATAGATGATGAAAATATTAAAATAAATGCATGTTCACATGTTTCTTTACTTTTTTTTTGTATATCATGAGTTCTATGAATGGAGACATGTATCACATGGAACAATTAAGTTTAAAACTGGGCTCAACTCTATATTGACTTGGATTGTCCAAGTTATCAAATTGTAAGTTTTCAACTTACTCTGATAGCATCAGGAAGGATGCTACAAAACTCAAATATTAGTTTGTGCTAGCAGTAAACACACCTCTCCTTTCTTATCATTCTATCTTGTGTGGAAGGAAAAGATAATAACATAAAGATAATAAGCCTTGTAAATATCTGGCCTTTTTATTTTTGTTTGATATGAAAAACCTGAATATACAGTCCTTATTTAAAAAAAAATACATGACTAAGGAGATCAAATTTACATAATGTGTTAAAGTTTCTAGATCAGTCTGTCTTAATCAATATATTATGACAGTACCCCTTCCCCTCCCCAATTTAATGAAACAATGTGTTTGGAGTTTAAATTGTTAATGTTGGGTATCTATAAAGCAGAGATAGAGCATTTCTATAAAATAACCTACATTTCTGTAAAACTATTGTAGTTTAAACTCCAATCCAGGTTTTGCCCTGTTAAATTACAAAAACTATAGAGTAATAAATTATGAGCTTTAAAACACCCCTAACATATACCTTACATCTATTCTTGCTTGTAAAATACCAAGAAACCCTACCATAAATATCACCTCAATGTTGAAAGAGAAGCTTGATAAACTCTTCTAGCCCTGCTGATATGAAGACAGAATTAATGTAGTAATTCTATATTTGAAAAAGATTTATAAAAGAAATCACAAATGTGTGTTTTAGTGTTGTGATAATTACTGACTCCCAGGAATATTTTAAATTTGGGTGTGCTGTGGTGCAGGGATTTTCTAAAAAGATCTTTTCCAGTCCTTGTAAATTGAGAGGAAAAGTAGATGTAAATGAAGGGTCTGCTCTATTGTATGCCTGAGGAGAAAAGCAAGTTAAATGGAAGAAGTAAGCAGATGAGCCAGGGCAGTACATGTGACAGATGGGGAGAGAATTTCAAGTATTACTAGACCCCTCCATATCCTGAGTCTTCTCCGGAGGCCTAGGAGTGCACCTGTTCTTAGCATTTTTCCAATCAAATTCCCCTTTAGCTTCAGGCAGTTACAAGAAAACTCCTGTAACCTCTCAACCAAAAGTGCCCTAACTTCAGTCATATTTGTCAAGATGCTGTTCCTTTGGAATTACAGGGATGGTATGGCCTCCCAATTTTTTTTAGTTTTTTCTAAAACTGTTTACACAGAGTCTGGTGTATATATTCCATTACAAATATATAACCAGTTGAGAAAACTTTATGCAGTGAAATATTTGTGTTTATTGACCCTTCTCCCTTGAAATGATATCTCGATTGTTAATTTTCTGGATCTCCTTCCCATACTTCATAAAGTAATCACAAGATTATGAATTCAAGTTTTTATAGTTGAGCAGTTCCAACTCTCACTAGGATTTCAATTCCTTTCCCCAAAAGGTTTTGGCTGACTTCCCTTCCATCATGTTTAGAACTGTCTCTGGAAGTCACAATGAGTCTTCAACATCCAAAACAGGCCTTTAGTTGCTGTAGAGCTGAAGAATACATGGTGGCCTTAATAATTGCTGAAAGAGATTCTTATGGAAAAATGGTTGTGAATCAATGATTATAGCGCCACAATTCACAAGAGCTAGACTGTGCAACCAACCTAGATGCCCTTCAATAGATAAATGGATTAAAAAAAATGTGGCATCTATACACAATGGAATATTATGCAGCACTAAAAAATGACAAAATCATAGAATTTGCAGGGAAATGGATGGCATTAGAGCAGATGATGCTAAGCGAAGTTAGCCAATTCTTAAAAAAACAAATGCCAAATGTCTTCTTTGATATAAAGAGAGCAACTAAGAACAGAACAGGAAGGATGAGCATGAGGAAAAGACTAACATTAAACAAAGACGAGAGGGAGAGAGAAAGGGAGAGAGAAGGGAAAGCATATGGAAAAAGTAGGAGACCTTCAATGTTACAAAATATTATAAGAGGTTGTGAGGGGAAAGGAGGAGGGAAAAAAGGGAGAGAATTAAACAACAGCAGAGGAGGTAGAGAGGGAAGATGGGAGGGGAGGGGAGGGGAGGGGAGGGGGGATAATAGGGGATAGGAATGGTAGCAGAACACAACTGTCACTAATATGCCATTATGTAAAAATGTGAGTGTGTAACCAATGTGATTCTGCAATTTGTATTTGGGGAAAAAATGGGAATTCATAAATCGAGTAAAATGTATGAAAGATGATATATCATGAGCTCTGTAATGTTTTGAACAATCAATAAAAAAAGAAAAAATGGTTGTGAAAAGTTACATTTAAAAAAAAGTTATAAACCACACCATTCAACGTCCACCCAGTTCTCTGGTGCCTTACCCTCATTGGATTCTCAGTCTAATAATTCACTGACCTTAATCTCCATCAAATGCAGTAGTCTGAGTAATTTAGACTTCACCATCTAAACGTGATTCACTATCTTAGAATAAAGATACCTGGTACCAAGAAAGCTGCATGGAATAGCTTTCAATTCACTCCATTTCAGTGTAATCTTAGCAGTTAGTTCCTTTGCACTGCTCTATATTCTAGAATATGTTATGCACAGCTTCCAGAGTTTAACTAAGAATTTATATGTTTGACTGGATCTAAAATATTACAGGATATGTATTTACAGTGTTCTCCTGGCCCTGCTGCCAGGAGCAGTTTGCATTATGAGCAGAATTCGTATTAGAAGTTGCTGCTTTCGTGTCTGTGACACGGACTGATACAAGCTCTCTGGCCTGGGCTTTTTCTTGGGCCATTATAAATTGTCAGTTTGGTTCAGTCTCCAGTCCCCTTTGCAAGGCTTCATCATGAACTCTACACATGATCATCTTGCAACGTGCCTGCTAATAAATCCTCTAGATTACAGTATTCAGGAAAATGGCACATCTCTGAAAACTTAGCAGCAATGTCTTCACCAAGTAATAGATTCAAATGGTGAAATTTAAGTTTCAGAACAATTAATAATGGTGCTGCTTTGATGATAACTTCCAATTACCATGGAGATTCATCAATTGCCTGATCAGGGATATAAAGAAGTCATATTAAGACATGGTACACTTCTAATTTAGGTCCTCCAAGTTTTTATCATATAAATATAATATTACTGAAAATTAAAGTGAAGAAGCAACACAAATATCATCACCTATAAATTATCCTGTTCTTCAGACCACCCCCTAGTGTTCAGTGTACAATGTGTCTTAGATTATGAAGGAAAAACACAACATCAACTCTCAAGGAACCCTTACATTTAACTAAAGATAGCTTTTCTTTTATGGATCTATATTTGATTACAGAATAGAAGGGGTGTAAGCAGTTTATGAAACAGTGGAAAGTGGTCGACTGAAAAGTTTTAATTCTACCTATACATTGAATGATATATATATTTGCATTTCAACTGACTGGCTTTAAAAGGAAAAAATTGATCTTCATATTTCTTAAGGCTTTTTTTTTCCTTCTAACATTCTGTAAATAAGTTAGAAATATATACAGATACACTTTGGACTATTGATACCTTTCCTGCACTCTGCATGTCTTAGTTTGAAGCCAAGCTATCAGGGCATCTGAACCTTAGCAGAGCCATGTGACACCATGTTCATCCAGGTTGTATCTTGATTTCCATTAATGTAGTCATATGCAACTTTGTCCTATATCATGTTATTAAAACAAAAGCTATGTTAAATTACTTTCTCTGTTTCAATTTGGTTCATAAAATTATCTAGTGCTCTCTCTCAGTCTCTATCAAGTGACTTTCAAATTGAGTATATTTTAAAAGTGGAATGAAATTCCACTTTTCATATTTCCCTTAAGAAATGGAAGAGAATGTTCTCAATGGCAAAGCATAAAATCAAACTCCACAAGGAGACAGTAGTCAAGAGTTTTATAATGTCACTATCATACTAAATAGGGCTTAAATTGAATAGGAGGAGGATGTCCCCTTGGGACTCATTTCTGGCAAAATTGAAAGAAGTTGTGTGTTATGATCTGATCCACCTATATTTAGTATATAATAAGAACAAAACTGGCTAAAATATAAATGGGAGCAGAGATCATTTTAATTCTGGCTATTGCTTTATTTTAATATGTAAATATTTCATATTTATAAAAAGAATCAGTTATAGGCTTGATTTTAAAAGATGTAAAAAGATTTCAACCAGGAAATGCATTATAGGTGCTCTAATATGCTGGGTGTAGTAGTGCATACTTGTAATCCCAGCTACTTGAGAGGCTGAGGCAGGAGGATTGCAAGTTCAGGATCAGCCTGGGCAACTTAGGGCCTTTCTCAAAATAAATGGGTTCAATCCCCAGTAATTAACACACACACACACACACACACACACACACACACACACGTGTGCATGCATGCACGCACACACATATACACACACACACTTTCTTGTCTAGTACCACTTTTCATGTATTTTTAGATCTGAATTTCAGATAAAATTAAAAAAACTTTATAAAAAGTATGTTGCATATGTTTTTTTATAGTCTCATGTTTAAAACAATTTTTTGTTTACGTGAAATTTAAACTTAACTAGATTTCTGTATGTTATATAGCCAGTTTTGTTATGTTTAGAGATTTTTTTTCCATTTTGCTTTATAAATTTATGTGTACAATTATTTGAGGCATTTTTCATTACGTTTGATGCTATAATCATAATGGACAAACTATAGAGAAACAAAATATTTGGAGGAAATTAGGTGAAGGTACCTTTTATTGAAAGAAAGGAAGCCATTAGAAATGATGCTTTTATGGGATTTTCCGAATTCAATTCAGTTTCTATTTCATAGTAAAATCCAAACTGGATAAAATTAAACAATCAATATTATTTAAATGAATATGCAATGGCTGTTTAAAGTACCTAGATGTTACAGAGTGAAACTACAAATGAGAATGATAGATATCTGTATACTTGAAGGTGGTAGAGATCAATATTCATATTAAGAAATAGTCTAATTTTTTCAGTGCTAGGGATCAAACTGAGGCCAAATGCATGCTCGCACTCTAACACTGAGCTACACAACTCAGGAACATTTTCTAAAACTATACATTAATAGGATAGAATGGGAGATACTTAGAGAAATTAGAGATTGGTGGGCAATTACAGTATCCTAAAAGATATAGGGGTTTATGATTTATGAGTGTGGTTTTTTAAACACGCTCCTTTTCAAACTGACTCACTAGATGGTTTTCTTAATTATGCTTGCTATGACTTTATTGGGTTATTCAGATGTTTTTAACATCAGTTATTCTTTGAGAAGCACATTATTATGAATTTCACAGAGATTAATTGACAGAGATCTGACAGTGAAATTTGTTTGTTCTGGCTTACGCCATTGCACTATCCTACCCCAATCCATTTGTCAGAGGTAGCCATGATGTTTGAAAAACCCAAATTTTATCAGGTCAATATATTACTTAAAAGTTCCTTGAAGTTATCTCTGGCTGTGAGAATTAAACCAAGGGCTTAAGGTATCTCAAATCAATTGTCCCTACCTGCCTGTTTTGACACATCAAGTGCACCTCTCCCAGTCCTGGATGTGTTACACGTATACTAGTCTACTTTGGAAAAGCCAAATAATAAGGCATAAATTAGCAGTTCCTCACACTTGATTGATTCATTGATACTGAGGATTGAACCTAGGGGTGCTTTACCACTGAGCTATATCGTCTTTGCTTTCTATCTATCTATTTATTTATTTATTTATTTATTTATTTATTTATTTATTTATTTAAATTTTGAGAGAGTGTTACTAAATTACTTAAGGCCTCACTAAGTTGTCTGGCCTGGCCTCAAACTTGCAATCCTCCTGCTTGAAGCATCCCCAGTCTCTGGCAGTATAGGCATGTGCCACTACTTCACTCCCCCAACCCCCCACATATACTTTAAGGTTGATCTTAGCACTGGGAGTGTTTTCAGCAATGGAAGTTATGGCCACAGGTAGCAGATCAGATATTCAGGTAAGAATATGCATAATTCTTACTCAGGCTTCTACCTTGACAGTTTATATTGCTTATTGACATTCTTTCTTCTTTAGTGCATTTACATTAATCCAAGATTTTAATTTTTTAATCAGAGTTTGGGTACATAGGTATTTTTTTGCTCTACTTATTTTGGTATTCTTGAACTTACATTGATCCAACTCAGATTGAGTTTTCTAGCCAATGTATTTGGTAAATCCTACTTAAATTAATATGGAATCTTTGCTCATGAGTACTCTTTCCTAAAACCCACTTTAACATCATCTGGGTGAGTAGTTCTCAAATTTAAAAATTCAGCAGAAACACCTTTATATCTTGTTAAAGCATGATTTGCTAGAATGCCTAATGCTATATAGGACTGGATTAGGGCTTTAAGGATTTGCATTTCTCGTTTCCACTTTTGTAGCTTGTTCATTGGAATAGGGGTCAGTATGCCTGTCTAATTCTAAAAACACTTGCACTTGCAATAATAAATCTATTTTATCCTTACTTCATCAACTTTGTTTTCAAATTTTTCAGCTTCCAGTTTTCTCAGCTTACTCATAAACCTGGCACCCTTGTATAGTACAGGGCAGGAAACACAAAACAATGCTTCTGTGGCTCCATCTTAAGACACCCACCCTCCCCTCAGATTGCTGTCCTCTCCTTCATTGCCCTGATCCTGCCAGGCTCCCACTTGTCCACAAGGTAATCCTGCACACTCAGCCCTAAGGTCAGTTTGTAAACTATAAGTGTCCTTCAGCTTGTGTCATGAATTCACCTAGAAATGTGTCCCAGTTGAACACAATCTTTCCTGGTTCAATGAACTAAAGTTTGAGTCTACCCTAAACTCATTATTTGTGAATAATTTCTGGAGCCTTCAATTACCTACAACTAAGTCCTTTAGTTGTTCTTAGTTCTCAGTGGTCTAATTTCCTTTGACAAGAACTTAAAAAAAAATAGTCACAAAGAAACTGACTAAATACTATTAGCAGAAGTAGATAGAGCAGGAACCAGCTGCAGGAATTATTTCTAATTCATACTTTGTTGTAGCATGACCAGAGCAGATTCAAAGAGGCAGACCACATCTAGGAAGGATGGAACTAAAGACTTGCCCAATTTTGCTGTATCTCAGTTTCTCCTCCCCTCGGCTACCATTTGTAAATTGCTCTGACTTTCACGCCTATCTGTTCATTCCTAATACCTAGACAAGCACATTCATCCATTCTTTCATCTAACAAAAGTATCATACAAAAAATAGGACTAATTCTATGTAGTGCAGATTATACTAGGAATTCAAATAAAACAATAGCTTGATATTTTCCTTTATTTTAAGACATTCACAGAATGAATTGGGAAATGAATAGGTAGTAAATAAGATGCCAAATTGTAGTGATAGACTTCAGACTTCAGAACAGTGTAGGAATACAAAGGAGAGAATATTGTATTTCTCCCAGAAGGGGAAGGGGAGTAAGGAGAGTATTCAGAAAAGTTGATGCTCATCCTGTACTTTGAAAGATAGTCTGCTGTAGAGGCAATGGTGAATGAGATTAGTATAAAAAACAGTAAAAAGTAAACAAAGCTGGAATTTTATTTTCCTTTTCAATAGATGATAAAAGGGAAAAACTTGGAGTTACTGTGAAATTATTGGACTCAACAATCTCAGCAGCTTAATTAGTAGTGGAGTTCAACAACTAACTCAAGCCTTCTCATTGCTGGTCAAGTCTCTTTATATCATCCCAGGTTGGATGTTTTCTCTGAGCAGAAAACTCAAGATGATTGTGTTAATTTAGAAGTTGCTGGCTGCACATTTTTTTCTTTTCTGAATTGCATGATTAGTCACACTATAAAATCTTTCAAGTGAGAGATAAGAAGTCTCTCAAGATTTCCTGCCAGAACTCCACATGAATTTGTATTTAGATGCTTTTTATTTTTTATTTTACTTATTTAAAATTTATGGTTTTGTATAAGTGAATAAAACAAATATCACTTTAGTTTTACTAGTGAAACCTTCATATATTTTTTTCCCTGAAATCTTATATTATACTTCATATGTTAACTTTAGAGGTTTTTTAATACTTAAATTAAATTTTTGATCATTTCATTAGAAAGATTCCACCCAGGTTTCCTGGGCAAAACATAAAAGATTTTTAGAAGTAATAAGTGATCTTTAAAAAGTATCATCAAAATATTTCCTGCCTGTTTTTATAAAAAAATAGGAGATTGTTCCCTGTTTTCAAACTCTCTAAGCTTTTCAAATAATGTAGTTATCAGGAATTAATAGCTTTATTTTCAAGTCAATAGAACAACAAATGAAAGTAATATAAAGTAAAAACTTAGAAAATGCAAGTTGAGGATCATAGTTATTTGTGCTACCTTAGCAAAAATTATCAGCTTGGTTATGATCAATGACATGCAAACTCTCTGCAGGGTGTGGATATGCTCACCAGCGAAAACAATGTTGCTCTTTGCTAGGGAATCCAACTCTTGAGGAGCAGAATTACACTCACTCCTCCCTTTACCTGGGCCCCTCCCCACCTTCAGCTTATAGTTATAGTCTTGAGAGCTATGCCATTTTGGAGACTTATCAGCAATACATGAGCAAAGGAGGAAGAAGGAAAAGGAGTAGAAGAGGAAGAATTAATAGCCAAATAGTAAACCCTTACTGTCTTTTCTGAGGAAAAAAGTAGAAGGGGAAGAATTAATAGCCAAATAGTAAACCCACTGCTACTATTCTAACAAAACTAAAGCTTTGTCCTCTCCCTGGCCTGATTCTGGCCTCTGATGCAGGATCTTGCATCAGCCAGTGCCTAAGAGTTTTTATTTGTTTGATGGAGATGGTTCTATTTTCAACTCATGAACAAATCAACTCATCTTCAAAGCCTATTGAGGTTGCACTGGAAGCCATCTAAGACTTTTGAAGTTAAAAAGAACTACATTTCCCAGCCCCTTGATACTTTGTCCTCTTCATTGATCTCTTCTTATGTTGTTCCCCACATTCCAAGTGCTCTCTTCATAACTGAGTTACATATAGCAGTCATTCTAACTGCTATATTACCAATGCCTAACAAAGTGCTTGGTGTATAGAAGATGCTCAGTAAACATTAGTTAAAAGTGTTCACCAATTCATCATTTCACACGCATCATTATCTTTATATCACTTAGCACAGCACTGTGTATTCTACAGGCCCTCAATAACTATTTGCCGATTGACACTCTTATAATATGCTTCAAAATAAAGCATTACTCCTGGGAGGAGATATATAAGTTGTGTCTTAAACACATTTTATAATACTTCTTTTTGTTTTATGAATTGAGTTTACTTGTAATGAATTACATTTGTCTACATTGAATACATCTGGTTTTCAAATAAACACACACAAATCTCAATGAAAATATGAAATTCTTTCTTACAGTTTGGCAAAATATAAAAGCTATGATGCAACTCTTGGAAATCTACCCTGATTTCCTATTCTAATTATATGCAAATAGGAACTAGTAGAAATTTGGGGAATTTTAGTTGACAGTGTTTTGAGAATTAAACAAGATACCAGCACAAACAAAACTTAAATCAGACTGCATTGCATGAAGTACATAACATACTGGCAGAAGGTTTCACTTTTTTGTTTTTTTAATTTGGGGAGAAGCCATATCTTATAAAAATTGTCAAGGATTTCCAATTTGAAGCAATTTTCTAAGGCTTAAATTTCTTTTTTCTGATCAAAAGGCACTAAATCTTAGCAAGTAAAAAGCTGGCCTTCAGCTGTTTATTTGTATGCCTGTGTGTTCTTCCTGTTTGGTATTCATCCCAGGGGTTGTTTGAGAAACTACTGCCTCATTGGAGAGTGTCCTGGAATCAGCATGGTGAAGACATTTAAGCCTCAGTCTCTAAGGACTTGGGTAAAACCTGTAGCAATATACTCAGTTGATCAAAGAATTTTATTAATTAGACTTGGGAAAAGAACAGGATGAGGCTGATTTTTTAAGGGTTAATTGTTTTACTCCTGAAAGATTAGTTGTGTAAAATCTGATTCTTAAGGTAATAAACCTCACTCTACCTGGAGAAATGAAAAGAGTAATGATAATAAAGTTAAAAACATGAAAAACCTTGAACTCCCCTGGAGAATCCTCATGATTTCATGTCTGTTACTGACACCTTTTTCTTTTTTTCATCCACAAACTTGGTAGGTCACTATGAGGCTGATACTTAGAGCTTCCAGTGATGCTGGGACAGATTTATTCTTAATACAAGTGACATGAAGTCTAATCGAAGACTTATAGGGAATTTGAAGACTGTGAAGTTCATTGATCTCTGCTTTCTCTATCCAAATAGTTGATTTTCACTGAAATTCAGGGGAAAATTTATCCCAACCTAAAAGTCTCCCAAGAAAGAGAGGTTCCATCTCTCAGTAATGAACAATTGCCAACGTATGGTTCACTGCAATCTTCTTGTCCAGTGTAAACAAGGGTGATAAGATAGCTCTCAAACAACTGCTTTACTCTTACTTGAAGGGTATTTCTCATCAGCTTGAACATTTTCTCTTCTCTAGACAGAATATGCTTTATTCTTTGACTCTTTCTCAACATCCCTCTATTGGTCTACTTTTGAGATTCCACTTCTTTGTCCAGCCAACATTCTGCACTTTCTGTTATAATTAATACTGTTTCTAAATGATTGTGCTGAGGAAAGATGCTGAGTCCAAACTCATGCTAGTGGATGGGTCAGGAGGAAATAAATTTCAAGTGTATTTTTCCATGTTGTGACCAATGACTATTTATCCTAGAACTGGCAAGGTTCACACTGACTCTTTTATGAAAAGCAAAATCTCCATGTGAACATCATATGTTTCATGAATACTAGGTACCATGCAATTATAATTAAAATGTTGGATGTTAGTTTTTACCCTAACACTTTTGATTTAAATAGTCATGTTGATAAGAACAAAAATTGCTGATTGAGAAGAAAAGGATCATTGTGTGGGAAAAAGTGATTTTAAAATTGAAAGAAGATATGACTTAGAGTAGAATTTCATACATACACATGCACATAAACCACAAACACATATGTTCCCCCTGAGCAAACATTTATTGAGCCAATATAATGTGCCATGGGTTTTCCTGGAAACAAGCTTATTCAACATTCTAAAACTACAAGATAGCTGTTGATATTGTTCCCTTTTTGTCCACAATGAACTAACAACAGAGATGTTGATAATCTTCTTAGTGTGTGTTGAAGATAGCAGGGACCCAGCAGTATCCACCAGCAGAGATCACTCTTAAAAAGACCTGTAAAATAAGCAGTTTGAATTCCATAACTAATGCACTATCCTTTGATCCTTTTCAGCTCAATTTTATACCTCAGTACCATTGTGGGACAAAATACGGGAATATGCTTTCCTCAGTATACCAATTTACAATAATTTCCAGTAGTTTGCACATATGTGTATGTAAATATTCATAGATCTAGATGAATGAACAAGTTATGAAATGGTGACAGCTTTTCACACAGCCTACATTTCTGAAAATGTTTAAAAATAAAATTTCCATATCCATCTCAATCTAACTTTAAGATATATATATATATACAGGCACTATTCCATTATCTTAAGTATGTGCACCCCCCAGTTTATAGATGTAAATGGAATATTTCTCAGTACTTTACTTCCTTCCTTAGCCAACCTATAAGATGCATTTTGGTGAAATACAGTGTGGTGGAAATTGTTGACCAAGGACGGAGCTCCTGTTACTTTAATAATCGCATTGCCAGAAAATCAAGGTAATTTAAAGAGGAATGGCCTTCCAATTGTGCAGAGTAACAGATTCACAGTTTTTCCAAATATAGCATAATGTGGAAGACATTATAAATAGAACAATGTTCTTGCTAAGCAAGTGAGTAATTTTCCAATATCTACTTTTTAATTTTCTGAATACTCCAGATTATCATCCCCCACACCACTTAGCAGTATTCATTCATCACATTTTTCATGTCTTTTTCAATAACTTGATCTTCATGCTTGTCTTCTAACTGTGAGGTTAACATTGTTCTCGATTTACTCTTTAATTGTACTGTTGATCAGTGCTTTTACCACATGATTTATGGAGCTTTTAGTTGACATGAACCAGGGTTGACACGGTTTATGTAAAAAAAAGACTTTCTACAAAATGGACCTTGTCATTTTAATCTTTCAAGGAACAGTTTTATTATGTGCTATTTCATTTTGTGGTTAGTGCCACTACACCTTATTTTGTGTTTAAAGGGGCCATGTTCACCCTTCTCATATGAGCCAGGAACAATGATGCCCTGCCCACCTTCTTTATTTTCTTTAGCTCTCTTCATGCCATTCCTCTTATTCTTCATATCTTCACTGATTTTTCCTTTCTAAAATAAACAGTTTGCCCAGGAATTTGTTACCAAGAAAAATTAATTTTCAAGTGATTTAAGAAAGTCTCTCTCTATATATTTTTCTCCTGGCATGTCTATTAAGATTGCAGTAATTTTCTTATATGGGAAACTTAATGTAGGTAATTAGAAAAGTGCTCCCCCTTTCCTTTGTGCTTTACTTTTTCCTATAAAGCTTACATACACAATTTTATATGACTAGAAATTTGTACAGCTCCTTGCAGTTTGGAAAGTACTTTGCTACCTGAATATACATGATCCCCTTAAAGACATTTTCAGATTGGCAAGAATGTGCTGCTACCCTCATTTCATAGAGGAGGAAACTGATTCAGAAAGTTAAGTGAGTTATCTATGATCATCTAACAAGTATCAGAGAGGAAGTTTTACTGTGACTTCCAATCCAGCTGTTGTTTTTATGATTTTGTTTTTTGGGGTTTGTTTTCATGCTATATTAATACATTTCACTGAGACTATCTGCCATGTTGAATTACAAACAGATATAACTGGAATATGTTTTCATATCAAAATAAATCAATCAAATATATCAATCTAAACAAAAAACCCTTTTCAATTATATGATACAATTATAATATAAAACCATTCAACAGTGTTATTACTCCTTATTCCCAGGATCACTGTAGAGGCCTTCAGGACTCAAGACAAGTTTATTTTAGTTTTGCATCTTTCAGCTAGACATATTATCTTTCATTGTCTGGTAATATTGGAGGCTATAGCATGTACCTGACAAATGTCCATGGAATATAAGCCTTCATAATACCATTTTATGGAGTAGCTTCCTTGGAAGATAGCTAACTGCTATTTGTTCCTAGAATTATAGTATTGCATTTAAGAGTTGAAAATGAATGTTAAAATGTTTGGGGAGCATCCCTAATTCAAAGCCAGCTTTATTAGGTTTTAAAATAGATTCTACAGTCCACTAGTCTAAAATACAATCTACATAGACCATGATGAAAATAAAATGAATATTCAGTGTAGTGTTTAATTTTTCTGAGTTCCTTAGTGTATATGCACCTCTTTATAACTCCTATGACTGTATATCAATGGTGGTGATCACCAAAGTCACGTATCTGAATGCATATTATAAAATATGAGATACACTATATCCCAGTAAATACATTTAATGACACAATTATTGCTAGCACTTTAAATAAGTGGAATTTTAAATATTGTGGAAGACTTTAATTTCTCAATAGAGAAAAGGTAAAGATAATTTAAAGTTAATGAATAATGGAAAATATACCTACATGCAAAACTATTTATAGCAATTGTTTGTCCCAATGGGTACTTAGTAAACTAATTTCAGTTCTGATTTTAATAAACAATTTAACAAGCCTTTATTTGGCATATACTATTCTGTGCCAGGCCCTGAAGATACAAAGACAAATTAATTGCTCCCCACCATTAAAACCTTCTCAATCTGCTTAAATATGCTCTGTGTGAAGAATGAGGCGTGTGAAAAATACCATGCAAACACCAGTGGGTACAAATATTTATTCTGATGGTAGCAGCAGTGGTATGAGGTGTGTTTGGGTAAAAATAGAGAGTCAAGGTGCCATGTGATAGAGGCTGAAGAAGCAGGAAGAAGCATGACCTAAGAATGCAGATAAAATTAGGTTTGGATATCCTGAAGCCTATATTGGCTTATCTTTTATTCATATTAACCCTTTTATCAAATAACTTCAAAGTCTGTATGGGGTATTCAAAGTAAAAAAAAAATCATTATGTTAGAACCAGATCTAGGTGTTGGCAGGTGTCTGATGGTCTTATGCATATTGATCATGATGTTTATCAGCTCATCTGAGAAACAAAGGGAATCTTTAAGAAGCTTGGTTCTCACTTCAGCAGAAAGGATATGGGTCCTCAGGCATGAATTTCCTTTTGGTTGTCTGTTTTGGGTTGCTGATGCTGTTGAAGGGCACGCAATTTATTACAGGTGATGACAATTATTAGTTTACATTTCACTTCAGTTCAAGTTTCTTTTGCTGAATCATGATTTCCAAGCTGATGTCTTTAACTTGGTCTCCTTTTCATTTTCTCTGTGGGTGCATCTGCCTGTGAGCTTACTAAGGTAACTCTTACACTTTAATTTTTATGGTACTATCAAATGAAAATAAGGAATGTTTAAAAATCTTTATAAAATATGCTGCTGTAAAGTATTTTAATATTTATTAGCTTAGATATTTACATTAGGTAGGAAGAGGAATTCTCTTATGCAGTAATCCTGAAGGAATTATTTAATTGGAGATCTAATAAGATAACAAAAGAATTGAGCTTGGCAACCCACACAATTAATTGAGATTAAATGAGCAATGTATACATTTTAATTGTGTTTAATAATATATACCACTTAATTATATTTATCTAGCAAAAATAGATGCAGGAGAATGCACAACAGGACTTTAGTGTTCTAGTGCCTGATCAGTTAGAATCTGGTTAAAACAAACAAACAAAAAAAACTTTTGATGCTATGCTACTCTATGTTCAGTGCTCATACTGTATCATTCTTAAATTACTTTTAGATATGACTTATGCTTTTTATTAACTGTAACATATAAGCCTTCACATTGTTTGCTAATGCACTTTCGTGCCCTAGAATGTCTTCTTTCTCAGGCTGCATGATGGTCTATGTGACCTTAGTGTGACCTTTGTCTCTAGTCTGTTCCTTGAAGCCCCATTTGGTACACTATTTGGTAATTTTCTGTTGTCGTGGAAATTAACTATGCTTTGCCCTTCACTAGTCTGAGACCGATGTTATAACACCATGCCACTTATGGATATCACCCATTAGGCATATACCTGATGCTAGAGTCTAAGGATTCTCCTTCCAGTCCTAATTCCAGGATCCCTAATGTTTACCATATGGTAAGCACCAAACGGGTAGAGGAGCATTGGTACTGCCTTATGTTATATTTGTACCACAGTGCAAATCAGTAACAGATGCCTATTAAACATGAAGTGAGTATGTATTGATTTCACTTTAGTTATCATTGTTCATGTCCTTTATTTTAAAAATGTAGACCGGACTGATTTCTGACTTAGGCAAATATCTTTTGTACAAGAACCATGATGGATATTTTATTAACCTGGTTACTTCATCTTTTTCCATCCACTCTGATTCCTTCCCTATAATAAAATGTGTTCTCAAAATGGTTCACCTTAATTACCGTGGTCATTTCCTGCCCCTGAGTAACTATTGTCTAGTAGTG
This sequence comes from Callospermophilus lateralis, assembly GCF_048772815.1. Lineage (NCBI taxonomy): Eukaryota > Metazoa > Chordata > Mammalia > Rodentia > Sciuridae > Callospermophilus > Callospermophilus lateralis. The sequence goes on along the minus strand of NW_027512543.1, from coordinate 1,855,184 downwards.
GTTTCCATAGTTTTCAAATAATGTGTGCGTTTCTTAATATTATTTGGTTGCTTTAACTATTCTCAAAATCCTCTTTTATGTTGAAAACAATTTCTAATTTCTTTGCTAAGCTTTCATTTTTTTCTGTTATTGAACAGTTCATCAATCTCTCTCTTATTCTTGTACCAATGTTGTGATGATGATATTTTATTAACTTGGGAATTTTCTGTCATAGTTCACATGGTTGCCTTAAAACCTGCAAGTTTATATAAATATATGCTCAAAGCTAAAATTCTCTGAATTACACAAGACAAAACATTAAAAGTTTTCCTTTAGTCCTTTCTAACTCAATCCCCTTTCCAAAACTAACCATATTTAACAATTTGGTATATATTTTTCTGAGCATCTTTCTATGCATTTACATATATACATATGCATGCAATATAGAACAGACAGATGCATTAATTTAAATAACCATATGTATTGTTCTGTGATGTATTTCATTTATTTAGCAATATGCCCAATAGGTGATTATATGATAATACATATATTTCTACCTAACTTTTTAGCAACAAAAAGTATTTCATAATAGAAACTACATTTTTTAAACCATGGTCACAGTGTTACATTAAATTAGGTTCATAATTTTTACCATTCAATTGATAAAGTGATGACTCTTTTTGTTGGCATATTTTGACATTCCTTTTGGTGATTTCTCAAATGCCTTCAATTAGAAATGTTGTGTAAATAAATATCCCACAATTCTAATTTTGATTGATGTTACCAATTGACTTCCAAATAGAGTTTATCAATTTATACACCAACCAGAGTCTTTAAGATTGGATATTATTCATCCATGAGGTTATATCAGCCTTACAAATGAAATTTTACATCTCATTTTGATTTTCCTTAGAGTTACTAAGGTTGAATTCTTCCTCTTTGTTTTTGAATTTAAGTTTCTCTGTTATGAAATCTCAGTAATACTTCATATCCATAATTTTTTTATTTATGTGATTGTTTTATTAATTTACAAAGCTGCTTATTTATTACAGATAGTAATCTCTTAAGATACTGTAATTTAGGGGTAACTTCCAGTATTAAGCAGTATATACCTATTGCTTATTTTTATGTATCTTCTTTATACAAGAAGTAAATTCCATTAACTCACGATCCTAGTTTTATATCTTTTCTATTGCCCTCAGTACTCAACATAGACACAATAAATATTAGACACTAAATACTGATTGTCAATTGATGATGGAGACTACAATGACAAAATTAAGACAAGGGCTGCCAGAAAAAGTGTTCATGTTTCAAGGCTCAAACCAAAGGATGAAAAGAACCTGTATGCCCATGATAGGAGTGTGCATTTTTGTCGATTCAACATTCACTTCTGAGTTCGTTGTTATGCACATTCATTCATCAAAGGATGTGTTTTTCTTCACTAATTTGTTTAGGTTTTTGCTAGATAATCCACATGGAATGGATTTTTAAGACAAAATATTTTCAAAGGCTTCTCTTTTGAAGTCATGTCCTCAGTGCTATTCCATCAGGCTGTATGCAAAATTCAACTATATTCAAAGATATTTCACTTGTCAAATTAGTCTTTGCATAGTATCTTTTGTTTATAATTTAGCCTTTACTTAATAAAACCCCTTGCACATACACATTTATAAGCACATGAAATTATGCAGATTTTTCAGAGAGCTGTAAACAATTTTAAGTGAACAGAGGTGCTAGTTTTCTCAGGAAGAAAGGGTATATTCAAGAGTTGAGCTGTCCTCTTTTCATATTTCACCATTTCTCTCACTCCCAATTTGTATATACACTTCATTTCCAAATGCTTTTATTCACTTATTTGCCAGGTCCTTAGGTGACACTTGATGTGTTCCATCCTTAGTCTAGGAGATATGTCTTGTGATTTGGAGAAGTAGTTTTCTCTAAATGAGATTTTTAAAAACACACCTAATTTGTAATCATTATTCTCATATAGGTTGTGGGGAAAACTGTCTTTCTCATTCATCTTCTAAATCCTGCACAGATACACACATCCTGTACATATGATAACTCTTGTTTCATTATTTGGCTTGTTTTTATGGTAGGAGGGGATGGGGGTAAATTTTTCTCCCAGATCTGTCTCTGAGAGTGGGTAAATGCATGTGTGTGTAATTGACTGTGATTTTCCCCAGAAAGAAATAAATGTATGTTACAAAAGTACTTTTAACTTTTTTTATTCTTCTGCAATCCTTAAAGATGCTACCAAATATCAAGATATGAAAATAGACATTACATAATCACAACAAAAATATAATAAATAATAATTACATGTTCAACAACATCTCTACTTCCAATGTGAAATTTTATTGACAAAAAAAAAATCAAGAATTCAAATTCCCTGTTAAACTCTTATAATTGAAATGGTCCACTCTGATTGTAGCACAAAATCTTGTCAAATTTCTAAAAATGATAAATAACCAATTAATAAATTTAATATAAATATAGCCAAAATATTTCTTGCATCTAGATTTTCTAATATATTAGAGCTGTTCTTTAACATAATTCATGTATGTTACAATTTATATTTGCAACAAATATGAAAGTAAAATATAGCCATTTATTCAGAAACACAAAAAAGCATTCCAATATATGGATGAAACAATAGACTAAGGTTCAGCATTAGTGCCTACTGCCACAAGCTACTTTGGTAAATTAAGAAAATGTCATTCATCTTTTCTAGACATGTGTACTTTCATCTGCAAAGCAGGGGCTTAAACCTGGTGATATTGTAAAATCTTGTCTAGCTGCTAAATTCTATAAAGGAATATAATTTTACTATTTTAAATGATTACAAAGGTTTATAGGTTTTATAGCTTTGCTTTTATGATATCTTGTTGGTCATATTTGTGATTTATTCAATGCCAAGTCCTGCTCAGGAATACATCTACCCAATTATAACATTATTCCTATGGAAAGAGAACAATATGTTTTAAGATGAGCCTTTTTTGATAGAATTTATATGACCACATTATATCAGAAATGGGGGACTGCCGTGTTTGCTAGTGTATTTTAGTTTCTTTCAGAACTAATTCTCCCAATGGGCTTGTTTGTTTTCTGAATGCTCTTTATTTTGAGAATGTGGTGTTTTTTTTTCTTTAAGTGTATTTCTTCATGGGAAATAATTACTTATTGTAGTGATTTTAACTAAAGTCCTCTTGTTAATCTCTCTGGAATCAAGATCAAGGAGATTAAATCCTTTACTCTTCTCCTCCCTTTTGGCAAACATATAAATGAGATAGTTAACACAAATTCTATACAAGTTTCTCCTATGCTAATCTAAGAACTTTAGCACATGTGGTTAAATTTATTTTGGAATCCTTAATTTTTATGGTTTTTTCCTTCAGAACTTAAACAGTCCTTTAATGTAGTTTGAATATGCATGTGAATATTCATGAAAAAAGTATATGTTTAATGGTTACAGAGTTTATTTGGTTAGCTTTTGCAAAGCTTTCTCCTCTGAGTGTTGTAAGGAAGTTCAAACAATTAACCTATTCAAGGAGGTAAGAGAATCTATGTGCAAGAAAAAATGTTTAAAATAAGAGATATGCAGGAGGTAGGAGACATTAAGATAGCTTATTGCACTAAGTTTTATAAGTTCCTCACTGTCTCCCTCACACCTTCTTCTTTTTTTATTCCCCAATAGAAATGACTATATAAAATAAAGCTACAAAATTCCAGTGTGCATTTGATATATTAGGAAACTGTGAATCTTGCTTTCCAAATATCCACAATCATTTTAAAATCATGGTTGTAGTAGGTTGGGGGAAAAAAAGATAGGAAGATAGCACTCAGAGATCTAGCTTAGTCTCCCCATGGAGTGAGTGACCTTTGAATATCATGATTCTTCAGCGTAAATGGAGATAATGCCCAACTAATAGGTTGATTGTGCAAAGTCATGGAGAAAGTGTGTATACAAAATCCTCATAAAATACGTGTTCATAATGTACATTTATTAGAACTTCTACTCCTCCACCCACCCTCTATGTAACCCTGTTTGAAGACTGACATTTGTCTGACCCTGTTCTCATGTATTCTGTTCTCAAAAGCCAGCGCCTCATAGGCCACCCTGCAGAAGAATTCTATTGAATGCTTCATCTTTTCCATCATAAAATTTATTTTCTTAAATCATAATCTTTCTACACTGAAGTTAAAGAAGGGAGTGTAGTTTACTTTTGTAGTGACAGACCAATTAGGAAGCAGAAATTCTCACCTCAAGAAAACACAATCATTAGATTTTCTTGAGACCTACCTGCTTTCTAAATATACAACTTAAATATGGAATCATCTATATCTTTCCAACTAACTGGTCTTATGACTCCCTGAGGCACTTTTAATAAATTTTATTAATCTCAACAGGTTTCCAGTTAAAACCCAAAACTCATCAAGAGAGATTCCTAGGAAGCTGGATTCTTAATAAAATTCCCTTGGTAATTCTTATTTTCAGTTAAGATTAGGCTACAATGATGTATGTAAAAAGTAATTACAGAGTTCAAGATGCTTAACTTCATATGTAAATGTATACTATATTTATTCAATTTATTCATTCATTTACTTAGCAAATACACACTGAACTTTGACTATATCAGGTACTGTCTCTGGAGATGAAAAGGTAAATAATGGTCCTTACCCTCAAGGAGACCATATCTGATAGTGACAGATAAAAGATTCAAATAAGTAAATAAAATAGAAGCATACAGGAAAGAATGTTTGAGAAAATTAGGATTTAACAGACTGGTTAATGTTTTCATAATATCCTTCACATGCTTTTCATCTGACTTTCTTCTGACTCTTCCTTTGCCCTAATCACAATGGATATATGATCCAACACATTTTTTTTAAAAGAATCCATTATCTCAGGCAATTGAAATGTCCTATCGCTGAGTGTAACATTAATTACATCACTCAAGGTACCATTCTAGGTTTGAATAATTACATTCTTTTCTGCTGAATAATGTTGGCATTGTATTGGTATCTTGCTGAAGACCTCATCAGCTACACAAATCCTGTGGCTTTAAAAGTGGGATGAGAAAAACCAATAAAAAATATTTTAATTTGAATTACTATGACTTTAATTACTTAGAACAATTTTTCTACTAAAAGCAGGAGATAATTTTTTTAATTCAGTCCCTTTTGATAACTAACATTTGTGAAACTTAGATAGAGAAAATAAATGATATTAAAGTTTGGCTTTGTATTTTCCTTCAAGTATAACTATAGTAATCTCTTAAAATATTGGGTATGATCAGCAGCTGTCTGTTGACATTTGAAGATGCATTATTCACTTAAATGATATTAAAGTTTGGCTTTGTATTTTCCTTCAAGTATAACTATAGTAATCTCTTAAAATAATGTTGGGTATGATCAGCAGCTATCTGTTGACATTTGAAGATGCATTATTCACTTCTCGGAGTGTCATTTTACTCATACATGTTAACTGATTATTAACATTTCTCTTAATTTAAAGGTCTACAATATGCTATCTACTCATATATTGCAATATTACACATAAAACTGGCTTACAATAAACAAAAATTGTTTTGAATTAAAAAAAAAACACTAGATGCTTATAAGAGTTTTCAAATGAAGATTTAATTACTGTGTGAATAGCTTTCTGTGGACAATAAAAATTGATATTACATACTAATTTTATTCCATGCAGTCATTGTATGTTCTACATAGAAGTCTAAACATGTCTCTCTATATTCCTGGTGAAGAAGGAATGAGACCTATATGACATTTTGTTTTCTTATCACCCTAGGCTAACTGTGGAGGTCTCAGATAAAAACATGATATACTCAGGTAAAACTGAGAGTATTTGAATGTAAGCATGACCAGTTTGCAAACAACTTGCCATGAGAAGGAGGGATTACTGCCACAAAATTAAGGAAAATAAACCATAAGCAATGAGAAGGAGATGAAGATATGTGGAAATCACTCCTTTTTAAAATAATTAACAAAAGTGTTTTCTGGAATTCTTTGTAATATTTTGAGGAACTTAGTATACCATATTCACAAATGATTGCTTATATGTTGCTATTTTGTTAAGTCTAATTCTCCTCCACCATTTTATTTTACACATATCTAAATATTTTCCCTGTTCTCTTATGTTTACATCAAGTTTAGAAACTCAAAACTGTGAAAGGGACACCTATAACAAAATTATGAGAACTAATTCACAATTTCTGCCTTCCTGGAGTAGAGAATACTGACTAAACCTAAATATTTCAATTTAGTAAAATTTTTATGAGAATAATATAGTACTGAGATTTATTAATTCAAAACCCCCTTAATGTTCACATCTGACACTTTTCTATGATTAGTTTAATTCTACTCCTAGTTTGACAATATATGTCATAAGATCATTGACACCTTTAAAACGAATGGAACAAACTTACATAATATCTATAATAAAAGCTTGCCTACATTTATCTGTACATTTAATTTTAGCTATTTTGTTATTTTCTATATTTCATGTTTTCATAAATACAATAGGACATGGAGAGAACTGATAATTATTTATATTATAAGAAATAAGTAAAATTACTTCTTAAATTCATAACCATTACTTTTCTTCCTTTAACTTAATTCTTATTTATCAATTGAGATTAGCCTTTGAAACATTGGCTCAATGGCATTGTTATGAGCATTGATGATCATTTAGTGTATTGTCAACATATATAATTTCACATGTACCAAGGTATGTACCAAGCATGAGGGAGAGAGCTCACCATTTACTGACTGAAAGACAATCCTAGCATTGTACTTTTTCAAATTCCAGTCTTGATGTAAACAAAGATCATCTTGCTATGGTCTGGTTGTTTTGTTCTCCTGGGAATGCATGGCCTTAGATTTGAACAAATGAGAAATATACCTTTTTTATTAAAAAGTTAATGAAATTCTTTCTGACTTTTTGGAGGAAAGTTCAGTTTGGTTTTTTTGCCAATGTCTGGAAACTTTCCCAGTATGTCCAACTAACCTGAATGACACAAGCCACTTTAAAAATCAATAGTATAACCAAGACTTCACCCAAAAGTGTTCTCCAAAGGTGTCTTCATTTAAATGTGTCAAGTGAAATGAGTGATAAAAATAAAGGAAAAAGGGTGAAATGATAATTACAAGCACAATAAAGATTTTGAATTTTAATCATTTTAGTCATTAATTATATATTAATTTTATGACAGTATTATTTTAGCATGAATAATTTTAGTAGAAAAATGATTCTATAAAATATATACTAATATAGTAAGTGTAATTATTTATGAAAAGTCAGAAAATTATTTTTAACTTACTGAAATAACTTCATCCAAAAATAATGTACGTGGAGACTTCATAATTTTCTTTTAGTATCTTATATGCCTTGAATGAAGTTCCAGAGAGAAGAAAAAATTCTTTATTTCTTCTGCCAAATGCCACTTCTATTTGTTTTGTGATGTAGGGGAATTAAAAGTATCATCTTTTGAGAGATGCAGCCAGTCATGCCTTTACCAATTGTTACAATAATTAATGTTATGTAACAGTTGGGCAAAAGGCTGTTTATGGAGAAGGAAGCTATATGTCACCAAATGCCCATTTACTAATTTTTACTTGAGTCATTGAATGAATATGCAATGTATTGATTTTAAAAATTAGAAACTTATAAGTAGAATGAAGTAATTATGGTAAGCAATCATAAACATTCATCTCTTTGTTCTTCTACCCAGGATGGTTTTTGAGTTAGTGGACACTTGTTCTCACCATAGGGAACAAAGAGAACTTATGCTTTCCTAGGAGATAAATAACATTGCATCCCTGTGTTTTTTTTCCAATTTAATATCATGTCCCAAAGGATCCATCCTTTTTTATTTGTGGGCAAAAATTGCTGTTTTTCTACTATTGTTGAACTAAACTCCAGATAATTTGAACTCATTAATTCACAAATATTCTTCAGTTTTTAATAACTTCTTTTTAATACGTAGTTGATTATCATACTTTTTAAAAACAGAAAATTTCCTAATGCATATTTAATTGAAACTAATTAAATTATGATGCACATAAATTGAATTACACAATCATTTTTAGCTTTTCTTCTTGTCATTCAAATATTTCCCCTAGCTATTAACTGCCCATTTTCTCTCATATGCACAATTTATCTATTATTTTATTAAGCCTGACAATGTCCCAAGCTCTAATCTGGATATGAGTTCACAATACTGAATATTAGCTCCTCAGGGTCTTAAAGAGTTCACAAGTTACCATGTATAACTTGACTATAGAAATAAATGAGAACTGAGTATGGTAACAGAGACAAGGAATGGGTTGAACCAACATTGTCTATATAAGATGAAGTTATTTATTTATAAGAAAGCAATTCCCCAAAAAGCTCAAGAAAAGCAACTCAAAGTGAGGATTAGAATAAAAGTTTTAAAGACACAGATATCAAACAGGTTAGGGAAATCAAATACTTACTGATTAGAAATCAGTAGGACTGTGAAGGGAGAACAGGTCTGTATTGAGACAGCCCATGGGGATCACAGAAGATGAAATCATTGAATCTTCCCCATAAGGTTACACTTTAAGGTTACTAACTCGAACTCCACAAGAATGTTTCTGTCTTGCTATCAAGTTGCTATGACTTCCTCTTTATATCTCAGTTCAAATTCTAAAGTGAAAAAAATAAAATGATTGGCATTGTTCATACTCTGAATGAACTTCTTAAATTCAGTTGCCTAGTTTAATTCTATCAGATGGGGTACAGACAAGTGGCATTTGCCATCTGGCTCCATATATTCAGCACGGACTCTGGACAGCAGGGTCAGGCACAATCAGCAAACCACAGCTTAACTAGGATAATACCTATCCACTTCTGGTAGTTAACTTTTGTTGTTTAGACTGTTGAAAAACTTCCTAACAGGCTGATTAGACTTTCTGGTTAGAGAGACAGATATCAAACACATTCACATGAATGAAACATTTATTTCTCTAGATGGTCTTATGACCTAGCTTTTATTTCTATTGTAGTATTGCTGCCTTAAAAATCTGTCTAGATTTAGGAAAACAGGAGGAATTCAGTAGCTGTTTAACAAATGAAGGGATAAAGGTATAACTGCATTTATGGCACTTTGACTTTTACATAAAGGCCTAAACATTTTTAAGTTGAAATTAAAAGAACTTTCATTAACTAATGAATCCAAGACAGAGAGAATATCTCACTTTAAGAGGAATCTGGGAAAACTATTAAGACTCTCGGTTGCCTCTTGTTATAATTATTATCACCACTAATTTGTAAAAAGATGTGATGCAATGACAATGAATCACTAGAGGGGCAAAACAGCAAGGAGAGCATAACAGATTCCCATTTAAGGGCATGTTCCTTCTCTTCACTTTGCAGACCTCAAAACAAATGCATACCAGAGGGCACACACAAACTGACTCATAGGGCAGACACAGAGGACTGTTTGGACTTTTTGCAAAGTTTGCTTTTCTGATTCTCACTGCAATTGGTCCACAGCATTTCTTCACCCTTTTTCTTGAAAAATAGCTTAGATGCTCTGTAAAACTACCAGCAGTTATCTTTTAGTTCTGCATCTTGTTTTGTGTTGGTTTAAGGCTTACATTAAAAAAAATTAGGATGGGACAAAACACTTAGGATTGTTAAAATTAACTGCTGAATACATAGGAGTTTGTCTACTATTCTCTGCTTTTTTATATTTACAATTTCACATAGGATAAAATTGGTAATGAACTACATGTTTTTAAAATCCTAGAATTCCTTCTACTTCCTCTATTGCACTAATTCATCAGTCAGTCTTGTTAGGAGGATTTCCCTTGAACCTTTCTTGGATAACTCATTTTTTTATCATCTGAAGGGAAAAAAACTCATATTCTCTTACTGTAGTCTTCTGAGAAATGACTTAAAAAAGGCTGGATAAATAAGGAAAGCACTGATAACTCTAAGAAATCCTAATAAAGTTTATAGAATTAAATATAGCCACATTGATCTCTGAAAATGACTTTAAAAGCTAACAAGCACAATTCTGACTTGTGGTCTAGCCTAATGATACCTTACCATATTAAATCCCACCCCTGGAATTGCACATGGAGAAATAAAGATGGTCATATAAGTTAGTCTTTTTTTTTTCATCGTGGTTTGATTTAGCATAGTAACAGCACAGAGAATAATTGACTTAATTTTTTTCTTCTCCCTAGACTTCTTTTTTTTTAATCTGTCTTTTCAATAAATATTTATTGAAAATCTAAGTTTTGTCAAGTACAAGTCAAAACACTAGAGATAGTTGTGTAAAAAGACAAAATCCTTGCCTTGGAAAGTACACAATCCATCAGGAAGTCAGATTCCAAAACGTAGTTTATTCTACAGTAAGCTATTTAAAAGAGATATACTCCAAAAGAAAAAATAAAATAGAATAAAGAAAGAGACTTGATAATTCTACCCTGTGCAACTTGGGAGGCATTGCAGATATATCAAAGTTACTCAGGATCTTGAAGTGTGAGTCTGATTGCCCAAGCAGAGTACTTGGTCAGTCCTCTGACTGACTGCTTTTGGAAATACTATTTGGAAGTGAAGAAAAGTAGTGGAAAGAAGATAAACAGGCTAAAATGTGACAATATAAGAGCTATAATAAAACAGTATATGGAGTGGCAGCCAAAGAAGGACCACAAAGATATGAACTGATGAATTTGAAGTCCTTGTGGCATGTGAAATTGGAAGCAACAGTTGGATGATTGAAAGCTTGTGTGTATGGTTAACATTAATTTGTCACTTGATATTTGCAAAAAAAAATGTTTGAAAATGTACTATGCCTATATGTAAGGAATTAAAATATTTCCTAAATATATTTTATGTGAGTTAAATTCAGAACTATTTTTAATTACTTAAATCTATAAAATGCCTTTTCATTGAATGACCAGTTTAAGTCAAAGATTGCTCTTGCAGGAAAATGGGACATACACAAATAAAATGGTGAAGAAAACAAAATTTTCAACTAATTTTTATCAGAGTGTCAGTTTTTCTTGAAAATTACTGGGAAGAGAATAGGGGTGGAGAATTCAATTTTGTTATTGTTTTCGTTTCCTAACTTACCAAATTTTTCATATGAAAACTTTATCATTTTATACAGCATTTTTAAAACAGCAGGGATTTAGGTGACATTTTGATTAACTTAAGAATAAAGATAGCCATCATTTTTTATTATCTTTATATATTCTATGGAAGCATGGATCTTTGTTTGCTATTAGTGCTTATAGGATTTATGCTATTAAAGTCAACCCAGCTGTTACCAAACTCATTCTAGAAATAAAATGTCAGGACCTTACTTGAGAACTAATTGCATATGTGGCCTCAAATTTGCATCACATTATTCTTTTCTGTTTCTAAAACTCCCAAGTGGTCTTTAAAGAAGTTAAGAGAGAGTCCTTACTTCAAGTCCCATCATTAGGTTAATTTTAGTTTCTACTCTGAAACAGAGTATCTATTACAAGTACAATGTGCTTATATTCATGTAAATTGTTTTCATTTACAGACTTTTTTCATTTTTTTAATTTAAAGATTACAATACATAAGAACTTTTCACTTAGAAAACAGGCATTCAATTCGTAGGCCCAGTTTAAGAATTTCAGCTTCATGCACTAGTTTCATTCACTCTTTCAGCACTTATTGAACATTTGGGAAATACTGGTAATCAGAAAGGACTACTAAATTCCTGCCCTTATTTGTCCAGTGATGAGAAAGAACAATAGGCAATAATCATGGTGTATTAAACCATATTACATTCAGTCTCAAGGTAAAGCTGCTTCTTTCTCTTCTTTCACATTTACTTCAAATGGAATGGACAAAACAAAACAAAACAAAAAACTAGGCTATGCCTTCCACGTGTTGCTTGGCAATAGCCTCAGTTTAATATATATGTTCATCACTGATAAGTTCTTACTTTTAGTTGCCAGCCAAATTCTAATTCTGCCATGTTCTGGTACACTTTATAACAAGGATTGTGTTTCCTCTACTTTCCAATAGCATGTTTCTCTTTTCCATCTGAGACTTCAAAAGAAATACCTTTCAGTGTGCTTATTGTTACCAGTTATCTCTTCAAGGCAATCTAGTTTCTTTGTACCCACTACCTCAAAACTTTTCTAGCCTCTCCCCATTACTCAATTTACACTTGCACATTTTTAACTATTTGTTGCAGCATCGTACTTCCTGATACCAGAGTCAGTTTAGCAGGGCGGCCAAAACAAAGTATGATGAACTGGGAGGCTTTGACCAACAGAAGTTTATTCATTCACAGTTCAGATGCTTTAAGTCTGAAATGAGCTTGAAAGCCAAATTGATTCCTTCTGAGCACTCTGTGGGAGAATCTGTTCCCTGTCATCTCCCAGCTTTTGGTGAAGGCAGGCATTTCTGATTATTTCTTGGCATGTTGGGGCTTCATTCCAATTCTTGCCTGTGTCTGCACATGACATTCTACAGTGTCTCCACCTTGCATTCCCTTTGTCTCTGTCTCTGTCCAAATATTCTTCTTAAAAGGACACAGTAGTGTTGGATAAGCACCTACTCCAAGGACAAATTTGTAACTTGATTTCATCTGCAGTGACCATGTTTCCAAATAAGGCCACATTCACAGGCACCACAGTTAAGTCTTCAGCATCCTTTTTGGGGAACAAAATTTAACTCTTCACAATGGCAATTAAATACATTATCTGGCATATTAAAAAGTGATGAGTGTACATATCCTATATTTCCTCCTTTGAAATACAGCCAGAGTATGTTTATTTTTACCAAATATTGTACAATGAAGAATTACCTAAACCATGTATGGGGTGGGGCATTGTATAAGAGAGGGGGAATACAATCAAGTAGATGTGCTTTATATAGCATCTGTATCCTCTCTGTATGCTTTATAGTGACTATTGACACATTAAGGATTCTCTGAGAATTTCTTCATCAAAAAAAAGTAAATGCAAATGAATTTGACCAGGTGACTTCTAATCTTTAAACTTTCCTTGAAACTAGTCTATTGCTGGATGAATACGGGCATTGGGCAACTGGGATATTTATACGAATGTAAGGTGAAATTTAAGTATGAAAATAGAAAACTAGGTAAGATCTGAAGCACACAAGTTTGTTGGGCCCTGGATTTGGATACATAGTTTTGAATTATGTTCTGCAGAGATGAATCCTCTAAATCCATAGACAATGGCCTAAGATCTTGTACCTGGGACTACTGAATGTAAAAGAGAACTTGCACTGAAATAGAGAGAGTAGGCAGGATTCCAGTGTAGGGTAAGGAAGAAGAGTGAGTTCAGGATTTGGACCAAAGGCCCTTTTTGCAATCCAATGAATTTCTTTTAAAGTGTAAATGGGAATGTCAGCACACATGAAGAGTCATTCACAACAAGGCACGTGGGGAAATAGGTATCAATAAGAATGTTAGGAAATCAGGCAAAGTACAAAATGAGTGATAAGATCAGGGATAATTTCAATAGGGGGGTAGTTGAACACACTATCCTTGAAAGAATCAAGTATATACTCACCATAGGATTGAAATTTGAAAACAATAGGCAATGCAGACATAGATGATTTTAGTAATCCATGCTCTCTTTAAAATGAGGCTTTGGGAGAAGAATAAGATAAGTGTGAGTTTTGCATTTTGTGTCCAGAACATGATGTGATGAAAGGAATATATGGAGCAGGTGACATGCGCATTTCTTCCTCCATTTCTGGGAGCATGTTTTGAAACCCTATTATTTAGAGTTTGGGGATAAAAATAGGTGTACCCTGGGTTTATGTATATAGAGATGGTGCATGAATATACCATATGGTGAATAAAAAATATAACAGGTTACTATTTTAAATAATGGATTGAATTAATATTTTAAAAAATACATGAAATCTGGTATTCACCTACAAACATTCAATCCAAGTAGTTATACATGTAGTGGTAATATTAGGGTTACTGATTATAACAAACTGTGTTTGGGTTTTGCTTCGAAAATGATGATGGAATTCAAAAGTTATGTGATATAAAAGAAATCTCATGAAAAAGCAAGTAAAGCAACATGGAGAAATACATGGGATCTGATACAGGGAGTGAATGAAAGTGAATCATATGCATATCAATTTGTGAATTGTGGATGAAATGATACATCCTATGATGTATATATACTGAAGAAATAGGAATATAATATTTTTGAATAAAAAATTAATTCAAAATACACATCATGTCCCATATGAATATACTTTCATTGATGTTAAACTGGGTCACTTACTGTACAAATATTAGGGTTAGCACTCAATATTCACTGAAGTTCATTTTGAGTATTCCAAAATCAATATGCATGTCAAGAAAATGAATATTTCTGAAAAATATCTCCTGAAAATTTGATTATAAATCCACACAGATGGACATGAAAGAATCAAGGTAGTATAAGTATATGACACATAGAGTTCATGTTTGCAAATTCATACTATATATATATATATATATATATATATATATATATATTCATTTAATACATTAAAATGTAATAGTATGTAAGCCAATCGAAATTCATAAGGAGATATATATCCTTCACATGTGTACCCAAAATATTCATTTTCCTCTACATTGTTTCATGTCTAAACTTGTTGAAGTATAAAGTTCACCACAGCTTGAATTTTCAGTTACCTCAGTGTATTGGGGGCAGTGATCTCTTCATGAAACTCGTATTTACCAAAGTGAGAGTACTCTCAAAAATATACCTGTGATGGCAGTAGGATTATATATATGTATATAAAAATATACATTGTGACCTAGGCGACAGAGACAGGGAGTGAGGAAGTTACATATTTGTTGATTTTGAAAATCCTTTGAGAAGTAAAATGAGAAAAATGTGTCACAGGTTTTATAATATGTATCTCTGATGTAGCAAAAGGCAAGTCCAAGTATACACCATGCCTCCTATCAAATGCCTCTACTTCTATTCCTTTAGGATTAATGTTATCATGTTAGGATAAGTAGTCAGAGCCTAGAAAGTTATGGGTTAGTGTCAGAGATTCAATATTTCAAATGGCAAAACAGAAAATGAGTCTAATACATATGGGAGCACGTGGCACATAAAAAGCTTCCACTGTCATCCACCACAATGCCTGGACATTACTATCACCCTAAAGAAGACACAATGAGAGGAGAAGAAGAATAAAATCTGTGAATACATATCTGGAATTGGAAATTCTGAGGATCTCACAAACTTGGGTGTGGCAGAAGACATCCGAAAAGTAGAGGAGAGGGTAAACATTCCACAAACATGGAACCCTGCTGGCCTAATGACTTCTTGACTATCTGCCTCTGACATTCGTCCACTAGAAATATAGCTTTGTGTTTTAGCTTTCTTTGTAGTGAGATCATGAAAGCTTGGTCTGAGTCTATGTGAACAGGAGGATATGGATTCATATTTTCTAATAGGAATGGGAGGCAGCAGAGCTGAATCCTCTCAGTGCAGGTAACTGTGGCCATTGGGGTATGAATGTCTTCCTGGGTGCATTGTGAAACCTTTGGCTCACTGCCCAGTTTTAATGACATTTCTTAGAGCTTCTTTGAAAAATTGGTGTTTGTTTTTGAAATACAAAAAGGTCAACCAGGACACAGTGCTGGAGGGAGATCTGCCACATGGAGTGAGTCAGGGTCCGAAGGTGAAAACACAAACTGGGCTGCTACCCCATATATCTTTCCCACTTGAGCATAGCAACTTGTTTCTGAGCATCGCACCAAATCCTCTCCCCACAACAATATGCCTTTATATTTTCGGGTATCCTGGCTGCAGCTTGTCAGTCACATGTCATTTGGAAGCCAATGACAGAACCACAGGGGCCCACCACAGATGTTGGATCACACACCTGCACTCCACTGCTCCAGGCCCAGTTCCCTGGTGACACCTACTCACTGGCATCTCTGTTCTTCACCATGGTCATGAATTCCACTCAGTCAAAAATGGCACTCGCTGGTTCAGTCATGATGAGCAACAGGAGATCTAAAGGTTCTCCAGGGATTTCTGGTCATGGGATTCTCAAAAACTTCCTGGTATTGGCCTAGCCATATTTCAAGAATGAAGAAGTTGACACTGTGGGTTTTGATTCATTCAGGAGCCATTGAGTGTTGAGGAATCTCCTTTCAGTAAAAGCTCTGGAGATCGCATGCAGGCAAGGTTCCCAAAAGTGGCAAAAGGTCACAGGAATCCAGGCCCATTGGGGTCTAAAATATGAGGTTCCTGTGAGTTTTGGCTCTCAACTATAGCTGAGAAGGCTTTAACAGCAAAATCATGTGAAATCCTGGCTGAGATTCCCAGTGCTGTGGAGAAAGCCACCCTCGGCCTAGATCTCAGTTCCCAAAGGCTCCTCTAATGCCTGGCCTTCTAAAATCTCAACACAATTCATGGCAATAGTTCTCTGAGATCATTTCCAGAACTCAGTCTCTAATGGCATCACACCAGAGTTCAAGCTGAGGTGGACCCAGTCATCTTTTCCAACCACCACACAAAAGACCACTATTCTAACAAAAACACTCCCACATGGCCCTCATCTTCTTCCATACAGACACTCATCATAACATTCTGGCTGGGGGTTTCTATAGAAGGTGTGCAAAGAAAGCTCTCATGCCCATCATATGCCAAATGTCATGGTGGCCTGGACACCATTCCTGAGAAACAGGATAGATAAAATGGGCCTGTAGTTCATACTGCTCTGCTGCTCAAATTAGAGGCCTCCTGCCTGCCAGGGGTAGATTCTTTATGTGTACTGAACTCATGAAAAAACCCAAACACCTGAGTGCTAGTTACTGGAGGGCTTGCAACAACTCATTTGACCCAGAGGATCCCTGTTCTGACTTCATAGGGGTCAGGAGTCTGAACAGAGGAAGGCAAGAGACTTCATCCAATAGTACACTTCTTTTTCATGCTTTCAGATTGGGATGGACACATGGGAATTTTCTTGAGTTTCCTGGGGTGCTGAGAATGTAATTCACAGCCACACACAGGGCCAAGAGTCTGATTCAGACACAGCTTTTACAAAGCACTTTACTTAAAAAGCACAGATTAGGCCTCTTCATTTCCATTTGAAACTGTTTTCTTGAGGAGTCCCAAAGGAGTGCCCTAAGGCAAACACCTCCCTGACATTCAGGGGAACAGAACAATAGGGAAGAAAGAAGCCTGGAGAAAAACTTTTCTTTAATTGAACACTGTGGCACTGACAGATCCTGATCATGCAACTTGGGTTACTATCTATCCAAGCAGGGATTCTCCAGAGAGATCCTTACCAGTCATGCTAATTTTTGAGTTTTCTGAGATGCTTGGCATGCCCTTCAGCAATCCAGTCTATGGCCATGTCACAGAGCTTGAATGTGGTACACATCTTGGACACAAAACCTTGAACCCCTTCAGAGAGTGGCCAAAATTCAGGAAGAATACAGGAACTTAGGATCTTGGTAGGTGTTGCCCATCTGTAAAGCAAGCAGCAGTCCATTCATAAGTTGGCCATGAGGAGTCCTACAAAGATTTCCACTAGACAGGACACATTCACGACTGCATTCTTCTCTCTGCTCTCTTTAACCACAAACACAGTGGGATCCACTGACATAAAAAGGCTCACTATTTAACAGTCCATTTGAAACCAACAACAACCACAAAAAAAACAAAAGTTTTTCCTCACTTTTGTTTCACTGCCAAGGCCATCTACATACATGTTAACTCAAAAGGACATGACAATCATTTTTCTGCCACTTTACTGGTGGTATAACAAGGTCAGTCACTTGTCCTTCACTAAGAAAAGAACGATTTTGTAATATCTTTCCACTAACACAGATTATTACAGCTCCCTATGCCCACAACTTCATGGGACAGTAGAGTCTGCACTTTTACAAAAAACTAAATTCTCATTCTCTGACACACATGTGCAATAACACTGTGTTTAGGGTGCCAAAAACATAGTATAATCTCTTTAGCAAAGTCTGATATCCTATGTAACATAATGATTAAGACTGTTGATTTCTAAGCTGAGATAAAGAGTAAACTATCTTATCCAAGAAGTTGGAATTACCACTGACAGTAATCCTCTATATTCTACAGTTACCCTCTGTATTCTCAATATTTTCCCATTTTTAATAAAACAAGAAAGTACATATAAACCCAGATTTAACTTAATTCTCCTGACCATCCCTATCTAACAGGGACCAATGGGTAAAGAGCAGTTCAATATGTTGAACCTCTCCTCACAAATGTGTGTGTTAAATATCTGTTGAAAGAAGAGACTTCAGAGTACTTTAAAGAGGTATTCCTTGAGAGCTGGTTTAGAGTATAAAATAATAAATTTTTTATTTCCCCAGTATTTTTAAGATTACTTTCTCTATATTTTATCAGAAATTATCAGGCACCTCATCTTTCTTCAAATAGGGTCAATGATCAGTCCAAATTTTAAAGAAACAGACAAAATGGGAGCATAGTGTTCAGTTTTCATTTAGACATTCCAAGTGCAGGTGCTCACATTTATGAAAAATGCTGACAGATTCAGACCATTGTAAATGTTCAGCTTGATTTTTCAGGGTGAGGATGGGGGTTGGTTTTCTCACATATTTTTAAATGATCCACATTTGTGTGTGTGTGTGTGTGTGTGTGTGTGTGTGTGTGTGTGTGTGTATAATTTGTTTCTTTGGTGTGAACATATTCAAGACTCTACTTTTTCCTTTTTTCTTCTTTTTGGTACCAGGGATTGAACCCAGGGTTGATTCACAACTAAGCCATATCCCAGCCCTATTTATTTTTTTAATTTGAGACAGTCTCACCAAGTTGCTTAGGACCTCCCTAAATTGCTGAGGCTGGTTTTGAATTTGGCAATCTTCCTGCCTTAACCTCGTGAGCTACTGCAATTACAGATGTGTCCAGCTTACAGAGTCTTTTTGACTCTAGGGTAACATAAGAACTTGATTCCAGTTGAAAGCAGAGTAGCAGTGAGAGATGGAACATGAAGAGCATATTAGTTTCTTGTTTTGAGGAATAACCTTCATGAAAGACTAGCTACTTGCCTGAGGAAAGAACAGTCTAGTAATAGTGTCACTAGCTCCCATGGAGGACTACAGAGTTACTTCAGTGTACAAAAAGATATTTCAGAAGGGATAATAACATTTTTCAGAACACAGAATTCAAAAACACAGGAGAATATTTTGGAGACAGTTTTTTTGGGAAGCATTTCTTTCTCTCTCTTTACACACACACACACACACACACACACACACACACACACACATAGACACAAATTTGTACCTGGAATAAAAAATAAAATTGTTATTTAGAAAAATTAATTTGACAAGAATGTGTAGGATGAATTAGAAATGTAAGGTAATGGGGACAGGAGCACCAATTAGGTAAGTAAAACAGTAGCTCTGGTGAGAGGAGATGAGGCTTCAAATGAAATAACTATAGGAGTGTAGAAGGACGAAAAGTCAATACAGAGTCCTACTCTCTTCACTGTGTACAGATACAAGAAGTTATTAGACATCTGGCCTTTGAACTATAGGATTATTCTTTTATATTAACATACTTCAAAAATTTTACCAAAGTACTTTATTTAATGCAATTGGGAACAATAATTCAATACAAGCTAATTTTTGCTTTAGGTCAAGATATAGCAGAAAGGAAAGTCTGGTATTGCATGTGGCAGAGAATGTGGCAGACTGGGTAGAAGAGGACATATCGAGACTTCAAATAGGTGGGAACATAAGAATCACATAGGGAATTTTTAAAAACAAAACCTAAAATGCCTGAATCTCAATTGGGAAACTTCTAACTTAGCGGTTCTGAAGCAGTTCTTTGATGTATACATATTTGCAGAAAATCTACATATGCTTGTGATGTACACTGAAGCCTTACTTAAAAGGAAAAAAGAATAAAACATAAAAGATAAAAGACAGCCAGATGCTGTGACACATGCTCCAAATCCCAGCTGCTCGGGAGGCTAACGAAGGAGGTTCATGAGTTCTAAGCCAGTTTCAGCAACTCAGAGAGGCTCAATACAACTTTGTGAGACCCTGTCTCCAAATAAAATATAAAAAGTGCTGGAAAGTGGCTTAGATGTTAAAAGCTCTTGGGTTCAATTCCCAGGACCTAAATAAATAAATAAATGACTTCACTAGCCTACTTGTGAAGATAAGCTAAAAAGGAAAACTTCCAAATATTATGCACACAGAGTAGGACTTCCTGCCA
This sequence comes from Callospermophilus lateralis, assembly GCF_048772815.1. Taxonomy (NCBI): domain Eukaryota; kingdom Metazoa; phylum Chordata; class Mammalia; order Rodentia; family Sciuridae; genus Callospermophilus; species Callospermophilus lateralis. The sequence continues at coordinate 1,834,931 of NW_027512543.1, read as the reverse complement.
GTCTCTCTCTCCCTATAGTTTGTTCTGTCCTTCCAAGTGATTGTGTTCCTTAATGCTTCTTCTGTTGCTCCTGACTCTTGACTAAAAGTGGCCAACTTAAATTTCACATTTCTGTATGCATCTTGACAGCCAGTCATGTGCTCCTAAAATAATAACCATAGCTTCACAACAAAAATCCATTTAACTCAACCCTCTTCCCTCTATTATTAGGAAATCAATTGTTATTAAGTAGGTGTGAACTTCAAACATATTTTAATAGAATTTAAATGGATGACTACTTCACCTGTGTTTATCTCAGGAAAGACCAATGTCTCTTTGGAATTGCACCAACTTGAGTTTTTGCAACTTAATGACTTTTACAAAAGTACATTTATAAATGTATGTGTACTGGATATAAAAATATGCATATCCCTCCCCACTTCCCAAAATATATTCACAAATATCCTTTATTCCATATACTTGAATTTTTAATTCACCTCACATGACCTGGGCAATATCTTTCCAAAGAAATGTCTTTACTCTTGAACTCATCATTAGCTTCACCAGCTCACTTCACACCAGAACTGTTTTACTGGAAGAACTGATACACCTCATCTAAAACTAGTTTGATTTATGGACTTCAATTAAGCATTGGTGTGATTATTTATTTATTTTTAAATCTTTTTTTATAAATATTTGATTTATATTTTTTATTTATATGTGACAGCAAATGCATTGAAATTCATATTACACATATGGAGCACAAATTTTTCATATCTCTGGTTGTATACAAAGTATATTCACAGGAATTTGTGTCTTCCTACATGTACTTTGGATAATGATGTGCATCACATTCCACCATGATTTCTAACCCCATTTCCCCTCCCTTATCTCCCCTCTGCCCTATCTAGAGTTCATCTATTCCTTCCATGGTTCCCTTCCCTACCCCACTATGAATCAGCCTCCTTATATCAGAGAAAACATTTGACATTTGGTTTTGGGGGATTGGATAACTTCTCTTAGTATTACCTTCTCTAACTTCATCCATTTACTGGCAAATGTCAAGATTTTATTCTCTTTTATTGCTGAGTAATATTCCACTGTCTATATATGCCACATTTTTTTATCCATTCATCTACTAAAGAGCATCTGGGTTGGTTCCACAGTTTAGCTATTGTGGATTGTGCTGCATTAATCGTGATATGAATGTGTCCCTGTAGTATGTTGTTTTTAAGTCTTTCCTAGATAGACTGAGGAAAGGGATAGTTGGGTCAAACACTGGTTTCACTCCCAGTTTTCCAAAGAATCTCCATACTTTCTACATTGGCTACACCAATTTGCAGTCCCACCAGCAATGTATGAGTGTACCTTTTTTCCCACATCCTCACCAACACTTATTGTTGTTTGTATTCTTGATAGCTTTCATTCTGACTCAAATGAGATGACATCTTAGAATGGTTTTGATTTGAATTTCTCTAATTGCTAGAAATGATGAGCATTTTTTCATATAATTGTTGTTGATTGTATATCCTCCTTTGAGAAATGTCTGTTCCGTTCCTTGACCCATTTATTGATTAGGTTATTTAGGGTATTTTTTTTTTGGTTTTTAGCTATTTGAGTTCTTCATATACCCCAGAGTTTAGTGCTCTGATTTATGAGGGGTAAAAATTTGCTCCCAAGATGTAGGCTCTCTATTCACATCACCGATTGTTTCTTTTGCTGAGAAAAAGAAAATGAGTTTGAATCCATCCCACTTATTGATTCTTGATTTTAATTCTTGTGCTATAGAAGTCTTATTAAGGAAGTTGGGGCCTAATCCCACATGATGGAGATTAGGGCCTACTTTTTCTTCTATTAGATACAGGATCTCTGGTTGTATTCTATGTCCTTGATCCATTTTGAGTTGAGTTTTGTACATGGTGAGAGTTATTATTTATATACATAAAATGCATCAATTTTATCTGCACAACTCACTAATTTTGAATGAATGAATTATGAATAAACCTATCTAATAACAAATATACAAAAAAAATCTACACACTAAAGAGTTGTTTTGTCCTTGTTGTTGTTGTTGTTGTTGTTTAAGCCAACCTCTCCTTCACAGTCCTGGGCCTAACAAAATATGTTTTATTGTCTGTCTTTATATATTAATTATACCTTCACTAGAATTTATGGTAAATGGTATCACATAGTATATACAATGCTATTATTAGCATTATAAAATCACCATACCTTTTTTGAAATGGTTTCAAGCTGTTTTATCTATCAATAATTTATTGCTCTATATCCCTGGAGAATATTGAATTATATAAATGAACCGCATATTCTTCATTAACTATCTGTGAATCAGAACTTGGCACTGTTTCCAAATTTGATAATTATATTTTTAAAAAAACATGTGCATCAAGTCTTGTTTAGATGTGCATTTATTTCTCTGAAGTCCAAAGACAATAGCTTTTTTATCTCCTCATTTTCAGTTGATCCCATATTCTATATTGATTTGAGTACATTTCAAAAAATATCTACTTAGCAAATATCTACTAGTAGACTCTGTAGTTAAACCTAACAATATGAATCATGTAAGTAAGATTCTTCAAATAGGGAGATAAATCTAGGAGAGCAATTTAATTTTAAAAAATTACCAAATAGCATATTTCCTAAATAAAATTCAAAGAATATTATTTGAGAGATGGATAGAGTAAACTTTTCATAAAAGAATATCACTGTAGCTAATAAAAGAATGTAAGAAATCTCAGTTTTGATAACATGAAGAAAAATATATTATCTTTACCCCTAACAATTAAGTTGGCAGGTGAGTTTATACACTCCAAGCAAAAAAAGACAAATATTAAGTTTGGTAGATCCTAAGAATCTTACAGGGAGAGCAATGATGAAAGATTTTTATGTGGGAGAGTTAAAATCAGAGGGCTTTTTTGTTTGTTGGATTTTGGATTGCACTGCTGACATGATGACATTACCTGGAATAAGTTGAAGATAAGCAATCTGTCGCAATAATCAGGGAAACATTTAAGTGTTAGTTGGTTGATTAATTACATTTTGGAGACAGCAGACCAATTCCTATTTTTTTTTAATTTCATAACTAGTTAAATGGAAATGTTTTAAGTCCAGATTTTTTTAAAAAAAGACCAATGATTAGTATAACAAGGATAAATTTTCATCTTTTGTTTTCATGAAATTTGAGGATGTTGGATAGGGATGTTGGGTATCATGTGCAGCAGTGGCTCATAAGTCAGGGTAATAAACAATTCAAAGAGAAGCAGTGGAGCAGTAGTTAGAATGGCTAATGTTGAGGAGGTTATATAATTGTTTAAATTATAATTGGGCAGTGATAGAGTTCAGGAAATGCTTCTTCCAAATATACACCAAGGTATTTGAGAGTACAACAGAAGCAAGAAGACTCTGACCTTCTGTGTCTTTCTCCTCTGAAGCAGATCAAAGAATTCTCTGAACTTCTGAAGCAGATCATAAGAACTCATGTGAGAAATACCCACCCTAGATTCAGAGAAAATAAATATCTTTATCTCTGGAGACACAGGGACACAGAATCTGAACAAACATCTTACAAAATTTCCCTTAGTTTATTCTCATCAGATACTATTCACTTTATCCAATCTTTCTGTAAAATTGTTCACTCTTCAATAAATTATAAAAATACACAGGTTTACTAATATTTGTGCATCTTTGATTCTGAAGATGTATATTTATATTAAATAAACAAATATTTTTTTCTTTTATTACTCTGTCTTTTGTTTTAGAATGGGAAGCAATGAACCCTCAATTAGGTGAGGAAAATATTAAGCAATATTTTCCTGTCACCTTCTGTCCCTATTGGGAAGGGGTGGTCTCTATTATCTCATCAATTTCACCCCTCTTTTTTTTAATCCAGGGTTCTCAAGTTTTATTGAGCAATAAAATCACTTAAAGATACTTTTTTAAAAAGTGACATTGTTCTTATATATGACATTTCTGGATAATGGTGCCAAACTTGGGGAACAGTGCCAAAAAATGCAGACATTACTGTTTTCCTCACAGAAGTTGTTGAATCTATAATGAAACACAGCATAGAGCTGGGCAGAGTGGTAAATGCAATCCCAGCTACACAGGAGACTGAGGCAGAAGGATGTCAAGTTAAATTCCAGACTGAGCAACTTAGTGAGACCCTGTCACAAAATAAAATATAAAAAGGCCTGAGGAGATAGCTCACAGAAAAGCTTCCAAGGTTCAATCCCAAGTAACTCCGACAACACCACACAAGAGAACAACATAAATTAAAGGCAAGACTGGGCTGCACTTAAATGTTATTTTTACATAATAAAAAATTCATTAAACAAAAATTTCTGATTTAAATAAGCTTATCTGTGGGAGGAGGAGATAGCTACTAGTTCAATGAATACAGGAAGGATAAATATTTTCAAAATGGAACAAATTTAGATGACTTAATTATGATGGCTAAACGGAATAAAAATAGAGAATGATTGAAATAAGATAATAAGGTTAATACTGCTAACAATTGATTTAAAGAAAAAAAATACTCAGCTGGGAGGAAGCTCATCTCTTCTTACACCTGAAGTCCTGAAATTCTCAGTGTTCTCCAGGAGAACATCATCATCACCTCCTTGGAAATTTTTAGAAATGAAAGCTGTCTGATGACACCTAATTCCTACTGAATAAGAAATTCTGCATTTGGAGTCCAACATTCTCTGATTTTTGCTTGTTTTTTTTTTTTGCTCTGTTTTTTGCTTGTTTTTTTTTTAAGTCTCTTGAGGTGACTTTATTACTCAATAAAACACTGGATTAAATGAATAAGAAGGATGGAATTTGTAAGATTACACAGACTCCCATAGAGACAGGTGTGACAGGTATAATATGCTCATAGAAATATTGCTCACTAGCCTCGGTGACATGTGAATCTGAAGATGAGGCTAGGAATAGAGAAGATGTGAATACTTTGAGAAAAGTTAAAATTTTCAGTATTCTCTCCCACTAAGTAAAGAAGTGGTGCCCATAACAAGAATTTCTGAGTCTCTGAGAGTCCTGCTCAGACTTCAGAGTGCCATTGTTCTTGACAGATTTTGCTACATTTTTTTTGGGGGGGTGTGGGCTATGTTTTTCTATATCAGCTTTTAGGGACTACTGTAAGAAAATAAGATAGGAACTTTATCTTTAGTGACTACTGTAAGAAAATAAGATTGGAGCTTTATCTTTGGGGAAAGGGGTCCCCAAAATGCAGACACTTTGAAATTACTCTAATGTTTGTGTCTTGTCTTCACCACACTCCAAACTCTAGTATCTTTAATAGTATATGACAATTCTTTTTGTAACCTTCTGTCCATGATACAGACTCATTTGTATGAGTGGTGAGATCACATGGGATTTGGATTCTAGTTGTGAGACACTCTAATTGTAAAGCATGTGGTTTCCCTAAGTTAAATTGTTTGTAGCGGTAAGAACTCATGACAACACTTGCTAATGGTATTATGTTATCTCTCCTCTACAGAGTCATTAATGTGTCTCCACGGAAAATACATGCAACAGAGTCTTATTTACTTCCTTAAATACTATGCCACACTGAAATTCTCTGGGAGATAATTTTATTTTCTGCATAAAGGCTATGGACATGAACTTTCAGAAGTCTTATATAATAATTTGGGGACTACCTATTAAGAAGCACACATTGCTTTCTCACCTCTTGACTGAAAATTATTTTCTTTCTTATTTAACGAGCTATGGGATTCAAATTGCCTGCCGAAATCAAGTTATTTCTAAAGAATTCCCAGAGGGGATTCAATAATGATTCTTCATTTCCTCCTGACACGTGGTTCATAAAGCCATTTTGGAGACATTTGCTACCTCCACTTTACTAAGTGAGAAAAGTTACAAAGTTGAATTTTATGCAAGCCAAGTTCTGAAGAACTAAATCTTATCAATCTATAAAAGCAGATAAGGAGAAACCCTGAACATAGACTTTTCTTTTGGTATTCTACTTCCATTGTTGTTATTGTTGCAGTTTGCACCAATGCTCTTAAAACTTGAGAATAACAAGGAATAATTGAAATAGTTTTGCTGATAAATTGTGCATATTGTAGCCATTTTACTCAATCAAGAATATATTAGTGATAAGATGATGGTTGGTTAGTAAAATATCACATCATCTAAAATAGGTGAATTAGGTAGCATGTAGTTACAGTCCATGCTGGATTTCCATATTTTCCAAACTAACATTTAAATGACATTTTCACCATGAAAGGTAATGATTTATGTAAAAATATCATATTATAATGATGATTGCTTCCACATTCAATATGTTTCAATTTAGACATGAGCAATATGAAAGTGTCTATATTAAGTTACAGCCTCTCCACATCTTAGGTAGTTCCAGGGTCTAAATTATTCACAGGATCTTATCAGCTTCTGAGAGAATGTGATTCATTTAAAAATCCATATCTCTATTGCTTAAGGATAATCACAATTAAAGAGAAAGAGGAGGACAATGTTCCTTATACAAGCATAAAATATAAACATGTACTACAGAGTATGATGAGCATATAAGTAATCTTGAAGGAAGAGAAGGAGAAAGGCAGACAGACGCAAATACAGTAGTAGACTTTAATGCAAACTGTTAGTGTTGCCAGTTGCTATTCTTTCCAATTAATACTAAAAAAATTATTTCCCTTGATTTTATTTACCATCTTTTAAACATTTCTTTCTAGACTTAAACTGAATTTGAAAGTGTAATGAAGCAAAAGTAAACATAATACTAACAGTTTAAAAACACAGAGAAGTAATGTTACTTTAAGACCTTATTATGGCTTTTTATTGTCAAATCATTCATTTGACTATGAGAACCATCACACTGCATGAATATAGACAAGACAAGTAATTTTCCATTGCACTTACTTAACTTTCATTTGTTGATGATTGCCAAGGAAAAGAATAATCAGCTCAATTCATGTACTTTAAAGGCAGTATATGAGTTTGACTTTAGACTCTTTATCTCAGGCAAATATTAATATCATTGTATCTTAGTATAATATCTTAGCATAACTTGGTTTGCTTGAAGATAAGTTAGTTATTAAAATACATGTGGCAATACAGATAATATAATACACTTCCAAGTAGTTAACTTGGATTAAATTATACTCAAGTGTGTGTGTGTGTTTGTGTGTGTGTGTGTGTGTGTGTGTGTGTGTGTGTGTGTGTAGGGAGGTGGGTTTGTCCATATGCATATCTATACATTTTGGGTCAGTGACTTTGCAAGGAACTGAAAATAGCTGGGAACAAATCACATGCAGTGTTCTTGTTGAAGGGACTTTAATCAAGGTTTGCAGTTTCCAACTGGAGATGAATACATTGCAGGAAACAGGAAATGCATCAGCTGTATAGATGCCTTCATTTGTAAATATGATGTGGGAAGAAATGTTGGAACTTTTGCTAGCCCATGTTTTAATAGAAACTTAAGAATCAAGGGAATGCATTAATAATAATATCCTCCTGTAAACCCTAATCCAGATCATTTTTCACATGTACTGTGCTGTTATGGTTTGTATGTGAGGTGTCCCTCAAAAGTCAATGCAAAGAGTCTCAGAGTTAAATGATTGGGTTATGAAAGCCTTTATCTAATCAGAGCATTAACCCCTTGATAAGGATTACCTGGGTGGTAACCATACAAGTAGTGTGTGGCTGCAAAAGGTCCTTCTTTAGGGGAGTGTCTTTGGGTTATATATTTTGTCCTTGGAGAGTGTATCACACACTCTCTCCCTCTCTCTCTCTGTCTCCTTCATGATTCCATGTGCCCAGCTGCTTTCCTGTGCCACACACTTCTGCCTTGATGTGCTGCCTTACCCAAGGCCTGAGGAATGGAGTAAGCCATCTATGAACTGAGATCTAAGAAACTATGAGCCACCAAGTAAACTTTCCTCCTAAAACTATTCTTATCATGTGTTTTGGTTAAGCCTGCCTAAAACATGTGCTTTATGACTTAGTGAGAGTATGTCTCAAAAAAAAAAATAAAATAAAATAAATATATACAAATGTGGCTCAATGTTTAAGTGCCACTGGGTTCAATCCCTTGTAGAAACCAAAAAACACAAAAAATATGCATTATTTATTTGGAAGCAGTGAGAACCCAGAAGCATGGTTAAGCGTGATGCTTTCATTCAGTGGTGCACTGATAGTATATGTGTTTGTTTGTTACTGTAACAAATACCTAGGTTAACTAACTTATAAAGAGAAAAAAATTAATTTTGTCTCACAGTTTCAGAGGTATCAGTCTATGATAGATTGGATCTGTTGCTTTTAGCTTGTGTTGGTACATCATGTCAGAGGGGGTGATGCAGGACAAAACCACTCACCTCATGACTGGGAAGGAGATACAGAGACATAAACAAAGGCAGAGATCTATTACTATTATCTTCTTCAAAGTCATGCCCCCAATAACCTAAAGATCACCCAGGGAATTCCACCTCCTAAAAACTCCATCTGATCTCCCAATGGTGCAATCTAGAGAACAAGCCTTCAACACATAGATCTTCAAGGAATGCTTAAGGTTCAAACTATATGAGCATATTTGCCCAATGAAGTCAAACTTTGGATCTCTTTTGTATAAGATAAAATTTAGATGCTAAACAAACACTAAAAAAAAATGAAAAGTCTTTTAGTTGAGAGACTGTGGTTTAATAACAATGTTTATAACACAAAAACAAAGAAATAAAAGATGACAGAATTGACCCTTTTTCTATTGCATAAATATTTTAAACATTAGCCTTAGTATTAATCTTTTCTTTGGAATCCTATGGTCCATAATGAGTGAGAATCATATGGTCAATAATGATTCCCAAAAACAACTTAAGCTCTGAAGAAAATATTGTGAAAAAAGATGTTTAGAAAATATTTCATTGTTAGTTGATTGCTCTATGTTGGCTTCATAGAACATGCTGAGATGCTCAGTTTGAGTTTTAAGAGGTCTGTTAGGGGAACAATATTTTTGACAAAAAGAGGAGAAGCATGACTAGGCAAATTGAAGTCAAATTTTAATTCAGGTCTAAGAAAATCTTGGTTAATGCCCCAGGGAATTCTGGGCAACTATTCTCCATAAGAACTATCCTGCACCTGGTCAAGATGGCTAGACTGTGAGCTCAGTCTCACTCAATAATCAGATGAGGCTTTCCTTGAAGGCTACAACAGCTTTCTGCAACTGTGACAGACTCTAAGTGGTTTTGGTAGTTTTTAACTAAACTTTTTTGAAACTATAATCTCCTCCAGTTGAAGAATCTCTTGATGGATATAATTTGAAAATATAGGTCTAGTTAACAGATATGTTCTCATTGTCTGTGGAAACACAGCTGGCAGTATGTTTAAAATCTATGAAATCTAGGAAATAAATGGTTTGAATAAAAATTTACAGACCTATATTACAATTTTGCATAGGGATAAGGAAAGTAGTAGACCACCTATAATATATAGATAAGAGAAATAATTTGACTCCATGTATGAGTTCCCTTAAAGTCACTATATATTTTATACATAAAATATTTATACTTTTTCACCTTTTATCCATTGGTTCTCACAAAGATAAAGCCAACAAATAAATTTTATTGTTATTTATTTACAAACTTATTACTGTACTTTATATATGGTATGTACTCAGTAAATATATTTTGACAAATAAAAATATAGGAAAAATATGAGTTCATAAAATGTAAAAAAGAAGATGATTTTTGTATAGTATTTTTGAAATATCACTAAACCGATCATGAAAAAGAGAAAAAAATACATAAATTCACAAGGACCAAGAAAAAAAGATAACAGGAACATCAGTAATTTTTATTTATTTATTTATTTATTTGTGTGTGTGTGTGTGTGTGTGTGTGTGTGTGTGTGTGTGTGTGTGTGTTTGCATCTGTAGGTCAAGCCCAGCCACACTCATGTGTCATGTAAGGGCTCTTCCACTGAGTTACATTGTCAGATCAACACTTTTTGTTTTTGTTGTTGAGATGCAAAGCAAGTATATAAGTAGAAACAAGATTGACAAAACAAATAAAAAACAATGAGTGATAAATGGGACAAATCAAGATAAAAATATTTTGTACAGGGAAATCCAAAAGGGTTAAAGAATTGAAGGAAACCAGGGTGTCCAATATAATAGTATAAGTGATGTTAAAAGGAAAATTATGATTTAAAGCCTCAGAAATGATATATATTAAGTTTGAAAGTCATTACTTAAGTCTTTCCAACAATAATACCTAGACAAATTAATAATTGGCTGATTCTTTTGTTAGAACCAAGGTAGAACAGAGGTCATCATCACAACACTACTCTGAAATCTGGAGAGACATGCTTATCCAGAGTGACAGAATAACTGAGATCTGCTTATCTTGAACAAAAGGTGCTGAACTCATAAACTATTAAGAAAATTTAAGTGGCAATTTCAGTGAGTTACAAATGAAAAATGGTGAAAGAAATATGGTGTCTCTTACGAGATATACATATTGAATTCCCAGAGTACTGAAAGTGGGGAAAAAAATCATAGCTATATTAACTTATATCATCAAATTAAATGTCAAATTACCTCACTTCCTATTGTTAAAAAAATACTGTCAAGGTATGTAAAATGTCAGGAAAAAAATCAATCTGAAGGAAAAAGTTAGCATTAGAAACAGACTCAGATAAAAGACAGTTGTTGGAATCATTGACCAGAGGAGTTGAAACACCTATGAGTAAGTTATTAAGGTGTCCAGTGAACAGTAGACAAGAAGCAAGAATAGAGAGGAGATGTAACTAGGGAGATGGAAACTCTAACAATGAATCAAAAGGAAATGGCAATAGTTGAAAATAGTAGAAACAGAAACAAAGAATGTTTTCAGTAGTCTTATTAGTAGATTCTATTGACATTTAAAAAAAAATGGTAGTTTCCAAGACAGATAAATAATAAATTCCTAAAATTAAAGACAAAGAAAAATTTTAAAAAGTAAAGAAGATTTAATAATTAATGGACCATGTTACAATGTATAGAAAGAAATAAAAATATAGAAGAAGGAATATGAAATATTAGAAGTGAAAATGACTAAGAATTTTCCATAAATAAATGTCAGACATCAATCATTTTATAAAGCAATGTTACCAATTCTTCACAATCTCTTCTAAAATGTATAAATGAAGAAAACATACCTCCATTTATTCTATAAGGTCTATGAGTCCTTAATTCCAAAACAAGATAAAGATACTATGTTGGGACCTTTTACCTCCTTTGGGAACGTGGCCATTATTGGGTGTTGGCTAGGTGGCCTCATGGGTTCTTCCAGAGCATTTCCATATACATGACCTAGCTGGATTGGTGTTTGCAGGCTTTTAGCCCACGTGTGGGTTTTTGACCTTAGCCCTGGGCCTAATGTTTTAATCTGAAATCTGCCTAGGCCCTTTAGTGATAGTGATGTAACTACTCCTTATTGGTTCTTGCTACTGTCTCTTCTTAGTCCCTCCTATCACTATATAATGTTGTCCCTGACATGTGGCTCAAGTGGTAGGATGCTTGCCTGGCATTCGTGCAGCCCCGGTTCGATCCTCAGCACCATATACAAACAACAATGTTGTGTCTGCTGAAAAAAAATTTAAAAATAAATATTAAAATTCTCTCTCTCTCTCTCTCTCTCTCTCTCTCTCTCTCTCTCTCTCTCTCAACATGAAATGCTGCTGAATTTGGTCAAATGATTTTTCTGCATCTATTGCAATAGCCAAAAGGTTCTTGTCTTTAAATCTGCTGATGTAATAAAAATTACATTTATTAATTTCCATATGTTGAGCCAATCTTGCATTCCTAGAATGAACCCCACTTAATCATAGTGCACTATCTTTTTAACATGTTTTTATATGTGATATGCCAGGATTTTATTAAGAATTTTTGCATCCATGTTCATGAGGGATATTGATGTGAAGTTTTTTTTCCTTGATGTTTCTTTGTCTGAGTTTTGGTATCAGGATATTACTAGTTCACAGCATGAGTTTGGAAGGGTTTCCTCTTTCTATTTCATGGAATAATTTGAGAATTACTCATGTGAGTTCTTCTTTGAAAATCTGTCTGATAGAACTCAGCAGAGAATTGGTCTGATCCTGAGGATTTTTTATTTTTTATTTTTTGTAGGCTTTTGATGGTGTCTTCAATTTTTTGCTTGAAATTGATCTGCTTAAATTTTATATGTCTTCCTTGTTCAATCTGGGTAGGTCATATGTCTCTAGAAATTTGATGATGTCATTATGATTCTCTATTTTATTGGAGTATAGATTTTCAAGTAGATTCTGGTTATTATCTATATTTCAATAGTGTCCTTGGTAATATTTCCTTTTTCTTCATGAATTTTAGTGACTTGAGTTTTCCCTCTCTTTAGCTTAGCTAAGAGTTTATCAATTTTATTTATTTTTTCAAAGAACCAATTTTTCATTTCAACTATTTTTGAATTTTACTTTTGTTTCAATTTCACTGATTTCTGCTCTGATTTAATCATTTACTGTCTTCTGCTTTTAGTTTTGTTTTGTTCTTATTTTTTTCTAGGGATATGAGAAGCAGTGTTAGATTACTTATTTGATGACTTTGTATTCTTTTAAAGAATGCACTCAGTTCAATGAACTTTCTTAGAACTGCCTTCATAGTGTCCCAGAAATTTTGATAAATTATGTTGAGATTCTCCTTTACCTCTAAGTATTTTTTTATATCACTCCTGAATTCTTCTAATATCCATTGGTCATTCTATAGGGTATTATTTATTCTCCAGATATTAAAATAGCTTCTGTTTTTTGTTTTATTGTTAATTTCTAATATCATTCCATTATGGTCTCATAGAATGCAAAGCATTATAACTATTTTTTGGAGGGTGGGCTTTGCTAAGAGTTTCTTTGTGGCCTAACATATGATCTATTTTATAGAAAGATCTGTGTGCTGCTGAGGAGAAAGTACATTCAGTCCTTGATGGATGAAATATTCTATACATGTCTGTTAAGTCTAGATTATTAATTGTGTTTTTCTGATCTATAACTTCTTTATTTAGTGTTTATTTGGAGGATCTGTCTAGTGATATAAGAAGCATATTAAAATTATTCATATTATTTTGTTGTGTTCTATTTGATTCTTGAAATTGAGACTGGTTTGTTTTATGTACGTAGGTGCTCCACTGTTTGGGGCATGGATATTTAATATTGTTATGTCTTATTAATGTGTAATTCCCTTAAGTATGGATTGACTTCCTGTTCCCTTGTGATGAACTTTGGCTAGAAATCTACTTTATCTGATAGGAGGTTTAAAACCCTTGCTTGTTTACAAGACCCATGTGACTGATGTTTTTTCCTATCCTTTGGCTTCAGTCTTTGGATGTCTTTGGTATGAGGTGAGTCTCTTGAAGACATTGTAGTATCTTGTTTTTTAATGGAATCTGCCAGTCTATGCCTTTTGATTGATGAGTTTAGCCCATTTATATCCAATGTCATCATTGAGATATGATTTTACTACATATAAATTGGAAGCATTCTCTCTAAAAACTGGAACAAGACAGGACTGTCCTCTTTCACCACTTCTAGTCAACACAGTCCTTGAAAGCCTAGCCAGAACAATTGGACAAAAGAAATAAATTAAAGGGATATAAAAAGGAAAAGAAGAGCTCAAACTATCTCTATTTGCCAACAACATAATTCTATATTTAGAAAACCCCCAAACTCCACAAAAAGGCTTCTGGAACTCATAAACAAAATCAGCAAAGTAACAGGATATAAAATTAACACCTATAAATTAATTGTATTTCTATATACCAATGATGAGTCAACTGGAAGAGAAATCAGAAAAAGTATTCCATTTGCAATAACCTCAAAAAGAAACAAACAAACAACAACAACAACAAAAAGCATATTTAGGAATCAATTTAACCAAACAGGTTTAAAGACCTCTCCAATGAAAACTACAGAATGCTAAAGAAAGGAATTGAAGAAGACCTTAGAAAATGGAAAAATCTCTCATGCTTTTGGATAGGCAGATTAATATTGTCAAATTTGCCATACTACCAAAAGTGCTATAAAAATTAATGCAATTCTTATTAAAATACCAATGAAATTTTTCATAAAAATAGAAAAAGTTGTAATAAAATTTATTTAGAAAAATTAGAGGACCAGAATAGCCAAAGCAATTCTCAGCAAGAAAGTGACAATGGCAATACCAGACCTTAAATTATACTACAGAGCTATAGTTAAAAATAAAAGCAGCCTATCTTTGGCAAGAAAATAAAATTGAAGACCAATAGAATAGAATAGAAGACACAGAGATATACACTTATCTCATATTAGACAATGACACCATGAAAGTACATTGGAGAAAAGATAGCCTCTTAAACAAATATTGCTGGATAACTGGAAATCCACAAGTAGTAAATTGACATTGAACCCCTAAATCTCACCCAGCATAAAAGTCAACTGAACATAGATCAAGATCTTGGCATTAGACCAGAAAACTCACAAATACTATAAGAAAAAGTAGGTTCAACTCTCCACCACATCAGCTTAGGAACAGACATCCTCAATAAGACTCCTAAGGCAGAGTAAATAAAACCAATCATCAATAAATGGGATCGCTTTAAACTTAAAAGCTTCTTCACAGCAAAGGAAGCAAGAACGTGAAGAGAGAGCCTATAGGATGGGAGGAAATCTTTATTACCTGAACTTCTGATAGAGCATTAATCCCTAGAATATACAAATAACTCAAAAAACTTAACAACAAGAAACAAATAACACAATAAATGAGCTAAGGAACTGACTTCACAAAAGAAGAAATACAAAGGATCAACAAATATAAAAACATGTTCAACATCTCTAGCAACTAGAGATATGCAAATTAAAAATACAATAAAATTCCATCTCATTCCAATCAGAATGGCAATTATCAAGAATATATGTAACAATAAATATCAATGAGGAATTGGGAAAAAGGTTTGCTCATACATTTCTGGTGAGACATCAAACAGGTGCAACCACTCTAAAAAGCAGTATGGAGATACCCTAGAAAACCTGGGATGGTACCACTATTTGACCTTATGATCCCACTCCTTGGCTTATAATCATAAGACTTAAAATCAGCATACTACAGTGACACAACCACATCAATGTTTACAGCAATCCAATTCACAATAGCCAAGTTTTGGAACCAACCTAGGTGTTCTGCAACAGATGAATTGATAAAGAAAATGTGGTATATATTCACAATGGAATATTACTCAGCTACAAAGAAGAATAAAAATATGGCAATTTGCAGTAAATGGATGAAACTGGAGCATATTGTGCTAAGTGAAATAAGCCCATCCCCTAAAAAATAAAGGTTGAATACTCTCTCTGATATGTGGATGCTAACCCATAACAAGGGAGTGTAGGAAGGGAAAGTATAGAAGTTTATCAAATTAAACAAAGGGGATTAAAGGGAAGGAAGGATGGATGGAAATAGGAAAGAGAGTAGAATGAACTGGACATACTTTTTCTATGCTCATATATAAATATACAACCAGTGTAATTCTACATCCTGTACAACCATGAGAATGGGAACAAAATTGTAATGGGTTGTACTCAATGTATACATATAATATGTCAAAATACACTCTGCTTCCCTGTATATCTAAAAACAACAAATACAAATAAATAAAGAAATATCATTTTCCACTGTAAATAAAAAGAATAAACAAACTATGTTATATGAAAAAAAATATAAAGGAACCGATTCTAAACTTTACATGGGAGACCACAGGAATAGGTTTAGCCATCACATACTCCTCAAGCAGTAATCTGTTGAAAGGTTTTTGCTATGAGGGTTGTGTAATATGATATGGAACCATGAACTTGAACACAATTTATTTAAGAAAATATTTCTGTATTTACTTAGAAAGTGAGAGTTGGAGGGAGGGAAGGTCATCTTGATGATTAAGGATTAGAAAGATAAACATTTTGAAATTTTTCCCAGAAATTTAACTAAAGAAATTGACCTTGCCTGATTCTTTTTCCCTAAATAAATAAAAGCTATGAAGCATGATAAGCTTAGATGAATTATATCTACTTCAAATTCAGTGTCTGTATGTGTTGTTACAGAATTTATTTCTGAGGTAAATGAGGCCTTTCTCTCATAAGCAAAATATCCATTACAATTTTTGTTTTTTCTTATTAAATCTTTGTAGATGATTTTGCTAGTAGCTTAATACATTAAGTAAAGAACAAACTTTTATTTTCATATTAATTTTTTTATACTGACACATTAGAGCCACTGAAGTGACCAGGTTATCAGATTTTAGTTTTAGTAAAAAAAAAATGATTTTTAAAAAAGTATAATTGTCTTAGGCCCTTGTGTTATTATTATTTTTTATTTATTTCAGAATTATTTCTTATTTTAACACATTTCAAAGCCAGGCATCAACAGCTTTCTCCTTCCATTTTCTTACTTCAAAGTTCAACTTACTGAAACTCTATTAAAACAAAATGAATTCTCATGATAATAAGCCATGAGAAGGATAACTAAGTATCCTCTCTGTTCAGATTTTAAAAAAATAATAGGATTAAATATTTTCACAAATAAAATTATGAACACAACTACCTCATCAATGGATTTTATTAAAGTTGTTCTTTTGAGTATCATACCATTTTATTTGTCAAATGAAGCAAAACAATAAAATGCATAAATTTAAATTGACTTCCTAGACATTACTCCCTCCTTTCTGAAAAGTAATGGTCTACAAACTCATTCATTGTCTGTATGACACATACCAAATCATTTAATATTAAAACATGAAATTACTTCAATGACAGCCTTGCTCACACATTTTTTGAAATTTATTTAAATAATTTTTACGTTAATAGATTGTGTAAAAATTTTAGAATTTTCTTAGGACAATTACAAAATCATTATTAAAGATTTAAGAGTCCTCATTTTGTTTTCTGTATAAGAGCCATACTTGTTTAATATAATTTCAAATATCTGATTGTGTTAGAAAATTAGGTAGAAAAAAAATCTAGCTACTTTGTTAACATATAGATGCTACTTATATGCTGTGGTATCAAAAGAGTGTCATCAAAATTTCTTAGTTACCAACTTATTTCAATATATATTAATGAAATTTATTGCAAATCACTAATTCATGTAAATTTTTCATCTTGTTTAAAATGATGACTTCCTTATTAACCTAGTTTCCCTCTGATGACATGTACTGCAAATGATATTTCTAATGTTGAAGCAAGAATACCTTTGGAAAGTCCATGTTTCATGATTGAGAAAGAATAACCTTTTATTATAAAATAGTTTGAGAAGAAGAGAAAAAGAAACTAATCTACAAATGCAATCTGAAAACAATTAGCATTAACTTTTCCATATTTTATTTTTTATACATTTTCTAATCATTGTCATTCTGTACTTCTCTGCAGATACCATCATACAGGAATTTACAATGTGAGCTCAGAACCAGACTGTTTAGGATTCAACATAGACTCAATTATGTAAGTATTGAATCTGTGTTGAAATATACTCAGACATATGAGAAATAGATAGAAGGAGAGATAGAAAGATTTGTTCACATTTTTTTTAATATTTACAAGATAATATCAAGCTGATTCTTTCTATCACCACTAGTTGTGTTTGAGTATTATATTTTCCCCAAGATCTCAGATAAGTTAAAATCTTTATACCTTTCATTGCATTGTTAATTGATTTGTGAATCCATGATATATTGTTTTATACATTTAGTCATAATATATGGGTCAATAGCACTATTATATGTTCTTTTGTCTTTTGGGGTTGGGGAGTTTATTCTTATTTTTTTTAATTGGTGTGTTGTAATTATATGTAATGTTGGTATTTGTTGCTACATAGTTGTATATGCACATGATATAACAATATAATTTGTCCAATATCATTTCCCAGTAATTCCCCTTTCCTCCCCTCCTCTCTCTACCTGGTTCCTTTTTTCTTCTACTACTGATTTACCTTTGGTTTTCATGAAAATCCTCTCCTCCATTTTGTATGTCCATCTTCCTATCTAGTTTCCACATATGAGAGAAAACGTGCCATGACCTGCAGGGCTGAACCTTAGAAATCAGCAAAGGGTGATGGGGGATTAATTAAAACAAAACAAAACAAAAAAACACTTATGGAGGGAAAACTGGGACCAGCTGGGACAACATCAACTAATGGAGGAATAGTGACCCAGAGCTAGCACAGCCTATTTATTATATAGGTTTTATCATCAAAAAGTTATTTTTGGAAATACTTCTTCAAAGCAAACAAGTCTAGAAGTTTATGGCACTTGTAAGAAACTGTGGTTATCTTTTTATGCCCAGATTCATTATCCTGGCAGGTGATGTCTGAGTTCATTGTAAAGGCTGATATAGTTAATTCCTTACCTTTGCATAGAGCTTCCTCAGGGATGGTGTCACCATAATAACTGGGCATGCTTGACCTGCATGTTTGCACAGAAAGTTCCCAGCATAATCACAGCCATATTCATGAGGCAGTCAGAGACCATGATCCAAGTCAGTGCTCTTCCCCAAAACATATGACTTTGACTTTCTGAATTTGGTTAACTTCACTTAAAGGTCTCAAGTTCCATACATTTTTCTGCAAATGACATATTTCCATTTTTCTTTATGGATGAATAAAAGCTTCAATGTTTATGTATGCCCCATTTTCTTTAGCCATTTATCTATGAATGCACCTAGTCTGGTTCCATACTTTGACAATTGTGAATTGTGCTGCTATAAACATGAGTATGCATTTATCCCTATGTTATGATGCTATTAGCACTGTTTTTTAAGTTAAAAATATCTTGTCACAAATAGCAGTTACTTGTTTCACATTGCTTGATCAGTCTTAGACATTTAAAATTGTGCATATTTTTACCCCATATACAGATTGCAGAATCACATCAGTTGCACAACCATTGATTTACATATTGCCATTCTGGTGTCTGTTGTATTCTGCTGCCTTTCCTATCCTCTAGGAAATGGGAGCTCATATCCCACTTGAATCAAAGTGTGAAATATGATATATCAAGAATTATGTAATGTTTTGAACAACCTACAATAAAATTAATTAAAAAAATAAATAAAACTGTGCATAGTCAAATGGAACCTACTTTTCCTTTAAGATTTCTTCCTTTCTCTTATTTTTTACCTGCTACAAAAAAATCATTTAAATATGGAAATTGTAAGACATCCTGATACATTTCCATCTGGTGTTTTCAATGTGGTGTCTCATTTATCTGGAGTTTATTTTCATAGCATAGGGTAAATATTATGTATTTTCCACATTTAAGCCAAATTTTTCTATAACCAATTGGCATTTTCTTTGCTTTTTTCCTGTTTACTAAAGGTGTAGTTCATTATAGTCAATAATAATAATAATCCTCATTATCTTTACTTCTCTTATAAATTGACTTTTCCAAACAATTGTCCACTATCTTGACAATTCTATGGAGATTTTGACATAAATAGAATAAAATTTATAGGCTTATTTGTATAAGAACTATATTTCTACAAAATTTTCTTGTGTATTTACTATCTGTACTAAGATTAATAATGACCTCATTCCAATCCCTGAAACCAATGAATGCTACCTTATATGTCAGAGACTTTGACAATATAATTAGGTCTGATGCTGAAGGGAATATTTTCTTGAATTATCTAAGTACAATAATTCTTATTAGGAAATGATAGAGGAGTCAGAGATAGAGAAAAAAAGATAATGTTATGAAAAGTGGAAGTTGTAGGCTTTTGTAAGCTTTTGTGTGTGGGAGTGGGGAAACTGAAAATAGAAGAAGGAGCCACAGGTCAAGAAATACAGGTCACTAACAGAAGTGTAAAAAGTTACAAAAAAGATTCTCCCTCAGTGCCTCAAAAGGAATCAGACCTTCTGACGCCCAGAACTATAGGAAAATATATTTGCATTATTTTAAGGTACTACATTTGTAGGAACTTGATACAGAAATGATAGGAAACAAACATACTATTGTATACTAATATTGTTGTTTTCTTCTGATCAACTTTCATTTGGCTTAGTTTTTCAGAAGTTTTAAATATAACATCTAAATGGTGTAAATCAGAAAATAATAAAAATTGGATTTAAAAGCATCTAATTGAGCTGAGTTCAATCCTTTTTGGTGTACTATAGTTACTGATATTCTATATATCTTTCTGTTAGCATGGTCTTGTATTCTGTATCTTTTCCATGGTTTTTAGCTGCATTTTTTCTTGCCCTATGTCTTCATTTCTATTTCTGTGACAAAATTTTCCTCAGTCCCACCTGTTGTCCTCTGCTATTTGGATAACCATATTGAGTTCTGTGTCTTTATAATTACCCAAAATTTTCAACATACAGAAATAAATTAGCTCACAGACTGTATAGTCATCTGGAAATCATCCTGCTTTTATTGGAATAAACTTAGAGCCTTGTAATTACCCTCCGCACCACCCCAGCCCTTCCTAATTGTTATGTGTTGGGTTTTATGACCATTGTTTCCTGCATCCCACTCTTTCCTTTAAGGTTTAATTTTACTTTACTGGAAAACATTTTAGTATTGACCAGGCATCAGTATTTGTGTCTTTATTTTGATAATGTCTAAAAATACAATTACCCTAAAGTTTGGTTGTTCCTTTAGATGTATGTAGAATGCTAACATTATAGTCACCTCATAGCTATTATCCTAGGTGAACACTCATGATTGAGGGTTATCCCCTTAGGTCTAGTTGCAAAAGTCTCTTTTACACAGTTTTTATTTTTTTCTTTTGATCATTTGTTTATAATTTCTCTTTTTATTTAACATTAAAATGCAACCCTAGAAAATGATTAAATGCACAATTATTTCTGTTTATCTTCATTCTTCCATTGAAGTTGCAATCAGTTTTTCTGAATTCTGAAAAAGTTTCAGTCATTATGCTTTCAAATATTACAAATCCAATCTTGAGTTTTGGAATGATTTTATTGGCAGCTCTAAATACACTGTCTATCCTCATCAAATTTATTTGTGTAGTAATCTGTATAACATAATAAACAAATTTTCTAATTCTTTCCCTGATTTGTTTATAGAATTTATGCCAAATATTGATACTATTTCTAAACATTCCATGATTATTATTTTTGCTCTTAACATTTCTAGTCATTTCTTTTCTATAAATACGTTTTTGATTAATGTCTGCTATTTTTGTTCCACCTTACATCAATTTTATGTATGTTCTTTTTCCATCATAACATTGAGGAAATTCTAATTTTTTAGGGTGCTAAATTATTTACATTTACTTTGGAGCAAATGAATGATCATTGGATATTACTGCAGGGAAAATTTTAATGTATATTCACCTTGAATATGAGAGTGCTCTCTCCTTCTGTTTCTGTCTCTTTTTCACTATGGCCAACTGCCACCTCACCCCAGCCATATACATTTTATTTTTCATATGAGTGAGATTTTATGCTCTCAACTCATATAATTATTCTCATAAACTCTCACTAATATACAGAACACCTTCTTACAAGTCCTATTGTGAGGCTTCTCCTTCTCCTTCCATTCCCAATATTTATCCAGTTTTATAAAACTGTTATCTTCAGGAAATTGTCAGTTTGTTCTTCATTTTTTACAGCGGTAGAAAAAACTACCTCAGATTCCAATATCAAATTAGGATCCTCAGTGAGTCCTCAATGACATAATAGGAGACTAAGCCCTAGTTACCTCCTGGAATTAAACACCTCCAAGGGGCTTAAAGAAAATCATGAGAACCACTGGGGATCTTTTCAATGCAACAGTGTAAGAATAGTATTCTACTTTTTCACTGCAGAAAAAATATCATTTTGGGGAGCATGATTATCAATTTTACTATACTTTGATATTTATTCATTATTATAGCGAATTACTTGAAGCCCCCCAAAATTAAAAAAATATATATATACTCATATTACCTTCATTAGAATGCAGTGTATATCTCATTCCCAACCTTGTTTTTTTTTATTTTTGGACTATTTTAAATTTTATTTCTAGAAATAGAATTATTTTTATTATTAGAGTATGCCCTTCTCAGTTCTCCTAATACTACTACCAGTTTTCTATCTCAAATGGTGAATATTTTTTTGTGTGTTACTCTTTCTAAACTCTTTTTATTTTAGCCTAAAAATATTGTAAGAGGCTCAAAGTATTTTAAAACAATTCTTATCTGACACAGCTATAAAATCTGCTTTAATTCCTAAAGATTTTAAATGTATTGAATATAATAAATTTGTGAGATTTATCACATTCTCTAGGTCTATTTTGCTTATGAAACTCAACAAATAATTTATGTTTTCATTCATCAGAAGCAACACTGTAAACTGAATTATATTTTACTTGGGAAGTCAACAAAAGAAATAACAATCCTTGAAAATCAGAGTTAAAGAGTCTCATGTATTAGAGAGATAAACTGAGCCTCCTTGGAGATTTTTGTATAAGCCCAATGATGAATGGAGAAACATAGAAGTCTCACACTTCTGTTTACATAGATACTAGGATCTTAACACGGTTAAATATACCCTCTTACAAAACACAATAGATGAACTCTAGATAGGGCAGCAGGGTTGGAGGGTAGGTGAGGGGGCATAGGGTTATTAATTATGGTGGAATATGATGATCATTATTATCCAAAGTACAGGTATGAAGACATAAACTGGTGTGAATATGCTATGTATACAATCAGAGATATAAAAAATTGTGGTCAATATGTGTAATAAGAATTGTAATGCATTCTGTTTTCATATATAAATAAAAAAAAGAAAGGAAAATTTAAAAATCAAATACATATCTCTTTCACACTGAAAAGTACATATCACCCCCCCCCGCCAAAAAAAAAGAAAAATCCATAGGAAATTAAGAGAAACAAGAGTATAATCTTATGGAATTGCTCACTCTTGATCAAGGGTTACTTCTCATCCAAATATATTAATGACTTGGTCAAGAAATGAAAATAAAATGCATTTAGTAAATCAGTTATCTCATAAATGCATCCCTATTTAGAAGTATGTCTATAAAGCAAAAGTCTTCCTGAAAATTTTCCAGGGTATTCAATGATAAATGATGTAGGTAACTTAGATTCAAACAAATTCCATATTCTTTTTGCATATATTTTTTATAATTTCTGGAAGTTTGAATTAAATTATAAACATGACCTTGTAGAAGCATGAAAGTGTCAAGAAACATATTGGTCCTAAAGAAAGAAAAGCTAAATAAATGCCTTTAAAATTTTAAATAGTTGGATAGATAAAATTAAAAAAAAAACAATGGGTTCTGGTATCTTATAAGTTCAAAATTGTCTGAAAAATTTTTACCAGCTTGCTGGAGCAATTGGGAAAAAACACACACAGTCCCTGGGCATTACTTTCCTTGTTTATGAAATGGAGAATTCTATTATTCAGTTCCTTGGTAGCTGCACTGATGAAGTAAAGTCCTGGCTCCATCCTGAGCTCCATGTACAGTATGTGATTGGCCATGGTACCAGTTCTCTGTATCTAATTTGCAGCTGCCAACTTCCACGGATGTTATGGCATTCACCTTCTTCCTCTTGCCTTAACAGAAGATGGCAAATGCATGTGTTTGGTGTCATCACTGCTTAGAGACTTCTTTCTCCTCCACAGAAGCCATGGAGAGGAAACTGAATTGATGTTTTCTCTCTCTACATCCTGAGGGGGATTTTTAAAATAGCACTTGTGTTCAGAAGGGGAAGATTTCTCAACTTAGGCAAACCAAGCAAATGGAATGATTATAAGCTAAACAGAGTTCTTTAGGGATATGAGCCAAAAACAAATATTATGCAGTCTTCTAGAAGATAAGATAAAGTGCATTTTCTGCCATAGGAAACGAAGCACAATAATGTGGAGTTTATTGATCCATAGATCAGGATCACATTGAATGTATTTGATGAAGAATAGTTTGCATAAACTAACCTTTTAAAAACTCTACTGTTATTTTACACTGACAAAGTGACAAGATATATAGTAAATAAAGTATTTTTCAAAATAAAATGATTGATTTTACTGTATCATGCATGTTGCAAGCACACTACTTACGTTTTAAAAATACCATTTCTAAAGTTCCTTCTCTGCTTAATTAGGTGTTTGTTCACAAATTGATGGGGGGGAGTAAAAGAGTGCATACACTTGGAAATTAAATGTTTACAATGTTTAATCATTTCCTATTTTTCTTGTGATGTATAGATAGTAAGCCAATTTCTAAAAGTTAACAAGTAAAATGAACATTTGTTAAGAATCAAAACGTCTTAGTCTCCCTCTGCTGAAAATACCTTTAATTCAGTTAATTCCTGATGGATTTGATACTCTTATTGAAAATCATAGTAGATTCAAATAGGATAATTTGAATTGTAGGTGAAGATGATAGGTAGTTCACCCCCATGGAAAACCCATCTTTCTCTGATTCTCAATCTGTAAACTTTAGGTTGAATTTTTGGAAGTGATGTGTTGAATCTGCTTTATGTATGCTATTTTAATATTAAATGTAAATCTTAAGGAGTCTTTGAAAAATTATTGAAACTTCCTAAATTTTGTTAGGTTTATTACAATTGTTTGGATATTATCTTTTCTTAAATTAATAGTATCAAGTTAGGATTCAGCTCTCTATTAGGAGGCTAGAATGCCAAGATATCATCCCACCATTTCCAAATAGTATTTGTCTTATCATTTGGTTTTATGTTATTTGCATTATAAAATTATGGGTTGAGGTTACATGTTTAGGTCCTCTTTAATCTCCAGTGAATGAAAATTAAAGAAAAAAATGAACTTTGGGATATTTACTGTGCTTTAGATTCTTTGCTAGAAGAAGAGAACTCTAGAAAAAGGAAGAAAACATACAATCATATTTTCCTAATGATCTTTAAAATCAATTGAACCAGATACATGTTGAATACGGATGGCACATGGGAGTATTCAACTTTCTCTACATCATGACTAGTTTATAAGAGTAACCTTGAAACAGCAATGCACTTCCAGGAGACTTCTTACAATTTCATATTATTTGTTTCTTTAAAAAAATACTCTTTTCATCTATCATGCTCTACAAATCTCTTTCTGTACCCTGAATCCTCTGTAGTTACCTGAACAAAGTTTATTTCTGCTCCAGTTCCCTTGTTTTTGGCTGTTGTTTATTCCCTTTCATCTTTGTCTTTACTCTTTGATAGGTTCTACTTCTGATTCTATTTAAAAGTATATGTTTACTTTGAAGATCAAAGTTACATATGTGCATAATAAATACAGATTTATTATAATGATTATAAAGAGAAAAGCAAAATCTTATTTTCAGAGGTAATAGCATATTTTTAAGAGTTTCCTATGGTTTAAATCTATGTATAATATTTTTTTAAAAAAATGGGATTGAGGAAAGAATTCATGAAAATTGACATCAGAGAAGGAATGAGAAAGACAACATCCAGTGAGAGATCTCGGCTCTTATGAAGTTTTTTCTTTCTTTCAGAATTGATGAATTCTAGAGGTTTTCAGTGGCATTTATTTATTTATTTATTCTCTCCAGTGAAAACAGTAGTCTTGGGGTTGAGTTAACTTCATTTTTACACAGAAACGACTGAGAACTCAAGTTGGCAGCATTGAGTCTTGAGAACCGTTTGTTAACCTATAAGATTTTAATTAGCAAACAAAACCACACAAAACCTCTGACTTTCAACTTGAAAATTGACTCATTCATTCTTTAAGTAATTTGAGCAAATGAAGGTATTATTAATTTTATAAAAACATTGAAAAATGAAACAAATTTACAATTTTAATATTGTACCCAGAAATGAATTCAAGAACATACTTAAATAATTATTTTCCAACAACAGAAAGTAAATTCTCTTAGGTAGCTTCAATTCATTAGCCTAATTACAAATTGTACCTACTAAATGTATTTAATAATAAGAAAAAATAAGAAATAAGCACAGGTTTTCTCCATTTTCAAAATTACAAAAATATTGGTTTTAATTATTTTTTTTAGGTTTTGTTCCATATAATTATTTCTAAGTATTTTTTCTAACATACAATGCATTTTCTTAGTTTCTGTCTTTCCCAGAAAATAAATTTTACCTAGCCAAGTAGATTGTAAATTCCTTGAACTTATGGAAAACATAAAAGTTTACATTTTCCCCAATGGAGTGAATTATTCAGGGTTAGTGTCATAATAAGTTCTTACATTTATAGAATGTAAAAAGGATATAGAAAGTAATATGAATGAATATTTTGAGTAGGCCACTCAATCTAAATTTTTCATAATCACTGGAATAAGATAAAACTGTAATAATTTGTTACATTAATTATTCTAGGCCCTACTTCCAAGAAAACCATTCATTTCTCCTTGAAGTAGAATTCTTCATTTTTCAGTAAACGAGGTGTAGTAAATGAACTCGAACACAAATTCTTTTTGACAAAGACCCACCATCCTGTTTCAGCAAGTAGTCAATCTGATTAGCCTCCAAACCAAGACCTTTGTGGTAATCTTAACTATGACATCTCATGCAAGGAGTTATTTAACAATTGCACAGAAGTTTAAGTAGCAAAAAGCAGATTAGGGTTGTGGACACCAGCAGTATATCATCAGCAGTATTTCTGACCAAAAAAATTATTAATTTTCCAGAAAATTTAATAAAGTCATGATTAATAAATGCCTCCCAAATGCCTATATTAAAGTCACTCTGTTTAGGTGATAAATGTAAACATGCAGACCCTGCTTTGCCAAAATCTGTATGTTTCACTTACACTGCTCCCTGATTGATTTGTCCATTGTTCTAATATAAAATTTATCACAATGAGGTGGACAATTCATTGTGTGCATTTCTAACCAGGGAGTTTTAAATATGCAAAATCTTTCAGGGTCTTAACATGTTGCTTAGTTACTGAAATTCATTCATTCTCTCTCTCTCTCTCTCTCTCTCTCTCTCTCTCTCTCTCAAATATTATTTAAAAACTAATGAGATGATGTCTAAAAACCTCAAAAAATAGCATTTACAGGAAAAAAAACAGAATAGAATTCTCACATCTTACAAATTTAATTTACTTGAAAGCATTTTGACACATTCTTTCCTCAGGTAACATTTCCACTGCCCTCAATGTTTTATTACTTGTGAGGGATTCATCTGTCATTAAACTTAAATCAATCAGAAATGGGATGATGTCTTGAACCACAAATAGTAGCATGCACCATTACTTAAAAGCTGGTAGAATTAAATTATAGATATGGCATTCTTCTCTCTATTTAAAACATGATCCATTGAGTAGTAAAACATTTTTGGTTTCAAATCATTTACTCTTTGATGCAGTCATCTGCATGACTCAATTCTACTGTTATATTTTGATGTAATCTAAAACTCAGTAAATGAATTTAGCAGATCCCATGAATATCTCATTAGGAAAAATAGATGCCTGTATTTAAGATAAAAACTGGTGATGGATGGGATATGCCTCTGAGTTTCTGATGTGTACTTGAGTTTTGGAAAGCAAGGAATTTGAATATAACCTTCAGATAAGCAGATAAGGCAGTACACCATAAATCCCTTTATAATTTTAGAACTGAAGTGAAAATAGAAGACTAAGAATACTGAGTAGATGGTATACCACATTGCATGCCTCCCCAGTTTACAAACACTTATATGTACTTTGTTCCTTCTCAACAAAAGAATAAAGAAAGAAAAAGTGCTTTTTCTTTTAATTTAGAAGAAAAGGACTTAAGACTTTCCAATTATAATTAAAACGCTATTTTATATCATGAACCTACATCTATAGAAATAATATAGCTATTTTAAACATCAAATGTTTGATACTATTTACTCAAGGATATTGTAAAAATTAAATAATTTGAAATAAATGCATTCATGTGAGAACCATAAAGATATAATTTAGGTGATCAGGAAAAATGATCAAAAATTATATCAGAAGACATTGTTTTGCAGATTTATGTTCATAAGGTTATGTTTTATATCTTTGGGCAGCACTATAACCAAAATCATAATTGAGCAAAAGTACATTAGTTTAAAGGATCCTATTTTGTTTTGTTTTGTTTTGTTTTTGTTTTAGACCAGATCTTCCTGGGTTGTGAAAGTTGACCTTTAACTCTTGGGCTACAATGATCCTTTGACTCACCTCCTGAGTAATTGATGAACAAGCACACATCAGGGTGCCCAGTCAGAAAAACAAACAACCAACAACAACAACAACAACAAAAAATTATTTTTCTGCCTCCCCAAATAAGTCTCATATCCTGCTCCAAGAATTGTTTCATTGATTCTGAATCCACATTCATTAAATTAGTGATGTTTTGGTTTCAGAGACACCCTGAATTATAGTACTATGGAGTATCCTAATATTGATTTACAAATCCTACCCAAAAACCTAAAATTTAAATTTTTTTGGTTAAGTGTTTGCAATTACAACTCTATGACTCAAATTACAAATATTTCCTTTAATTATAATCTAATTAAAAATTTGAAATACTTTGTTTAATTTAGAATATATAAATTCTATTTTCTCTGTTTGCATCTACAGATATATATTTAGGTCTTTAACTCAGATAATTAGTATCTCTCCTGCTCTTCTGACTTAACCCACCTGTGTCCTTACTGAGAGGAATCCTTTTGGCTCTTGAATGGTTGACTCTGGCTCTAAAGATTATATAAGCTGTTTCCAGGTAGCTGACAAATGTACTTCTTACCTGCAGCTTTATTAATACCATTTATTACATTTTAAATTCTGAATTGAATTTCATATTATTAGAATGTAAGTGTCTTCAAAATATTCTTATTAAACTATATATTACCCCATTTTTATTTATTGTACTTTATTTTATTGTTTTATGGGGATTGAACCCACATTCACTTAGCCACTGAGCCACATCCCCAGCCCGTTTTTATATTTTATTTAGATACTGAATCTCCCTGAGTTACTTATGGCCTCTCTAAATGGCTGAGGCTGGCTTTGAACTCATGATCCTTCTGCCTTTCGAGTCACAGGGATTACAGGCATATGCCACCGTACTTGGCTATTTCCATGTTTTTTTTATCAACAAATATTTTTAATCTGAGTCAACATCATTATGAGGATATTTATAATTGTTAAGTCTTGTTGGTGTATGATTCCCTTGAGAAGTATGCAATGTACTTCTTTATCCTTTTTGATGTCATAGACATAGATAAAATGCCCCCCACCCTGGGCTATCTCCCCATAATGTATCTCAGTACTTAATCTTGCAAATAAAAGTTCGAGATCAGCTTGATTTCTTTTTCCTTATGGCTTTCTCATAAAGACAGAAAATTTATATTTAACTGTATGATTTGCTGAACAAGCACATTAAAATAAAATGAAGTTTTCTAAGTTATTTTCTTTTTAATAAGTTCTTTAATATGTTTTCTTACTCTTTGGAACCATTCTAAACATTCAAATGCTTCAACATTCATTGCCACAACTTCCTTGTTACTTTAACCCACTTTTCAAAAATGTATCTTATTTGCCTCATGGGTAATCATTATTATCTTTTATACCTTGAGAAATTATAAAAGAAATAATACTTTTTCAATAATTAAGCATTTAAATACATCTTATATTTTCTATTGAAAAAGATTTCAAATAACTGAATTTGATGATAATTTTTTAAAAGGGGAAACCTTAACAATTTTTCTGTTTCAATGAACAATAAAAATTTTATACCTTTAAAGTGAATGCACTTAGCAGTGAACCACATAGATGGCATATATATATACCAGAGTGGTGTACTCTGTAACCCTCCACCAGAATATGAGCTCTGTGAAGGTTGTCAACACCTACAGCAGATTCTATAGAGAATGTTCTCCATACCATACATACTTTGTGAATCAAATTGGATAGATGTTGTTAATTTCAGCTGTCAAATGTGTCATTTCTCTCCCTAGGCAAAATGTGTCATTGGCTTTGCCTCTGAAATACAAAGTGAATATGAAAGGATTTGTACTTATAATTTTGGCAGATTTACTTTCAGGTCTTCTACAAACACCATTTGAAAAATGATAATTTTATTTAGTTTTAAATCTCTATTTAAATGAAAGTTGATCACATTTCTATTAGCAACACTTCAAGTACACACTGAATTTAGGGAGAAGCAGAATATGGATTAAAAATTATGATAAAATAAGTATTTCTCAAAAATTCAGAAAAATGTGTGTGAAGTAATTGTCATTGACAATGTGATTCTGAATAGATATGTTTCCTTGTTTTTTCATAGTCTCAAGGGTGTAACTTCCTTCTGACTGCCAAGGTTCCTGGCAACTACAAAGCCCCCTCTCAAGCTGTGTCACCTGATGCTCTAGCTTGAGCAAGTTTACTCCATGGGTCTATTGGGTAGTTATAACATCCAAAGGCCATGACTGCAAGGTCTTTTCCAGGTTTTCAGATGCCAGAACAGCTTTGTCCCCACATATAGGTCAGTTTTTGGCTTTTCCTGCTGTTTCTCCTATTCTTTGGTCACATTCTTACACATTCATTCTTATTTGGATTGCTTTTCAGATCTGATTTATGCTTTTCAAGTTAAAATGAGAAATTAATGTGCATGATACCAGATATATTCTGTACATTATATTCTATAAATATTGTTGTAGACCCACTTAGAAAAAAATAAACAAGCGTATCTCTCTGGTAATAAAGCTAATGTAAATGTAGAAACTGAGAAATATCAAAGTGAAACCAACAATCTCAGCCTGGAGTAGTTTCAGATATGTGTGCTACTTACATATCTTAGAGAATCAAGAAGTTATCATAATTTTCAACAAGCCTAAAAAGGACTTCTGCATGTGCGCGCACACACACACACACACACACACACACACACACACACACTCACACACACACACAAAACCAGTATATTATTCTTCTCTTAAGAATTATTTCAACTGGGCATAGTGGCACATGTCTGTGATCCTAGCAGCTTGGGAAGCTGAGGCAGGAGGATCACAAAGCCAGCCTCAGCAAGTTAGCAAGGTCCTGTCTCTAAATAAAATATTAAAAAGGGCTGGAATGTGGCTTAGTTGTTAAGTGCCCCTGGGTTCAATATCCGGTACAAAAAAAAAAAAGAATTATTCCAACATTCATAAGGAATTTGATTACTTATTTTTACAATGAATTGCTGGACATTTAATTTGGTGTAAAAATGCTATTGCATTTTACAAAAGTACTTATTATGAATTTCTCATTTCATTTATATATAAATTTACAAAGTATTAATATCCCATATTCTAGAAAAACTAGACTCCAAAATTTTTATTCTTTCTACCATATTGTGCTACAAGGTTTTTTTTTTATATAGAACTGGGGTTTGGGACAAATATTAATGCTAACATTTAATTTGAATTTATGGGTTTATATCACAATGATCACAATGTACATCATGATAGTGACATTATAATCAATGTAAATCATAAATCATCTCTTAAAGAAGCCAGCTCTCAAATTTTATCATTGTGGTGTGAAATTCTTAGTCCATTTACTTTGTATGGCAATTATAATTTTGCTTAACAACATAAATCAATATTTCTCTGTCTGTCTTTCTCTCTCTGTCTCCTCTTTCTCTTTTCTTCTTTCTCCCCCTCCCCCTAACAGGGTAGGATTTTCATATTAACCTGGAAAGGAAATGGAGACAGGAGAGGATGTCTTTAGTACCAGAAATACAATCATTATCAAGAAACAAAATAAATGACTGATTTGTCTCTATTTTCATGGGATTCTTCATGGGAGTAAGTAGAAGTGGAAATATTCTTAATAAGAGAGAATAATTCTGAAGACTTTGGAATAGTACACTGCAAACAGCCAACTCTATCTATCAAAAAGCAGAATAAGATAATTATAAAGATCACAAAGATCATGAAGTAGAATCATGGGACCACAGACAGAAGACAACATGGATGTACGTAAAAATCAAGAGACACGAGACTGCAGGTAGTGAACATCGAGCATGGTGAGAAATAGAGCAAAGAGCACTTCCTCAAAATCTCATCTGACAGATAACCCTAGTTGGGTTAGGTATACTTACTCTGAAAAAAAAAGTTAATTATAATTTTGACTAGTCCTATTATCAGTAGCTTAGCTCATCATCATTGATCATTGAAATTTTAAAAAAAAGGCCTTCTAAACTGTCATTCTATACAATGTACTAGAATCTAACCTACATTTTATGGATGCCAAGGGCCATCTTGTTTGCTTTATATTTATTTTCAGTGGTCCTAGCTCTGCTTCTGGCAGGTAACATGTGCTCATAAATGCATGCTGGATTAAACTAATCATTTCAGCAGCAATAATAATAGTGACAGGAACACAGAGCACACATTACACTTTTTAATTTGGAAGAAAATATCCAGAAAGATATTGTATTATCAAAACTAATAACAAAAAATTAAGCAATACATTATTAAATTTCAATATTTGTTAAACAAATAGACAAACTGAATCATGGTGTTCATAATCAAGTATTCTTAAATATTTTAAGAATTTTTTTTTTTTTGGTATTGGGGATTAAACTCAGGGCACTTGACCACTGAGCCACATCCCTAACCCTATTTTGTATTTTATTTATAGTCAGGGTCTCACTGAAAGACCTTTACTTAGTGCTTCACTTTTGCTGAGGCTGGCTTTGAACTTGTGATACTCCTGCCTCCACCTCCCCAGCAGCTGAGATTATAGGCATGCACCACCATACTGGATTATTGTAAGAATTTTTAAAGAGGTATTTTAATTCTAAGGAAGAAACAATTATTGTTCAAAGAGGTATTTTAATTCTAAGAAAGAAACAATAATGGATCATATGTATCACAAAGAACATAGAAGTTCTTTAAATGCAATTGTAAACTCAGCCAAGCTTGTTTCAATTTTAAATTTTTTTTTAAATTTTTTCAATTTTAAATTTTAAATCTACTTTTTCCTTTTCTCAGCAAGAGAAACAATAAGAGAAGTAAATAGGGAGCCTACATCCTGGGAACAAATCTTTACTCCTCACACTTCAGATAGAGCCCTAATTTCCAGAATATACAAAGAACTCAAAAAATTAAACAATAAGATAACAAATAACCCAATCAACAAATGGGCCAAGGACCTGAACAGACACTTCTCAGAAGAGGACATACAATCAATAAATAAGTACATGGAAAAATGCTCACCATCTCTAGCAGTCAGAGAAATGCAAATCAAAACCACCCTAAGATACCATCTCACTCCAGTAAGATTGGCAGCCATTAGGAAGTCAAACAACAATAAGTGCTGGCGAGGATGTGGGGAAAAGGGTACACTTGTACATTGCTGGTGAGACTGCAAATTGGTGCGGCCAATATGGAAATCAGTATGGAGATTCCTGGGAAAGCTGGGAATGGAACCACCATTTGACCCAGCTATCGCCCTCCTCGGACTATTCCCTGAGGACCTTAAAAGAGCATACTATAGGGATACTGCCACATCAATGATCATAGCAGCACTATTCACAATAGCTAGACTGTGGAACCAACCTAGATGTCCTTCAATAGATGAATGGATAAAAAAATGTGGCATCTATACACAATGGAGTATTATGCAGCACTAAAAAATGACAAAATCATGGAATTTGCAGGGAAATGGATGGCATTAGAGCAGATTATGCTAAGTGCAGCTAGCCAATCCTTAAAAAACAAATGCCATATGTCTTCTTTGATTTAAGGAGAGCAACTAAGAACTGAGCAGGGGGGAAGAGTATGAGGAAAAGATTAACATTAAACTGAGATGAGTGATGGGAGGGAAAGGGAAAGAGAAGGGAAATTGCATGGAAATGGAAGGAAACCCTCATCGTTATACGAAATCACATATATGAGGTTGTGAGGGGAAAGGGAGGGGGAGGGAGAGAACTGAACAACAACAGATGAGGTAGAGAGGGAAGATGGGAGGGGAGGGGAGGGGGGATAGTAGGGGATAAGAAAGGCAGCAGAATACAACAGTCACTAATATGGCATTATGTAAATATTGTGAATGTGTAACTGATGTGATTCTGCAATTTGTATTTGGGGTAAAAATGGAAGTGCATAACTCACTTGATTTAAACGTATGAAAGATGAAAAAAAATGAAATAAAAAATAAATTTAAAAAAAATCTGTGCTTTTTACACTCTGGGTATGTGACTATCATCTTCAACAGTGTGAATTCTCACTGGAATTTTTGTGTCAGTTTAGCAGACTTTAAAAATCATATCATAATGTAGTCAAAATATTATCTATGGCAAGAGTTTACACATCACCATAGTGAACTGAAATTCAGAACAGAATTTACAAGCCAACTTGAGTTTTCATCAAAACCTTACCACATTTTAACTAACTTATTAAGTAAACTATTAATCCCTCTGAGCCTCAATTTGCTCTTGTAATATAAGAATGCAATCTTAATATACAAAACATATTGGAAGATAAATATGAATAACATATATCGATATATCTGAAACAGTAGGCACTTAATAAAAAATTATTGATATTATTAAAGTGGGCCTTTCTTTTTACCTTAGAAGTTTATTTAAATGTAAGCAATTATGAACATTATTATAGAGTCCATATATTTAATGTTACTACATTTGAAGATAAAATTGTTTCTCAAAAATACATATGTCTTTTTATTCTCTTATACTGATATCTCTGGAAAGATTTCCTCTGTAGTGATGTGTTTCAGTGGTTATCTTGGTCTATTCTGGCTGCTATGACAAATTTTCATTAGTTGGGTTGGTCTATGGAAAACAGATTTGTTTCCCAATGTTTGAGGGTTTGCAATAAAATTCAATCTGGTGAGGACTTGCATCCTGGTTCATAGAGTACTGTTTTTCTGATGAATCCTGGTGTGTCAGAAAGGTGAGGCTCTCTTTTATAAGGGGGTCTTTTTTATAAGGACATTAAAACTATTCATGAGGGCTTTACCTTCATGTCCTAATCACCTCTCCAAGACCCCAACTCCCCAAAACCATCACTTTGGGGGTTAGGATTTTTACATATAGCTTTTGGAAAGATATAAATATTTCTTTTATAATGATAAGTCCCATCAAGAAAGTCCAAGATTTTGTTTTTACTAGACTGCATTGTTAGATAATCAAGAAATAAAAGTTTATTTGAATTTTAAAAATTACTTTTTACAGAGTGGAGGTGTCTAAAATATATTGACATATTTTCAAATGGAATACTCTAAAATTTCTTTCAGGTACTTGGAAGATTTATCCTGATAAATAGATGTTAACCCCACACTGACCTAATATAGAGGTCAGATATTAAGGAATAGATGTAGGTCAATAAAACTGTCAAGTTAGAATTTGTTTGTCAAGCTAGATGTCACAATAAGCTAGTATAATGTCTGGGTGCAGGGGAGACAGGGTGGGGAGAGGGAGAGAGAAAGAGAGAGATTACATGTGAAATGGTTGCAATAGAATCTTGGAGGGAAGTTTAGGATCAGTGAGAACAGAATAAAGACACAAAGGTGGAAGAATGCTCACAAAGAAAGTAGATAAAAAATCTACTTTTTCCTTTTCCAAAAATTTTTTTCTTTTATTTATTTTTATTCTAATTTGTTATATATGACAGCAGAATGCATTACAATTCATATTATACATATAGAGCATAATTTTTCAAATCTCTGGTTGTATATAAAATATATTCACACCATTTGTGTCTTCATACATGTATTTAGCGTAATGATATCAACCTCATTCTAACATCTTTTTTACCTCATGACACCTTCCTTTTCCTCTCACCCCTTTGCCCTATCTAGAGTTCATCTAATCTTCCCATGCTTCCCCTCCCAACCCCCACATTGAATCAGCCTCCTTATATTGGAGAAAACACTAGACATTTGGTTTTTGGGAATTGGCTAACTTCAAATAGCATTATCTTCTCCAACTCCATCCATTTACCTGCGAATGCCATGATTTTATTCTCTTTTATTGCTGAGTAATATTCCACTGTGTATATATACCGCGTTTTCTTTATCCATTCATCTACTAAAGGGCATCTAAGATGCTTTCACAGTTCAGCTATTATGAACTGTGCTGTTGTAAATATTGATGTGGCTGAAACACACTATAGTATGCTGATTTTAAGTCCTTTGGGTAAAGATCAAGGAGTGGGATAACTGGGTCAAATGGTGGTTCCATTCCCAGCTTTCCAAGGAATCTCCATACTCCTTCCATATTGGCTACACCAATTTGCAGTTCAACCAACAATGTATGACTGTACCTTTTCCCCCACATTCTTTTTTTTTTTTAAATAGCTCTGCTAGGGCTTGAACCCAGAACCTCTCACATGATTGAGCCAGCATTCTACTCCCTCTCTCCAGCTATTGCTCTTCCTGCTGAATAGTGACTAGTAGTTTACCCCCAAGCGATCTACCTACCTTACCTTCTCTATGCAGTGTGAAGAGATAAAAAATGTATACTTCAAAAACTTTGGAGACACATTTCTTTTTTCATAGATTGGTATTTGAACTTCATTATTGGTTTTTTATTAAAGCCAAGTTTGTGAACCTGGCATGTGAAACAATTTGTTGTAGATAGAGGTCTTCATAAGACTGAGTTTTCCTATATATGCATGAATCTGTTAGTTATAAGAGAGGAGGAGACAGGGTAAAGAAAAAAATATTAGGCATGTTAAATACTACTAGATATAGAACTGTTAGCTTGAGCTGGGAGAGTAATGAATTTCTACTTTCCCCACCTCCAGGATGCAGCATGGATATCTGTGGGTACACAGCTGGAATGAACATTGAAATGTAAACTAGTAAATTATATTATTCAGAATTGCTTCCTTAGGAAATTTCAGGTGGCTTTTGAGGAAGTTTTGTCTAACCTATAGGCACCACCTTAAATTAACATATTTTTGGCAGATATTTGCTAGACACTATGAAAAGTATGATTTTCTTATTGATTAGTTCTAATTTAAGAAAATGTTACATTGCTGGTGGGACTGCAAACTAGTGTAACCACTCTGTAAAGCAGTATGGAGATTCTTTTAAAAACTAGGAATGGAACCACCATTGACCCAGTTATTCCACTGCTTGCATATATCCAAAAGACTTAAAATCACTGTATTACAATGATATAGCCACACCAATGTTTATAGCAGTAAACTTCACAATAGCTAAGCTATGGAACCAACCTAGGTGTCCTTCAACCAATAGATGGATAAAGAAAATATGGTATATATACAAAATAGGGAATTACTGAACTATAAAGAAGAATGACTTTATGACATTTGCTAGTAAATTGACGGATCTGGCAACTATCATGCTAAATAAAATCCCCCAAATCTATTTTTTTCCTCTGATATGTACCCACAATAAGTGAGTAGGGGAATAATAGAAATTTAGTGGATTAGGAGTTGGGGTTGTGGCTCAGTGATAGAGTGCTTGCCCTGCACATGTGAGGCACTGGGTTAAATCCTCAGCATTTATAAAAATTAAAAAAAAAAAAAGATATTGTGTCCATTTACAACTAAAACTATTTTTTTTAAAATTAGTAGATTAGACATTCAGGGGAATAAAGGAAAGAGAGGGGTATAGTAAAAGGGAAGACAGTGGAATTAAACTGATAAAACTTTCCTACATACATATATAAATACAACATAGTGAATCTTACCTTCATGAACATCCACAAGAAATTAATTTCAAAAAATAACTATTGGTAAATTGCAGAAATATCAATAGAAGAAAGTGACCAAGTTGAAGGTAAAAGAAGGGAAGGAGAGGTTCTAAAGTCCAAATTAGAATAAGGTATATTCCATACACGTATAATTATATCAAAATGTATTCTACTATCAGATAACTAAAAAGAACCAATAAAATAAAATTCAAAAAAAAGAATGTTAGAATTCCACTTGAAGAAATTCTGTAGATCATGTGTTGAGTAAGTAATAATCAATTAAATCATTCTTTTGTAAATGAACCAGTAAAATGTTAAAGAAGGTACAAGTCACTCCAAAGTCTAAGGTTGCTAGTAGGTGTCCCTTCACCAACAGCTATCACTGAGAATCATCATGGAAGAGAATCAACATATCACCCAACTTTTACATACCCTGAGAAAGAAAGTGCTTTGTGAGGGAATGAAAGCACTTTGGTGTTTTGGTCCTAATGCTCCTCCATTTGAAACACTGAAGCAACTTCATATTGGGCATAATGTTCAAAATTTATAATGGCTACATGAATTTCAGGCCTTGCTTACCTTAAAAAGTCTAATTTCCCCATTACACATCAAATTCTTATTGTGCTAGGCTTTTTATAAGTGATAAAAATGCCTGAAACTGCTCCCTTTGTATAGTAGTGTTATGATTTGGATATAATGTGTCCTCCAAAAGCTCATTTGTAAGACAATGAAAGAAGGTTTAGAAGAAAAATGATTGGGTTATGAGAGCCTTAACCCATTCAGTGAATTGAGCCCGTGATGGGCTTAACTGAGTGGTGACTGAAGCCTGGTAGGGTGGGATTGGAGGAGGTGGACCATTGGGGCATGCATTTATGGTATACATTTTGTATCTGGTGAGTGGAATCTCTCTCTGTGGACTAATCATCATGTGAGCTGCTTCCCTCTGCTACATTCTTCCACCATGATATTTTGCCTCACCTCAAGCCCGAAGGAATGGAGCCAGCTGTCTATGGACCAAGACCTCTGAAACTGTGAGCTCCCAAATGAACTTTTCTTCCTCTAAAACTGTTCTTATCAGGGCTTTTAGTTACAGCAGTAAAAAAGCTGACTAAAAAAAATCAGGGACTTATTCTTTTATCTTGAATGTTCCTCTTCCTTCCCTACTACTTCTATCATGACCAACCTTGCTATCTCCTTCATTTTTCATTGCCAATTTAAACCATAATTTCTTAGAAAGCTCTCCCTACCCCATCTGCTAGATGACATAAGAATCATTTGACATACAACCTCATGGACACCACACATTTCATAAGATTTAAAATGATCACAAATAACACATCTGTCTTATTATTTGTCTGAGGTTAAGTTCTCTCAGAAGATTCTAAGATCTCTGCATGTGTGAGCAATTCTATTGTGTTCAGAAATATATTCCCTGCACCTAGCCTAGTATCTGACAGAGCTGGTAGTCAAGTGCTGACTGTACAAACATCAAATGAAAGAATAAATAAATCACTATACTCCACTGCCATTGGGATACTGTTGGCTGATGATCCTATGTGTGATTAAATTCTGATGTGTCAGTGAAAGATTAAAGTTATTGTTTTCCTTTCTCTTAGGAGAACTTCCTTCAATCATTTTTTGATTATAGGTTAATTGGGTACAAATTATCTTAATTTTCCTTCTGATGAAACTCTATTACTTCTTGAAGAATATTCTTACAGGACATACAATTCAGGATTGTTCTTTTCATTGTTCTTTTTTTTTTTTACAGAGAGAGAGAGAATTTTTAATATTTATTTTTTAGTTTTCAGTGGACACAACATCTTTATTTTATTTTTATGTGGTGCTGAGGATCAAACCCAGTGCCCTGCGCTTGCCAGGCGGGCTCGTTACTGCTTGAGCCACATCCCCAGCCCTGTTCTTTTCATTCTTAAGAAAGGATATGGACTTCCTTCTGATTCCATAGGTTCATATGAGAAATCAGCTGTCATTTAAACTATGTCTTCATGATAGGAAATGTGTCATTTTTCTTCAGTTCAGTTCAAGATTTGTATTTGTTTTTAGTTTTCAGATTGGTTATGTTGTATCTTA
Source organism: Callospermophilus lateralis (assembly GCF_048772815.1). NCBI lineage: Eukaryota > Metazoa > Chordata > Mammalia > Rodentia > Sciuridae > Callospermophilus > Callospermophilus lateralis. Next base: position 1,795,194 of record NW_027512543.1, on the reverse strand, counting down.
GTATAGATTTCTTTGGATTTGTTCTGTTTGGATTCTGTTCAGCATCTTTAATCTGTGGATTTATGCATGTAACCAAATTTGGTAAATCTTCAGCCATTATTTCTTTGCTAATTTTTGGCTACTCTTCTTTTATCTTATTCTGGGATATTTTAACATGGATACTAGATCATTTGTTTTGGGTACAGAGATCTCTGAATCTTTTTTAACTTTTTCTTTTTTGTTCAGATTTGGTAATTTCTATTGTTCTATCACAAAGTTGATTCTTCTATCATCTTCACTTTACTATTTAGCCCATGCAGTGAAAATTTCTTTATTTTTTTTTACATTTTCAGTTTTTAATGCCCCCAACAACTTCTTGCCTTTATTTTTTCATTCTATAGCTGATTTTTGTTTTTTGAAATTTTTTTCTAGGTTTTCTATTTTTTTCACTTGTTACTAGAGTTCATAATTGCATACCAAAGCAAATTTCATCTTTGTCGAATGATTCTAACATCTGAGTCATATGAGTGTTGGCATCTGTTGTTTGTCTTTTCTCATTTAAGTATAATAGTCCTGGCTCTAAAAATGTTGTGTGATTTTTGGATTGTGTCCCGGACTTCTGGGATATGTTGTAAGAATCCTATTTAATCGTTTTTTTCAACAATCACCCCATTTATCTCCACCACACAGATCTGGGTGAAGATCAATGTTCAGTTTTTTATGAGGCATCACTGACATTGTTCCCCAAATGATAGAGCCTGGAATTGCACCACCTTGTTGTTGCTCAGTGAAGATATGAACTCAACTCTACTGATTCCCAGGAAGGATAACATAATGTCAACTCATACCACCTCTTGCAACCTCACTGCTGATGGTAGGAGTGGAGGACAGTAAGACTGGAGATTCACTGTCCTCTAGATTGTCTGTTACTAACTGAGAGATATGGGGAAGTAGGGTACTGAATAATACCATATTATTCTTCCCTATTTCTGGCTATGGAGTAAAAGTTCAGACTCATCAAAACTATTCTTGTGAAATAATCAAAATACTGTCAGTTGCTGCCAAGTAAAGGGTGAAAATTTGGCTCCATGCTTGATTCCACTAACACCAGGTATAGGCAGAAGACAGTTTTCCACTAGTGTTAGTTGGAGGTGGGCTGGTATTTTTTTTTTTAATGCTATTCTACTAAGACTCCCTTTTCCTAATTCTTTGGTGGAAGAAGTGGATTTTTCCCCGTTTTTTTTCCCCCTGCTTCTTTTGGTGTTTTTAGGTTGCAACCTTGTCTTGTGTCCCATCCTAGAGAGATGGGAGGCAAAGAATAAACTCAAGAAACTCAACATATTTTCATTCTTCAAGTCCCATAGGCTTCAGCCAGGTCATCATTTTCATTCCCTCATTTAGAGTCTTCCTATGTGTGCTATTTTATTCTGTTCAAGTTTTTGAATTATAAGTATGCCAAGGGAAGAAAGAGGTTGTTTTATTCTAGCTCAAGCTAAAAGTCTCCAAAATTTATTATTTCAATATATTCTTTAGTTTTCATGTTATTGTATTTTTCTGTTTTGAGAAGCTGTAGAATTAATAACAATGGAGAGTGGTTTAATTATGGTCCTATCCTTGATTCCTGGTCAAGAATAAGGCCTAGGGAAAGAATGTGGTTTCTATGAAAATAAAAAGTTCAAAACTTGTTTTATTCCTTAATTGCTTCTTTAATATTCATTATGCAATGTATTTTAGTAATTATATACATTTTATTCAACAAATATGCATGCTATGCACATTATGTGCCAAGCACTTTGTTGTTCCAAAGCCTGAGGAAAAAAAAATGTTAAAACAGAAATAATGGACACATAAAAGTAAATATAATGATATAATGAAATCACACATCAAAAGAATGTCATGCTAGTAACATGCAACAAAAAATGGATTGCTAAGTAGTTGAGATAAATTTCCAAATCACTCAATTCTTAGATGACATACATAAGAGAACAATTGAAATTAGTCTTATATTTTCCAAGTTATTTCTATTATAATCATTAAAATATTCTGTGTCAGGTAAAGCAGTGTTGAGAGCAAAGTTGCCATCTTCTCAGCTACCATTCTGGGGAATGGGATATAACACCGCACCATGCCTTTCTCAGCTTGTCAGGCTGAGAAAATTGCAACTTCTGCTTCCTCGTAACAATTCTTTTCTCCTGTCAATTACCCAATGGCATCCACTTTACCATGTTCTTGGGAAATAATTTTATTTCCTGTTTCTCCCACTCTTTTTCTCCACTCAATCTCTCTCTTTCTCTTTCATTTTCTCTTTTTCTCTCTTTCCCTTCTCTTTCATCTGTCTATCCACCTCTGTATCCAACCACCTACCCATTTATCAAACACGTATTTCTAAGTAAAAGCAGAAGTAGGTATCTTTAATGATATAAATAAGATGACTCCTGAGACAAGCTGGAACCAAGATTTTCATTTTGCACCTTCATAAAAGGCTAAGACACTAATCCCAAATTTGTAGCGAGTGGCTTAGTAGGTCCATGTCACTCCCTATGTAAGCTGGTTTTCCTAGAACTCTTGCTTTGACTTCTGAATCTTTCTCTGGATCTCTACCTTGCCTTGATGTTATCTCTCACTCTTACACATGCTCCCACCAGAAAGTCATCTACCATGATGTCCGGCACCTAGGTGGGTTTGAATCAGAGCTGACACCATGCTGTTTGAAATTTCAACCTGGAAGTGTAAGCTAAATAAATGTTTTCTTTTCCTTAAAAAGTGCTCAGCCTCAGATATTTTGTTGTAGTAATAGAAAATGAACTAAAACATCACGTATCTATAAATTACATCTTCAAAGAACAGATGTTAATGTTACATATACACAAGGATATATGCGCACATATATCCTTATGTGTATTTATATATAAATGCATAAATTTTACTTATCTATAAATGTATGCATAGTGACATTCTATATTTTGTGTATTCATATAGAATGTACCAATGCCTATTGCTGTAAATGAGTTATAAGTAGCTTTTTCTTTTATTTAGTGAGGAGTAAAGGACTTGTATTTCTATAAGCTTAAATCAAGCCACAAACATTTAAAATTATTTTTTAAAATGTAGAAAGAAATTGTAAAATATAGTTGGCAAATTAACTCTTTGTTAGCAACAGGATTATCTATTACATAATTAAAATACGTGTGTGCTCTGAATAAGCAACAGGTATATTATTAATTGTTTCATTACCTCTCAATAGTTGAATGACTATTAAGCAAGTCAGAGAATCTCCCCATTGTCTTTCTCATTTGAATTTTTTTTTTTCAAGGAAAAGTGGCAGAAAAAAAAATTATCTCCACAGTCTTTTCTAATTCCAAAGTTTTTCAAAACCTAACTTTAAAATTTTCATACTAATTCTTTATAGGTATGAGAAATGAAAAAAATGTTCAAGTGAGTTAGAATCGACAAAAATATATATTTATGAATAGGAAAAGTATTTATCACACCTAGTACATTTTGCTGTTGTTGGCAACACTATCATTTATAATAAAATTACTTCCTTGTTCCTAGCCTTCTTCGACAGCCACAGCTGTGTCTTCTCTGAGCCCTCACTACTATGGTGGGTGGCCTGCTGTTTTACTTTAGGAGGCCTCAGATAGGCTCTTGCTAATACTTAAGACCTATCTCTCAAACTTCAGCCTTATCTCTCTAATGAATGCCTGTTCCCCAACAGAGCTAAGTGCCCAGGGAGAACCAAACCTCTTGATCCTTGCTTTATGAACATCTACTTACTGGATCTCAGGGTCAGGAGCTCTGTGATGTAGTCACTCTGGAATTGTACTCTCTCCAGGAATCTAGGGTTCAAACAGCCCTGCAGCCAATAACTGCTATGGTAATAGATGACCTCAAGCTGGTTTGACTGTTCCAGCCTCAGGTATATGAATTCCTGTAAGTCTGGACTTGCTACTTCACTGCTCTAAAACCATAGTGTTCCTTCTGCTCCCTCCTGGCAGCCTACCCTTAATTAGGTGCTTTCTCAATACCCTGTCTCACACCTTATCTAGGCCTCTTTATGCTCGTCCAGGCAAGACCCGAGGAAATTACCTTATTTCTAGTTCCCCCCATAGCACTTATTCCAATCTCATTCCTTCTTTCAGTAGGAACAGAAAATTTACAATGCTGTAGCACTTTCCTCCCAATTAGGCCAGACATTTACTTCCATTAGTAGATAATCCGAGGCTTTCTATTGTCCTCAAAAGGAATCTGAATGCCCAGCTTATCCTAAAAGCATGTTTAAGTCTTATAAGAGAGCAGAATTTTAAGAAAATTCCAGGAAATAGTTGAATAATAGCCCTATAACAGACAGACAAATATAGCAGATTGATTAGAATATGGATTGATTAAGATAAGAACAGGGGGGAAAAAAAGAGTCAGAAATAAAAAGTCATTTCCCTGCCCTAGATGTTGTGGTTTTAATGTGTGTTGCTCTGTATTTGACCATTAATTTAATGAGTTTTTAAGAAGTTTATTCTTGAAATTTGAAAAATGTTATGAAATGTTATGTGTACATATTATGTTAGTGTTTTGTTTGATTTGCTGTTTTAAATGCAAAATTATCAGTCCTTGTACTGTATGCAAAAGAACCACTCTATCTCTATCTGATTAAGTGAGTTATGAATAAAATTAAGTAATTAAGTGTAGAACTGCAGTATCTAATAACTATGTCTGGTCTAGGAATAATTCTTCCTCTTTTGCAAACAAAAAAGAAAATTGATGTGAACTATTTAGAGAAATGCAAAGGAAGATTGTAGCAGAGGGAAGTCCTGGGACTTCTTGCAAGAAGACCTAGAGAATCAGTCATTCTTTATGAGATAATTTACTGAAGACTAACAGTAATGTGAGACACCTAAGAGTCACCTGTGCATATTAGACACTCCAGGATGATGAGTGCATCAATATCAAATATTGCCAAGTAGTATTTAAATGCTAAATGTGGATGCTGGTAATGGAGCAGTCAGATTTAAGGAAATAACACACCAAGTGTACCCATGGAATAAGAGTCTTTTAGTCTGGATTAATTAACTTCAGGGTAATGTTTGCTGATATTCTATTTAATACTTTTTATTTGGTTGGTTTTTGTACCAAGGCTTGAACCCAGTGGCACTTAATCACTGAAGCACATCCCCAGAATTTTTGTTTGTTTGTTTGTTTGAGACAGGGTCTCACTAAGTTGCTTACGGCCTTGCTAAATTGCTGAGGTTGACTTTTAACTTGTGATCCTCCTGCCTCAGCCTCCCAAGCCACTGGGATTACAGGTGTGCACCACTGCACCTGGCTATTTAGTGCTTATTTTTTAAAAATACATATTATGTGGTGCTGAGGATTGAACCCAGCACCTTGTGCATGCTGTGTGAGCCCTCAACCATTGAGTTACAACCCCAGCCCCTATTTAATGTTTTTTGTTTTTGTTTTTAAAGCTGGTATTCACAGGTGTAATTGACCTGGAATTCTCTTTATTTTGGGGGACAACAAAGCATATTGAATATATCTTTTATCGCTGTTTTAGGTTAATATTTGGCTATCATCTTTTCTTTTTTTCTGTATTTTAGAGGATTTTTAATAGCTTTGAAATTATGGACCCCTCTTCCCTTGTCTGCAGTTTTGCTTTCTGCAGTGTTAATTAACCACAGCAAACCATGGTCTGAAAATACAAAAGGAAAAATTTCAGAAATAAACAGTTTATAAGTTTTAAATAGTGAATCATCCTGATTAGCATGCTGAAATTTCATGCTGTCCTGCTCCTTCTGCCCTGGAAAATAATTATTCCTTTGTACAGTGTATATATACTCTATAGACTGCCCACATATTAGTAACTCAGTAGCTGTCTCAATAATCAAATCAACTGTGGCAGAACATCGTTGCTTATGTTCAAATAACCTTTATTTAATTATTATTTTCATAATGGCACCAAAGTACAGTAATAGTAATGCTGGCAATTCAGGTATGCTAAGGAGAAGCTACAAAATGTTTTCTTTAAGTGAAATGGTTAAACTATAAGATACCATTTTGTAAATAAGAAAGAAGAGAAAGGACCTCTCATAAACTTATGATAATATAATGTTATAAATGATTTATTTCATTATTATTGTTGTTATCCTTTCATTGCATCAAATATATAAATTAAACTTTGTCATGGAAATTTAAGCATAGGAAAAAACATAGAATATGTCAGATTCAGTTATAGGATTCAGTATGGTCTGTTTTTCAGGAACCCAGTGGGAGAGGAGGTCTCAGAATATATTCCCCACAGAATATATGAGCAAAAATATTTCAATCATCTCTTAATTAATTGCTTGGGTAAACAGTTCATTTTTTATCATAAATCTTTTTAAAAATTCGGTTTCTTTGCACTACTCTAATCAAGGTATCTTTCTGTTTTGTGGTTGGTTGTAGCAATATATATTTTTCTTAAAAAATTATTTATGTTATTCAGATCTAAAATGTATTGATATAAAGTAGAAAATGTAGCCTTACATTATTTAGTTAATATCCCATTTATCTATTATTTCATCTATTATTAGTGTGTATGTGCATTTGATTTTAATAAATTTTTCCTTGATTAGTTTAGAAAGTAATTTGTCTTATTGTTTTATTAATTCATTTAGTTCTATTTATTGTAAATTATTGATTTATGTTTAGGTTTGTATTAATTCTTATGTTGATTTTGTAATTTCTAATTTATTATCTAATGATTCATTTACTTTCACTCTATTCTTTCCATTAATATAAATATCCATGAATTTGCTTCCTAAAATAACTTTAGCTTTTTTCCATAAACTTAGATATAGAAATTTTAGTTATTTTCCATGCATTCATTATATACATAATAACATTTTATTACATATATACTGTATATAAATTTTCAAAATGGGTAAAAGATATTAACAGATTTTATAAATAATATATGCAAATGGCTAATAAGTACATGCAAAGAGCTCATTAGGAAATGCAAATTAAAACTAGAATGAGATAAGATTTTATACCCACCACATTAACAATAGAAAATAAGACTAATGCTAACAAATACTGGCAACTCTGTGGGAAAATGGGACCTCTCCTAAAGTGCTGGGAAAGTGTAAGTGGTATAGCTACTTTGGAAAACAGAATGGTGTTCTCTTAAAAAGATGAACATAAAACTGCCATAGGATCCAGTACTTCAGAGTGTATGCCCAGGATGAATGAAAACATATCCATGCAAGGACTTTCACATGAATGTTCACAGAAGTGTTATTCACAATATGCAAAGTGGAAACAAATTAAATGTCAATCAGCTGAGGAGTGGGTAGACAATATGTGGTGTAAACACACAATAAAATATTACTCAGCAATTTAAAATAGGAACTATAGACTGTGTTACATCATGGATAAAATTCTGAAATATTATTTAAGAGTAGGCAGCTAGACAGAGGAGATTATGTGTTGCATGAGCTCAGTTAATTAAAGGTCCAATACAAGCACTTTTTTCCATTTTGTATTGGTTTGTATTAGTTATACATAACAGTGGCCTTTATTTTGACATCATTATAAATGTATGGACTATAACTTGCTCTAATACAGTCCCCAGTACTGCCCCTTTCCCTTCCTTCCTCCCTCGTCCTGTTTCTTTTTATCTACTGATCTTTCAGGTATTCACTTATATACATATATATTAAAATCAGTGTCTTGTGGCTACACATAAAGGTGAGATTCACTGTAATTTCATATATATATGAAATTACAAATATATATGTATACTGTAATCATATATTGTACATATATGTATACTGTAATTTCATATATATATATATATATATATATATATATATATATATATATATATATATATATATAAATTTAGGTCAGATTCATTCCGTTTTTTCCTTATCCTGTCCCTCCTCTCTTCCCTCAATCCCATTCCTCTACTCCATTGATCTTTGTTCTATTTGTATGAAATCTCCCTGCCCACCCTTCCTTCCTTCCTTCCTTCCTTCCTTCCTTCCTTCCTTCCTTCCTTCCTTCCTCCTTTTCTTCCCTTCCCTTCCCCTCCCCTCCCCTCCCCTCCCCTCCCCTTCCTTCCTTCCTCCCTCCCTCCCTCCCTCCCTTCCCTTCCCCTCCCCTCCCCTCCCCTCCCCTCCCCTTCCTTCCTTCCTTTCTTCCTTCCTTCCTTCCTTCCTTCCTTCCTTCCTTCCTTCCTTCCTTCCTTCCTTCTTTTTTCTCTCTCCCTCTCTTTCTCTCTCTTTAGACCAGTTCACCATATGAGAGAAAACATTTGATGTTCAACAAGGGCAATTTTACAGAATACAGATGATTGTGGTTGGAGGTGAGAATGGAATGAAATTTCATTGGACGTACAGGATCTTACTAAGGAAAATGGAAATTTTTAAAACTGACTTAATGCTAGCTGTTGCACCAGTAAATGAAGTTACTTGAAATAGGTTCATTTTATGATATTCAAAATATGCCTAATGAAGTTGCTAAATACACATATGTATGTATCTATATACATACAAATGTAGTTTTTACACACCCATAATTTTAAAATTTATACATTGTTACTCTTCATATTTTCCTACCACTTCTGTGTTTATTAAATTAGAGGATGTAGCCACTTTTAGCTAAACTTTTCAGAATTGACTGAAGTGTTTTGTGACTTAATATACAATGCATGTATGAAAAGTATGTGGTAATAAAAGTGTATTTATTACTTTCAATGTATAGAATTTGAAAACTTATACCCACGTAGTATTATCATTATTATTATTATCAACTATTGATTTTTTCACAACATATAATATAAAATAAAAATTAATGTCTTCTTTTACAAACATGTTCTTATTTCTCCTTACATTTTTTAATGATTTGGCTCTGTGACAATACTACATTATTTGGTGCATTAAATTCTCTTTAATTTTCTTTAAAAATAGATTATATATTATATATTTATTTTTTGAACTGAATTCCAACTTTTCTCATTAAAAATGGCTAATGCCACCTTAGAATTTTTATTCACTGCATATATCCAGAATGACTATATCTGCTTTTTCTGTATTTGATTCTTTCATGGTAATTTTTATGGTGTATTTTTTCATACTTTATTTTATTAGATTTTTGTGAGAGTTTTAATTATAAGGCTTTATTTAAATTTTAAGACCATTTATATTTTTTAATTATTTTTTTAATTATGTCATTTATTTTTTCCTATTGCCTCTTTTAGATCTTTCCCAATATAAGCAGTGTTTGTTACCTTTCACATAGGTTTTGTGCAGTATACTTGATAATATGGAATGTTCACACAGTTCTCATTTTTTAACTTTTTTTTTTAGCATACCTATTATTCTTGGTAGTAGTCCTAATTATCTAAATCTTTTAGATAGAGTCTGTTGACTTACTTTTGCACATATTTCTCAACCACTGCATAATTTGTCTAAATCAGGACAAAGAAGGTTACACTAAAAAGAAAAAAAAAAGAACGTAGCATTTCAATGACTGATCACAAGAAAGTTCTGATATTTCTTGTTGAACAAACTGCTTTGTGATCTAGGCAACCCTTCGAAGCTGCTCTTCTTTATGTAGTAGCTCAGGATTCCAGGTTGGTTCAATTTTGTGGCACCCAGTTCTCAATACAGTGCTTCACCATGCACAATTTTATACCTTTAAATATATAGTTATTCTGGCATTAATTCACTTGTCACCTTCTGAGCCCTTTTGGTTATATCTTCATGATTTGAGCTATTTGTACATAGTCTGGATTAAACAACTCCTGTCTTTTGAAATGCAAGGGTTATACTTAAAATCTGCAAACTTTTCACAACTATTCTTACTATTTGTAACAGATAACTTGGATTACTATTTTGCTCTTCCAATACAGAAAAATAATAACTAGAACACAATAAAACTGATTAGATTCTAGAACTATGGGAATTAGCTATTTAACTATATAGTTACACTATATTATTTTTATAATCACACTCTAAGCTTTTATAGAGAAAATAGCAATTGTTTATTTTATTTAGCATCACAAACAGAGAGCAAACTGATTATTTTTTTTTTACATTAGTAGCATATTCAATTGTGAATCTCCTTCTAGGCAAAATTACTTGATGTTTTGGAGCAACATAAGGTAAATATAAGACCAGTGGTCCATTGTCAAAATATGGTATCCAAAGAATGTAATTTTATATTTAATTTATATTTTATCTTGCTATTATTATATGGAATTGGAATAGTAATTGGAATGTAAAATAATATATTTTTAGAAGCTAATATTGTGAAATTCCATGTTTTACTCTGTTTTATTTTTTCAAATGTACTCTTCAAATTGGGGAAATTAAAGAATATATATAGGATACAATTTTAGATGGTGGCGACATTGGGCAATCGTACACCAGTCACATCATAGAAAATTATCCTAAGAGGATAGAAAAAAATTTTTTTTCAGGGACTCTTCTATCCAATAATAGAATGTGTGTGTATATGTGTGTGTGTGTGTGTGTGTGTGTGTGTGTACACGCACACACGTGCATGCGATAAATATAAAGAAAATTTTCCTAGTGATAAATGGATCATATGCATCATTATTATTTTAAAAGTATTGAATGTTGTTTTTCCATAATACCTCAAAATTTAATATACAAATAGTACTCTCTAAAATTACATTAGCAGATATCACTATAGTTTACTAAAAATATTCTCCATATCAGTTACCAAAAGCATAAAACTATACACAATGGACTTTAAATGTATTCAGCAGTATTCAATACTATTTATATGAAGTTTAAAAGACTTGATATTGAATAAAAGAAAATTAAAAGTTTGGAAATTCAAATGAATGCAGTGATGCTGTCTGTATTATTAAAATATGATCCCACCAAGCATCTATGAAAACATAATCCCAAAGCCTTAGATACTGCCAATTATTTTAACGATAAGAAAATCATTTTTCATAAGAAAATGAGATTCAAAAAATTTAAACTTTAGTAAATTTTAGCAAAGGAAAACATATCTAAAAGTAAAAATCATAAATGCACAGTTATAAATTTTCACAAAATGAGCATATCATCTTCTCCAAAATCAAGAAATATAACACTCCAGAAGCTCCATGGTGTCGGCTACAAGTCATTTCTTATTCCTACCAAAAAACATCTTCAATCTCAATTTATATGTCCTCCACATTATATGTATACATATATTTTGCATATATACATGCACATATGCACACGCATTACATATTTATATAGTTGATATATTTGTTTTCCATTGCCCTATAACAAATTACCACAAATGGAGAAATCTCATAAAATTTTATAAAGAATAGAGACAAGTAATACACACACACATACAGACACACAAGAAAAAATATATAGAGGTGTATATTTATGTGAATGTTTATATGTATTTATCTCTGTATGGGAATTTGTCTACTTGCTTTCTTTTTTGTGTGTTGCTATTGGATTGTTCTTGTTTTCATTTTTACTTTAGGCTCTTTGCGTCACTGTAACAAATATTGCATATGAAGCAGCTTATAAAGAATAAGAATCTATTTTTCTCAGTTGTGAGGATTAGAAAGTCCAAGATCAAGGTGTCAGCAAATCTGTAAGGGCTCACTGTTGTATTTGCAAAGGACATCCTCTCATGGTTCCCTTACATGGCAGAGGGTGAGAAGCTACTTTTATGAGGGCACTAATATTCATAATGACTATACCCTGAAGTGCTTATCACACTCCAAATGTCCTGTATCCAGTCTTTAGCTATAGTCCTATCAGTGTTCTGGTCTTCTGAGATCCCACCAGAATTACCCATTAAGCTCCACTTACAATATCCTAAAGTGTTTCCAGCCTACATCTCTCAACTTTTCAAAATTCCTACCACAAACCAGCTCCAAGGGCTTCTGGACCACAGAGTGATATTAGATGCAGCAAGGAACCTCCTTCTTGTTATCAATTTCTGTTTTAGTCAAGTTTGTGTCAATGTGATCAAAAGACCTGAGAAGCATTAAAGTAGTTTCTGGTTGTGTTTTTTTTTTTTTTTTTTGTGACTCATGGGCTCAAAGGTTCAGTCCATGGTGAGCCAACTCCATAGCTCTGTCCCAAAGTGAAGCAGAAAATCATGGTGAAAGGACATCATGGAGGAGAGTACTTTAGGACATGAAAACCAGGAAACAGAGCGAGAGCTTTGCTTACCAGTGACAAAGTATAAACATCAAAGTCAAGTCCTCCATGTCACTTGATTTTTTTTTAGCAGATTTTGGCTATCTGATCCACTAGAAAGCCCAGAGCTACATACAAATAGCCATGTACACAAAGCTTCCCCATGGAGAACTCAAGTGGTGGCATTATGCTACTGGGCATCTCTTTGAAATAGCATAGCATTGTTTTGACCCTCCTCTACTTTCTAGGGTACCATAGGGTAGGAAACACCAAGTTGTTGCTAGTTTAAACATAGATAGCTTCAATGCTGAAATATGTGAGAGAATGTTTTTTTTCCATTTTCCAACTGTGTAAACTGGAGCCCTACTTCCCACACTCTAAATCAAAGAAGGTAATAATATTTTATTGATAAAATTATCAAAAAAGTAAAGTAACCTATTAAAGTGCTAAATTTTTTTTCAACAAATTAAAAAACTTCAATAAACTTTACATATATAAAAAACAAAAAAATTCATTGGTAAATAAAGATTTCTATCACATGCTTTTTAAATAATGGGAAAGCTATAAAATTACATATATATAAACTCATATATATATATATATATATATATATATATATATATATATATAACTTATCTTGATATATAATCATGTTATTAAACTTTAAACTATTTAAATTTATATATAATAAATTATCTTGTTATGCTCATCATTTAATTATATATATAAATATATACATGAAATATATATATATATATATATATATATATATAAAATTAAATGTATGGCACTCTAAAATCAAAAGAGGAAAGAAGAGATTCAAATAATTTCTGTCAGTATATGATTTTAGAGAGAAAAATGTCACCTGGCATTCAAAGATTAGGAGTCCAAAAGATATTTGAATATGGTTAAGAGTTATCAATCTGTTTCTGTCACTAAGATAAATTACCTGAGACTGGGTAACCTATAAACAAGAAAAAATTATTCCTCACAGTTCAGAAGGTTGGGAAGTCCAGGATAAAAACAACATCACATTTAGTGTCTAGTAAGTACCTGGTTTCTGCTTCCAAGATGGTGCCTGAATTATGTGACATTCTGAGGAAACAAATGTTTTATCCTCACATGGTGGAACATAGGAGGGCAAAAGGGGAAAAGGTCACAGCTATTTCCTTCTAGCTCCTTTCTAAGGTGGTAATCCTATCCATGATAATGGAGCAGTCATGCTTAATTACCCCCTAAAGCCTTCATTTAATATCATTGTATCGGGGATTAAATTTCAAATCAATTTTGGAAGAAGCACAAATATTCAAATCATAAAAGGAGTTAAATAAATGAAATTATTTTAATGTAAATATCTATAATACCAAACAAATAAGAAACGTTTTTCTCTGATAATTGGGTGCTGATTCATAGTGGGGTGGGGATGGGGTTGGGAATATTGAAGGAACTTTGTTTTGTGTAGGGGGGAGTGAGGTGAGGGATGGAGCTGTGGGGATGGGAGGATGGTAGAATGAGACAGACTTTATTACCCTATAGGTATGTATGATTCTACTTCTCATGTGATTCTGCACCTTGCACATCCAGAAGAATGAGAAGTTGTGCTCCATTTGTATACAGTATGTCAAAATACATTCTACTGTAAAATAAATAAATAAATAAGCCTATAGGTACAAAAACTGACTAAAGAATAAGCACTCTAGAGTTCTATACTGTTCTGCCTCTCTCTGTAGATGATCCTTAACCATGAAGATGTTAAGTATCAAAAGGATGGCTGAACAAAAACTACTTACTAATAAAAATATTTGAAAGTATACATTCTGAGGGAGTATAGTAACCTTAAGTAAAATTTTAAAAAGCCTAATTATAAAACAGTATTACTTTAGTACTATTTTAATCTAAAAATAGTTTTTCTTTTTAGAGGTAAATCATTCCAAGTATTCAACTGAGAAATACAATTCAATACCATTTTTAGTCTGCTTCCAGTTGTTATAATTTTTAAAAATAAATTATTATTTACACTGATTATCAAGTAACTCTGTGAGCAATATTTGTAATTTTTTTAATCTCTTTACTTTGAAAAATTATGTATTGTTTCATTTAAATTTGGAATACTGATTATGCTTCAGGTGACAATTGCTAAGCGAATGCAGCTACACTGATAATATGGTTATTCTTGAGACTGCCTTATGTCACTTCTTCTGTATTTAGTATCTAAGGGAAATTTTTGAATTGATATACACTGCAGAACTATCATGCATGTGGGTCTGTTTTTCACATGATATATCCCTTGGATATATACATTTCTTTATAGAAACTGTGACTTAACAATTAAAACAGAAACTGGGGGCTGGGGCTGGGGTTCAGCAGGAGTGCACTTGCCTGGCATGTGTGAGGCACTGGGTACGATTCTCAGCACTGCATATAAATAAATAATATAAATGTCTAACAACTAAAAAAATATTTTAAAAAACAGAGACTGTTATGTGATCTCATTCTTCAGTAGTCTAAAAAGAAAGACTTTTGCTGGTATGCCTTTATTCTACTATTACCTATTGGATTGTAGTGGCATTGAAGAAGCAAAATACAGATAGTTGCTCTTTTAATGAACAAGTACTGTGCCATAATAATCCAAATTCAGATCTAATACGTTAGACTACACATTTTTCAAAGATCCTAGACTTTGAGTACAATGCAGTGAGTGCAAGGGACATTAAGGTTACTTCCCTTGAAACAGAAAAGTATATCAAATGCATGAGAATAAGTATATATTTAAGAGAAACAAAATGAGGATTATAGCCAAGCCAACAAGATGTTTTTAATATCTAGTCTCTTTCTTCCCTATTAATAGAATTTTTAGTTTATCACAAGGATCCAAAATAACAGACTATATTTCTCTATATTACCTGAGCTCAATGTTGTCAAATGTCTACCTTCTGTTCTATTGATTAGAATTGGAAATAATATGTCCAATTTCTGGTCAGTGTCCTTATTATAAATAACTGTGACTTTCTATTTTTTTTTATTCCTGTAGTTAGAGTAATATTATGGCAGCAATTGGATAAACATTTCCTAACAGAAATGATGCTAACTACTACAAGGCAGATTAAACCTAGAACTCTATTGACTTCATAGAGAGAAACATTGACAATGGACAAATTTTTTTATGAGAAAGAAGAGAATGTTTATAATGTTTAAGCTCTTTTGGGCAATGGCTATATGTCTCAATAACAAAGTCATCATTCTAATTAGTAACTTAAGATTTTAAAGATTAAATTGGCTTAACATGTGGCAGATAAAATTACTTGAAAATAATATCTGTACTAAAGAAAAAATAAGGGATAAATGTCATTAACAAAAGAAATACAATTAATCTTACTTTAAAATGAGTTGATTATAGAGCATTTCCATCATTTTTTTAAATCAAAAGGAAGATTCAAATTTTTTATAGCCAACAATATTGTTGGTTGTATATGAAGAGAACTGTAACACATGCCAGATGGGAAAGGACTGTTAAACATATTCCCCAAATTAAAAAATTAAAATATGTTTACTGTTATGTGTTGAATTATGTCACTCCAAAAATGCATGCTAAAATTATAACCCCAGAATGTGATCATATTTGTGATTGACATCATTGAAAATGTAATTATTAAGATGAAGTCATACTAAAATAAGGCTCCTAATTCAATATGGCTTGTGTTCTTATTAAGAGGGGACATTTAAACACAGATGTGCAGACAGAGAATGTCACGTGAAGATGAAGGCAGACTGAGTGATGCAGGAGAAGCCAAAGAGTATCAAAATTTGCCAGCAAACCATCAGAAACCGTATTCTTCAGAGTACACCAAAGGATCCATACCTGTGAACATATTGATCTCAGAATCCTAGTCTCCAGAACTATGGCACATGTTCCTATTGTTTAAGACGCCCACTATATGGTGCTGGGAGCCATCAGCCAAGTAGGTATGACAATTTCCTTGCCAGCGTACCCCCATGTTTCTTTAGTGGAAGGACTCATGGAAATAGGACATTTTGCAGGACATTGCATGTAAGGTGACCTTGCTCAAGGACCAGGGCCGATCCGTGTTTAGGGTGTTCCCCCTTTAGAATAGGGTGGTTTAGCATAATAGGAGATTAGGGTGTTTCCCCTTTAGAATAGGCTGGTTTACCATAATAGGAGATTAGGGTGTTCCCCCTTTAGAATAGGGCGTATCCTGCTGCCTGGTTTCCTCTTGAGTTCTGAGGGTCAGACAATATATTTGGGCAGAGAGTGGATTTGGGCAGAGTGTGGATTTGGGCAGAGAACGTGGATTTCCCCAGAACGTGTTTGTAGAAGGCTGGTGTGAGTTCGGGAATAAAGAATTGCTGTTTGAATCTACAAGCTGTGTGGAGACTCCTGATTTGTGCCCAGCCGGAGACTGCGGCAATATGGTACTATGTTATGATAGTCCTAGCAAATTTATATACTTATATTCAGATACTAATAAAATAATGAACCAATGAATGGAAAAATCCATCATTCAGAAGAACTCATCATGAATACTGAAACCAGTCAAGCATGGAAGTACTCCCTAAATAATTATTATAAATGTGGTTACACAAAAGAATGCAAATGTCAAAATGTTGTCTTGAGAGAAATAATAATGTAAAACAAAATATGCATGCATTCATGTGAATGATGACTCAAATACCTTTATCAACTCCAATTTCTTCTGAAATGTTTGTTATTTAACTCAGAAAGGGAATCAACCATAATTGCATAAACATAGAAATGTAAATTTTCTTTATGAAACATGAGTATATCAGATACAAAAACAAAAACAGCATTTACTCAGTAATAAAGTTCATAGTCACAGGAAATGCACTTTGATTTAAAAAAATCTGGGAAATTAATAAGTTAGGCATGTGACCTTTATGATCTTTGGTACTACTTCAGAACTTTAAATATAAAGTCTTAAAATTTAAATGCTGGGCTTTGAAATTATTTTTAAAGGGTAATGTAAAACTGAATGTACAATCATTTTATTCATACTTGCTTTATATAGCAGATTTAACATTTGTTAAACAAAGCTTTGATATAATAATGAGCGAACTTAATGCTTCTAAAAGCTTACCAAATTCCACCTAAAGAAAAAAAAAGTGTCGGAATTCAACTCCAATATTTAGCTCATTCGGTATCATGTATTTCTCTGACTTAAATAAACATTGTTTGAAATGAATTTTATACAAATATTTTATTTTATGTGTATTTATTGTAAAAAAATAAATACAATTTAACACTGCAGTTAAATTATTTTCTTTCATCTATTTCTTTCTTTTTTTATGAAGAAACTTGGTGTTTTGTTTGGGTTTTACTTCAACTGTGAGTTTCATTTCTTTGACATTCCTTCAAATGTAAGTAGATTCCCCTGGCTTTCCCCAGTGACAGAGTAACTTATTTCTGCAGTAGCAATATTTTGTTATTCTAGTAAGCTCAGTCAGTTACCTGAAACATTTCCACTGAGTCTGCCCTAAATATTGGTACCCCATAAATTTCAATGTTTCATAAACTGGAAGTTTCAGAATTTTCTTTCTCTTTTGCAGTCCTTCAGGAATTCTAAAAACCTAAAACTTAACAATCTCTTCATACTTTAAACAAAAAGCTTGCCAATATTTTCATAATGTTAGTAAATAATATTTAAAATATAGTGCTTATAATTGTTACTCATGACTAGATAAAAGCATAAAAAATAAAACAAATTCATGAACAGATTTTTTTTGGCTAATCATTAGCACTTTCAAAAGGATGTACAACTTCAATGAAGAGATTAAGCTGTGGTCACATGTATGTTTTTTTCTAATGGTTTGTCTCCATATAAAATATATTTGTGGATTTTTTGAAACAACCCTATCATACTTGGTCTTTTGGTTTATCATTCTTATTTAATAAATACATAATAAGACACATTTTTGAGATTATTAATTTTATATGTGAAAACAATGAAGTTATTTTCTCTATGGAAGGGAAAGAATTGGTTTTTAAAGGAAGACTTTCTTAAAGTGATTTTTTTTCTTATTTTTAATGGAAACAACTTAGTTTCATATTTATACACAGTAGGAAAAATTGAATTTCCCAGGGAGCTCATCATTCATTATACATGAGTTGGCTCCATCTGTAATGCCAAGGAGAACTCACCATACAGCGGCAAGGTTATTACTCTATTTATTATTTTTAGTAATATGTATAATGTTCACTCAGCCAATAATCAGGATTGATGCCCTTATTTTGCTAAAAGAAAATCCTGAAACAGAATACTCATAGTCTACCTGTTAATTAGAATTATATAATGACATATTTTATATTTGCATCATATAATATTTCTGTTTTTATTCTTTTGTTTTATCATAGTATATGTATATATGTGTGTGTGTGTGTGTGTGTGTGTGTGTGTGTGTGTGTATTCATACTAGGTATTCAATTTAGGAGTGTTTTACTTTGGGCTACCTCCCAACCCTTTTATTTGTTTTTTTTAATTTTAAGACAGGTTCTCATTAACTCACATATGGCCTCACTACATTCCTGAGGCTAGCCTCAAACTTGTGATCTCCCAAGTCCCTGGGATTATAAGAGTGAGCCACCATGCCTGGCTCGTACTTAACATTTAAATGGCATTATTTTCATTCATTCACTAATGGCTAGACTTACTATGTCCCATATGAAGAATTGTTTAGATCAGTTGAAAGCCTTTAAGAATCATTAGATACTTGATTTGAGATAAAAGGAAAACTTTTATTATTTTGTGTCACCGAAAGTTGTCATAGTTCTCAAAATATAGATGATCACAAAGATTTTAAGTGTCTCTCTCTCTCTCTCTCTCTCTCTCTCTCTCTATATATATATATATATATATATATATCATATATATTAGTACATAAGAAAAATCTGTGTGACACTAAAACAAAATAGAAACCATTAATGAGTAAAAAGAAAAGTCAATGCGAGTGGATATGCATATTATCTTCAACTTTCTCCCCCTGCAACAACTAGAACACAAAACCCAAAACTTCCATTGGATTAATGTGTAGTTCACTGTAATGTTACAATCTGGATATCACTTTACAGATCTTAAAGAATAATCACATTTAAATCTAAAAATTCAATTGATTTTGGTTGTCTACTTTTAACCTCATTTCTAGTATTAAAGTAGATCTATGTTCAGCTGTAAATGAACAAATGTCTGACTCTTAAATATTGCAATTCATTTTTTAGATTCTTAGACATCCATGCAAATTCATAAGCCTAGATGAATTTAAATTGATATAACTTTAGAAATATCCCCATTTTTAAGATTAGCTTTTTCTTATGCATTTTCACATTTTCAGTAACTATTTACTCATATTGTTTTATAATTATAGACATTTTATGACAGAAGACTGTTAATAAGAATTCATAAATTTTCAATGTAATCCTTACCTAAAGCTACAGCATAATGTTCTATTTGTAATGTCAAGGCAGTTAGTTGATGTAAAAAAGAACTGATATTAATTACAGAAAATTGTCATCAAATGGAAAAGGAAAATGAAGACTCTTATGTTGGCTTAATCCTGATTACAACTTAAAATTGCTCTTTCCATTAACACAATTAACACGCTCAACTAGCCAGTTTTATAGAAGATCAAGTAACTAGATATTTTCTAAGGAAGATCTTTTAAAATTGTTTTACTTTTCACATTTCTTTTCTCTCTATCAGTGTAACAATTAATAATTTCAAGATTTATTATAAAATTTTTATTTTAATAATATTAAAAACAAAAGCTTACTTAAATTTTTCCATTTTTGACTGTGAATATATATGTTCAGAGGTTATAAAATAGTGACTACACAAATCTACTAGCACAAATATTTTAAATATAAGTTTTACATGAAAAGATGGTATTATCCAATGTAAATAGACACTAGACATACACATTTTAACCATGTGAATTGGATTAACTTCAAAAGATTCGAATGACATTTGGTAAATAATCACTTCCAGTACATTAGTGCACTAGAACCTTCGTATTTGGAGAAGAGATAATTCACCCCATTTTAGTGAGCAATTTTCTCACTGTAGAGTTGAATTACTGTATAATCAGATCCAGTACTCTATATTTATGGGACACCTGGTTTAAGAAATTTAAGGTACTTCCAAAACATTATTTAAGCTACCTCCACAACTCTAAATACTGCATTAGTTATTGCCCCATTCTGTAATCTATTCATACATTAACTAATTTTATATTAACCTCCCTGAGCAAACTAGTATCTGAACTTTCACAAAGTAGTAGAATTCAACCCATTGCAATAACAATCAATTCATCTATCTACCCTTAAATGCTGAGTTAGTTCTCAGCAGAAAACATATGTTTTTGAACCCACAATC
This sequence comes from Callospermophilus lateralis, assembly GCF_048772815.1. Taxonomy (NCBI): domain Eukaryota; kingdom Metazoa; phylum Chordata; class Mammalia; order Rodentia; family Sciuridae; genus Callospermophilus; species Callospermophilus lateralis. Next base: position 1,774,643 of record NW_027512543.1, on the reverse strand, counting down.
ATAATATTACTAAGTTTTAAAAGATTTTTCATCAATAAAAAATAGAAAATTATGACCATTTAAAAATAGGTTTTTTTTTAAAGATTATTATGTAGCTGTTTGATTTTTGTATTAAGTATTGAGGTTTTGACTTAAAACTGTTGACACTCAGGCTCTTAATACATTCAAGATGCTCACCTATATTTCAACATGACCATTTTCAGCCAAGAATATGATCAAGCATGAATCAAGGATAAAACTGATGGTTACAGAGGATGATAGGCACCTACCAGTCTCTTTGGCATTTTTCTACCTCATTAGCTATTTACACAGTTTCTTGGATTCTAAGGCATTGTACATCTGGTGTTTGTGTATGGGAGCTCCTATGCTTTTAATTGAGACATAAGCTACATATATTGAAACTGATCTATTTCAAGCTCACAATTAAATGAATTTTAATTTATTTACAGAGTTGTACAACTACTTCCACAATCTAAATTTTGATATTTTTGTAAACCTAGAAGAAAGTTTGAAACCAATATTTGGGAAACACTTTTCTAAAATTTTCTCTCTATAGGTTTGCCTTTTGGAACACCTAATTTCAATGGAATTTTCAACATATATTGTTTTATGACTAGCTTCTTTCATTGAACATAACATTTGTGAGTTTTAAGCATGTTGTAACTAGTATCAGTACTTCATTCCTTTTTATTTGTTTGTAGAGCTTTTAACATGACTCAAATACTTTTCTTTTGATTGAATAGTTCCCCCATAGAGACATATAACTTTCCACCCTGGGCTATTTTTTAATGGGACTATTGACCTAAGACAGATACAAATTACATTTTTTATAACTCTTGAATTAAAAATAAAATGAGATGAGGATGGGGAAAGGAAAATTTCAGTTGAGAAAAATTTAAATGCACTGATGTTATTTTTGTTTTTATTCTCAAAAGAAAACCTATATTTCAAATAGTGCTACTTAATTTAGACCAATTTATTTCACTTGAAGTTTCTAGCAAATGATCAGTATTGTAAGAGCTATTAGTATATTCTCTTAATTGTACATTCAATCTATATGGTAGTTCTTTTAACCACTTGACTTGGGTTCATTTAAAGATTTTTATATTTTATGTTAAGTGATTAAAAAGATGAATGCTGTGAAGCTGGTAATGGGTGATGGAGTTTGCTTTAAATTTAATTTTTAATAATTACTTTTAAGAACAACTTCTAAACATTTACATAATAATAATATAAAGTTTCTGCATCTATAATTGAAGAAGTTACCATGACTAAGGAAGATTAGTATCCCAGCTTCAGGAATGTATTAGGGGCAGAAGGATGAGTTGTCCATGTTAGACGGAACACGGGCAAATTTTAAATAGACAATAAAAACATGAATAATAGCATGTTTACTTGTCATAATTGAATTTGAAATGAATCTATGAAAAGAAGATAAAACAGAGTGGAATATTTTCAAATATTTGTGGAAAAAAAATGCTACTATCAGTGTAAGTAAAGAAAAATTTTAAAAGCTATTGAAAAGCAAGAACCATTTTTGAACAGAAAAAATATATAATTTAAAATCATTAAGAATACTAAAATTAAACTTGTTAAATAATGTAAGAACAAATGAGCATAAAGAGGTTTAGATTGCCTCTTAAGACTTTTTTTTTGCCTCTAATTGATGTTAAAATTGTTACAAATTTTGGTAAGAATGTATAGAATTGGAATCCTGTAAATTTTTAGATCATTCAATTATGCAATAATAAATATTTTAATATTATAATATCTTAGAGACTCAGCAAGTTGAGAGCTTTGCATTATTTTCCTATGTAATTTATTTTATATGTATATAAAAATATTATATATCTAGGATTTTTTGTGATAAGAACACTAAAAAAACAGATCAGTATCCTTAAATTCTAAGTGTTTAATAATTATTTATATTTAAAAATATATTTAAAAATATTAAAAATTGAGTGCTTACATGACCTATTGAGATAGGAACAGACTCAAAAAGTTTCATGATAATAAGTCCATTTATACATCATTTAGCTTTGAACAAGTAAAAAGAATATATGGAGCTCTTTGGATACAGAATTTCCATATCCTTATGATTACGAAAAGTAAATTTATATTCATGGTATTTGTTATCATAACAGGCTTGAACTTAGATTGATCATTCTATTCTAACAACTTATTTGAGCACTTACTCTCTGCCAGATACTATGGAATGTCTCTGATTACTATGAGCACTAATATAAAATATCTTCCCTGAGGGAAAAAGCCTACTTTAATAGATAAAGGCTCAGCCTCTGGAGACAGATGTCACCAGTCCAAATATTAAGTCGGCCACTCATTAGACTAAACTATTGCATCACTTACTTAACAGTTCCAAACTTGAATTTCTGCAACCCCTTTGTCTGTTGCATGGATTAAAAGAAGTAATATTGATAAAATAATTAACATACTTTCTGACTTATACAAAACAATAAAACATACAGAAAAAATACCTGTTTACTCATTAATGGTGTTTCTTCATCTAATTAGTTGAACATTATTATTCAAGAGGAATCCTGAAATATCAAGTATAATATTCATGGTTACTGTAACAATTGAATTGTTCACTTCTAGAATATTCTTCCTATAATAAATATGTCTAATTTATTTGAATACAATAATTAGAATGTAGGGACTATACTCGAAAGGAACTCAACTAGTGAAGATTTGGTCAAAACTTATTTTGCTGAATACAACTAAAAATCTCTTTGTTTTAGAAAATGTCAAGAAGAAAAGCTTTAAAGGACAGGTCATCTTGAAACGTAGTAATTTTCAAACTTTGAATCATCCATTATTGAGCTATACATTAATTCAATGAACATCTATTAAATGCTTTCTCTGTACCAGACATTCTCTCAGGCACTGTGCATACCAAGGTGAATGGGCAGAAAATAAGAAGGGGACATTTTTTGCAATAGTAAGGACTAGCTATGCACAATAACATTATTTGATTATTAATTAGTTTTATATTTCTTTGAAAGACATCACCTTTTTAAATGATGCATAGATTAACTGCAATATGCAGAGAGGGTGCTACAAAATAATTGTATTTATAATTACATATTAGAAACTATTTAAACTCATTATTTTCAATGTATTGCAAATATTTTGTATGTGTATTTGCTTCATTTATAAAACCCTTCACTTACTCATATGTTAATATTATTATTGAGTCTAGCTTTATATTTATCAACAACTTATACATTTCATAAAAAAATGAGTGATGAAATTTTAGGTCAGAACTTTGTTGAGAGTAAACATTGCCCTGAATATATACCTAGAACATCCAGGGACTAGGTCATTGACAGTTAACATGTCTTGAAAAGATATTATGCTTTGAAGAGTATCTCATTTACATTCTGAATATAGGTAGCTTACTTAACAAGTTCTGGCCCAGAAGCTCTGTAATAAAAGGAGTTTTAGAGGAATTCAAGTAAACATGTACAAAGGTACAAAGAAGAGAGAACAGAGTATATCCTGTATCCATAATAATACATTTGCTCAGAAAGAAAAGTAAATATAGAAGTAAATATAAATTTAGAAGTAAGTTAATTATTAGTACTTAATGTATGGGAATACATAAAAAGAACCAAGTCTCAGGAGGTTGGATAAGAATCACATATGTCATGCAGAAAATTTTAGACAACATTCTGTTTAAAATGGTTGACTTTTTTTGGTCATTCCTAAGAATGAGAGTAACAGGGTCACATTTGAATTTTAAATATGCATCTTCTTAATTTTTTGGTACTAGAATCTACAGGGAAAAAATTCTGAAAGATAAGAAAACATTTTAAATACTACAAAATAAAATGACCAACCAAAATACAAATAAAATTAAATATAGTCCATGGCAAAAGTAGTGTGCTTACTTGTCATTATTTTTAAATTAACTGGACAAAATAATTATGGGAGTTAAATAAAAAGATACATGTTGGATGTTAAAATGACAGTCACATATGTTTGGCAGATTATAGTTAAAAAATTTGGAAAATGGGGCATATTCTAATTAGTCAGTCACATGGTTGGAAATATTAAAAATGGTTATAACCAGCATAATAGAAATCTATATAAAAGATCCATTGGACCTTGCCATTGGAAAGCAAATTTACAAATTCACTTTCAATAAAATCTATGGTTTTTCCCCCCAAAAAAATATCATTTAAGAGTTAAAATATATCTCCAGTTTCAGTTAAGGTTCTGGAAAGCTTTATGGTTTCAGCCAGGAAGATAATATTCTAAAGTATAATCAATTTATAATATGCATATGACAATATTATTATTATAGAATAGTCATCTGCTTAAACTAGTAATACAACAATTTGTTAGTGTGGTTTTAGGTTAATTTTGGATACAGGACCATGTATTAAGCTTGACTAGTCAATTAGTCAGGTTATGATAATATTCTTCTAGCTTTCCTTCAAAAACAAAACAAAAAACCTTTAAAAACTATGTCAATTTTAACCTGTACATCCGCAGAGCTTCAGCATTCACTAAGTAATTTATGGAATTCCCATGGAAACGATTCATTCTAATTATTGTTGCTCTATTATACCTAAAATTGCAAGTGAATTTTCTCTCCGATTCAAACATTGTTATCTCTTGAATTTGTAGATTTATTAATTGATTTCCAAAGTCTAATCACCTCAAGGTGAAGTGCTAAAATCATGATTCTGAATTAAAATTCAAGAAAAGTTTTGCAAATCCAGATTTCACAGCCAAATATTTCTAAATCATATATTACAGTAAAGCATGAAAATGTTACATTTTCATTGCTTGCTTTATATCTGTTCCACTAAACCTGAATTCAAAGCCATAGAAATTTTTATGTTAAAATTAATTGGAAAAATACATTTTGAACATGACTCTCAAGACATTGGATAGCAGAAGTAAATTATCCCCAAGAGATGAGAAACAAATAAGTTGGACACAGAGTTCTACCAGATGATTTTCTGTTGAAGTTTCTCACTAGAAATCAGAAAGTAGAAACTCAAGCACAGTCCAATATTCACCCTGAATAGAGGAGACAAATCTGGGAGTCTGAAAGGCCAAAGCTGATAGGATAGACAGGAAAGGGTGCCTGGGAGGAGAGAGCTGCACAGTAATTGCTTTAGAGACCTTCAGAAAGTCGTACTGGACTATACCATTGAGTCCTTACAGGAATAGGCAGGTAAAGACACTACTGTGAACTAAAGGAATGTCTAATTAAAACGAGAAAGAAATCTAGGAATATACAAAAATAAAACAAAACAAAACAAACAAAAAAAAAACAACAACAACTCTGAGTCTGTAAAGGATAAACATTCATGTTGGGGTGTGGAATGGGGGGTTTGGGACTATTTGTGAGTCACGAGCCAGATAAATTAACTAAGTGTCACAAAGTAACTAGGAGGTATGAACACACTGAACAGCCCATAAATTACTTTGCAACTTTTCAATTTTCTCTAAGTATTCTGGAATGCAGCAAAGCATAAACTAGACATAGAAAGTGACCATTAACCTAATCAAGCTAAGAGACCATGCCCCTTTGGCTAGATAATCTGATTGACCACCTGATGGCCACAGACATTCATGTAAGCTAAAGCCAACATGCCAGAGCAGGCCCCTAATGGGGAAACATGGTCTTGCTCAATATTTCCCAATCCTGAGGAAAATCCAGGCCCTTTGGATTATAAATATTCTACCTTAATTAAAATTAAAAAACAAAAAATCTGACCATAAGCCCTTTTGGCAGGTCTTTTTCTGGAATTAGCCTGTATTGTGCTCTGAGAATTAATATCTTCACATTTTCCTTTCTAATGTAGCTTTTACTATCTTTGTTGAAACCTTTTGCATCCTTAGATTATTTTCTGCAACATGTCAAGAGTCAGTAAATTAATAAAAGAGGACTCTTATGCCTCTGAAGAGACTTCCTCAAACCCCCTAAAGGTGACAAAAGGATTAGAACAAATAGTGCTCAAGATTCACTTTGGGCCAGAAATAGAGCCTACTCCAAAACCAAGTGGAGAGCCTCAGAATTCAGTGGACATTCGTAGAATAATCAGATGGATGTTGGCTCAGTAGTAAGTAAAAATGGAAACTAGTGAACAAGATGGTAGATTTAAATTTTGAATATATCAATAATCAAGATAAATGGTCTAAATGCTCAGATTGATAGATTGTATTAAAGAGCAAGAATCTATACCCGCTTATCATAGTAACAGTAAAAAAAAATAGCTAAAGTTAAGTCAAAAAAATATCTACAAGAGATAGGCTAGAGAATTCTATGGTAAAGCACAATCCTCAAATTCAGTGATGAATGTGAGGGTTTATTTTTATTCACTCTACATGTCCTCATTGGAACAAATGTAGCTCTACTTTATATCAATTTTATTCTGAATACAAGTTGATGGAATCAAAGAAAGGAGTATAAGGAAGTATGTGATGTCTCTTAGAACTTTACCCAGAAGTAAACCATGTCATTTTTGTTTATCTCAAAAAAAAGCTTAAAGAAAGTGAAAGTAAGCCCAAACTTTAAAAAAAATGTGTAATTATAATGTATATATGCATATAACTAATAAAAATAAAAATACATTCCAAAATATATTAAAAAGCTTATAAATAAGAACAAGACACACAGAAAAAGATTTGTGAATGGTATTTCTTCATGTAGGAAATGGGAAAAATGATTAATTAAATGAAAAGATACTAAATTTCCTTAGCAGAGAAATTTAAATTTAAAAAATACAATGCAATTCCACTTTGTATTCACAGATTTCAGGGGGAAAATGTCTGAGAATAACAAGTGTTGATAATTGTTTTTATGCATATACAGAGAAACTAGAGAGAAAAATAAGATAATGGTAATCACACAGTTCATTCAGATAGTGACAATCTCTGAGAAGGGGTGGGTAAGCATGGTCAGGATGGACACAGTTTATTTCTTTTTGAAGATTATATTAATTGAAATAGGGATGGATAAGGCTAACATACTGCAAGAGAGAATACAAGATACAGTGGCCTAAATATTCCTATCTCTCTCTACATATGTTGGATGTAGGCAGTGCATGTTGGTATGGCAACCCTGATCCATGCAGTGATCCAAAGACCCCAGTTCTTCCATGGTGCTCCTTAACTGCTACCTGGGATATTGCCCTCATCTGCTTGATTGAAGGACATTACTATCATGTGTGTTGCAGAATAAGAGAATAAGAAAGCAGGACAAACTTCAAAGAAATAAATTTACTTTAAACTGGAAAAAACCAAAGAGATACCTTTATCTCTTCTTCTCCTATCCTGTGGGCCTGATAATAGATTAAATTTTGCTGAAACGGAGGCTAGACCCTATAGCTATACATGAAAAGAAGGAAGAAATACATTAAAGACAACTAGCAGTTTGCCACAGAAATATTCTTTTTAAAGTACATGATTAAAAAATTAATTCACTAACAGAAAATTAAGACTTTTTGTTAAGAGAAAAAAATTTCATTTTCAGCACAACTTGATTCCACATATATCAAAGCTGATAAATTTTTAGTGCAAGTTGTAGAAAGCTGAATTTGTTTGACCCTGGTGTACTACTCATATTAAAACTAAATAAGGAAAATTATCTGTCCTGAAAAAGGAAAATGAGTCTTTTGTTTTGTTTTTTGTTGTTTTTTGTTTGTTTGGTTGGTTTTTTTTTTTTTTTTTTTTTTGGTACTGGGGATTGAACTCAGGGATATATTACCACTGAATTACATCCCTAACCTCATTTATTTAGAGACAGGACCTTGTTAAATTGCTAATAGTCTCACAAAGTTGCTGAGGCTGGCCTTGAACTTCCAAACTTCCTTAGCCTTCCACATAATTGGGCTTACATGTGTGTACCACCATACCACACAGTGAAGCTTTTTTTTTTTTTTTTAACCAACAATCCATACATTCATTTTATGAAATCTATAGGATTGGTTTTCAATCCTTAAATAATATGAATATATGGCTTCTGCTGGGAGCCATCAGCCAAGTAGGTATGACAAATTCCTTGCCAGCTTACTCCCATGCTGTCTAGTGGAAGGACTTCTGAAAGGTGACCTTGCTCAAGGACCAGGGCAGGATCCGTGTTTAGGGTGTTCCCCCTTTAGAATAGGGTGGTTTAGCATAATAGGAGATTAGGGTGTTCCCCCTTTAGAATAGGGCAGTTTAGCATAATAGGAGATTAGGGTGTTCCCCCTTTAGAATAGGGTGTATCCTGCTGCTGAGTTCCTCTTGAGCGCTCAGGGTCAGACAGTATATTTTGGGAGATAGAAGCCCATGCGGAGTGGATTTGGGCGGAGAGTGGATTTGGGAGAAGTGGATTTGGGCAGAGAACATGGATTCCCCCAGAACGTGTTTGTAGAAGGCCGGTGTGAGTTCGAGAATAAAGAATTGCTGTTTGAATCTACAAGCTGTGTGGAGACGTGATTTGTGCCCAGCCAGAGACTGCGGCAGGCTTCCCCTTTTTAAACTGAAAATCCCTGACTCTTTTCCCTCAGTGGTCTTTGTGTCATATGTGGTTTTAACATATATAAAACTTCAAATGAAGCAAACCCTTTTTAAAATTATTATTAATTAAAGAACATATACAGAGTCAGAAGCCTTGAAAACATGAAGGAATTCTTAAGTTTCTCAAAAACAGAAAGTTGACAAAGAAGTGTGAGGTGATAAAAATGTCTTACTTTAGAAGAGGAAAATTGGAGTGTTGAATGGTTCTGAAATTTAATGGTTTAGGCAGAACATTTCAGAAGCATAACATTTTTCGAATTCTAAGGTTTGAATAATAGACTGGTTGTAATGAATTCAAGACTCAGGATCCACAATTTTAATCAGTCTGTTGTCATTTTATGCTATTGTTCTAAATTTTGATCTTTATATTACTATTTCATCAATAATATTGTTTCAATTAATGACATTAGAATAAACTCATTATTGTTAAAATGAACAATACTTCAGCATTATAGTAATACAAAAACAATTTAAAGGGGCTGAAAATATAGCTCAGTTGGGAGAGTGCTTGCTTTTCATGTGCAAGGCTCTGTGTTTAATCCCTAGAACCACAAAAAACTACTTAAGAAACAAAAATAAATGCAAATATATAGTTATTAACTATTGCAGGAATATTATAAAGGAACAACTTTATATTTAACAAATTATCACTTAAAAGAAAATACTAGTCACAAAAGTTAGTAAATGAATTAAAAGAGCATTAATTGTTTGGTATTGTGCTAATAAATATGAAAATGAACCTAAAATGGAAGGTTTTATTCATTACTTAAGAAGACCACAGAAAAAGTTAGAAGAAATAAAAATATATATTAAGGATATTACTTCCCAAAAATCTCATTTATTTTATTGCTGACAATTAAAAGGATAAAACAAAAAATAAATGCTGGGGAAAAATAGTAACATATCTGACTTATGTAAAAAAATTACAGAAATTTAGTGACAAACAATTTGAACATCTGTGGTCTTTACTACAATTTAATAGTACTATTAAAAATGTTCTTGTAATAGTACAAGAAATCTAGATATATGAAGGCGATTAGCTCATCTTTTAATTGTTATTTTAATTCCATAAGTACTGCATTTTGAACTCAGGAAACTTTAATTTTTTAATTTAGTCAAATTTGTTGATCCTTTATATACCTATTTGCATCATTTTTGTTCTTCAGAAGTTTCTGTAGGTAAATAATTATTCCTAGATTTTTCTTTAGTGCTTAATTTTAAGTGCTTAGTTCCCCTTTTATGAGAAACGTTTTATTGCATGGAATAAGTTGGGAATATTTCTTGACTTTTATTTTCCAAATGGCTAATTTTCCCAACATCTTTTATTGAAAAATGTTATTTCATGTTTGTTTTCTTACAATATTTTTTCCATTCATTAACGGTGATGTGTGAGATCTGATTCAGGGTCATTAACTTTGTTTCACTGGTATTATTTCTTAAATTATGCACATAAATTTAATAATTTTAAAATTGAAAATTTTATGATGCTCAAGAAAAAGTCCATGAAAATGTGTAGACAAATGACAATAAAAAAGTAAATAAAAGATGGGCTATTAGTCTGTGAGTATAGATTTGTCATAATCAAATCTGAAAAAAACAATTATAATACCAATTTTTTAAAAATTTTTAAGAATATAAACACATCTTCTTGGGTTTATAGAAAACATACCTGGGGAAAAAGCCACTTATCTACTTATGGATGTTTATTTTCTCCATGTGTTTTCAAATATGTTTATCATTTTCTGTTTTAAAACTTTTGAATGTTTTTTATATCTTTAAACCTTGCTAGGTTGGAAAGCTGATAAACTTTAGTGCTACCTTATTCTAACTTGCTCATTATTAACCATATTCTCTGATATTAGAGTTAGAAATCCCAATTTAAAATTTTATGTCACAACAAAACATAGCAGCAGTTCACCATTAATAATTCTGCCAAAGAGCAAAGATATTGAGAAGGAAAGTGGGTCCTGAAACTATGGAGACATACCGAGATGATAATACTATGTCCTGAATTCATGACTTTGAAATATTAAAACGTATGGCTTTCAAATACCAAGTGATGTATGGGTAGATTAAATTTTAAGATCTCCCACCTCACTATCCACACTTTTGTGTAATCTCCCTTTGAGTCATGGCAGAATCTGAGATCTAACAGCATATGAAAAAGATGGTAATGGTATCACTTATGATTATATTCTGTTATACTATAAGGGGAGGGGTTTTAAAAATATTACTAAAAATATAACTAAAGCCCATGATAAGTAGATTTGAAGATAATTAAAAGAGAGATTCTCCTTATATCCTTTAAACAGTGAGCTCCATTTGTGAGATTACCTATGAAGGAGAGAACATACCAAAGACCTGATTGTGAGCTCCAAAAAGCTGAGATCAGTTCCTGAATGACAGCAAGCAAGAAAACTGAGACCACAGCTGGGGTGCAGTGGTACACACCTGTAATCCCTGTGGCTCAGGAGGTTAGGGCAGGAGGATTGCAAGTTCAAAGTCAGCCTCAGCAAAAGCAAGGTGCTAAACAACTGAGTGAGACCCTGTCTCTGAATAAAATATAAAATAGGGCTGGGAATGTGGCTCCATAGTAGAGTGCCCCTGAGTTCAATCCCCTGAACAAAAGAAAAAAAGAAAGAAAGAAAGAAAGAAAGAAAGAAAGAAAGAAAAGAAGGAAGGAAACAAAACTGAGACCTCAATCATATAACTGCAAGAAAATAAATTCTTCTAATAACCTGAATCAGATTCTCCCTCAAAAAAGCCTCCCTATAGAAAAAAAGGTTGGCAGGGGACTTGATTGCCCCTCAATGAAACCCTAAGCAGAAATACCAGCTAAGCATTGCCTAGAATTCTGATTTACAGAATCTTGGAGATAAGAAATGAATGTTATTTAAAGGGGCTATATATTTGTAATCTCTTATACAGTTATAATAGATAACGGATACATGTATGTCAGAGTATTTTTCTACCAGAGAGTGAGAAGTAGAATCAATGTATTGAGAAAATTGTCATTGATCAAACCATTTATTTGCTTATCTCCTAATAAACTCTGATGTATAATTGCCAACATTAAGATCATAATATATTGACCACCAAATGATAGATTCAGGCATTTTAAGATAATGTATGTATTACTAAATCATGTTATTTCGATGTAATGTCATAGACATGGAATTTCATGTTAATATCAATGTCATAATAAAATGTTTACGTTTTATCTATTTTACAAACCAGCATAAGAATTTTTCACTGGACATATACTTTAGAACAGGAAAGCAACGTTTTGAACTCAACAGAAGCTAAAATATATACTATTTTTAGCTTAACTAGAGGTTAGTCCATTTCTTATACACTATCTTTACTAATTTTTTAACACTAAAATCAAGCTTAAAGTTCTACTAGTGTCTTTCAGATGTAGGGCAATTTGGAAAATCCACTTAGAGGCAGCTCCTTTTCCAGTGATGGCTGAAAAAATCATTAGAACTTATTTCAAGCACTTTTCTCAGTCAGCATCATGAATTCAAAAATAAAATATCATTATTAATAATTAAATACCAAAATAAAATGGCAAAGCTGTTTTAGATCATGACTTTTCATTTATATAGAACAAATTATCTATCATATTTTTCTCTCATTCACTTTTGCAAAGAGAGATTCATATTCCGTTTGTCAGTGGACTCATCCAACTGTGCAGATAAATATCTGCCATCCTATCTACTCAATGGTTCCCTTCTGCTGTTATACTATGTGTATTTTATAGTGCCCAACTCTTTTATTTGATGTCTGAGTCCATTTTCTGCTGGTATAATGGAAAACCAGACTGGACAATTTATAAAGAAAAGGTATTTATTTAGCTCACTGTTCTGGAGGCTAGGAAGTTCAAGATCAAGGGTTCATCACATCTGGTGAAGACCTTATTGAATCAAAAAACAGCATCATGTGGCAAGAGAGCATAAGCAAGACAGAAGTTAGGTGCTGAATTTAGTCCTTTCATCAGGAGCCACTCATATAATAAAAAAATCCACAAGAGCAATTATGGCACTAATCAATTTGTAATAGCAAATTCATGAAGACTGAATCACATATTAAAGGTCCCACCTTTTAATATTATGAAAATGGTAATTGAATTTCAACCCAATTTGAAAGAGGACATTCAACCATAGTACTCGATAAAGGGAATTTGCCAATAACAAATACTCCTGACTCTGAGCATACTTGTCATTCATTTTGCACAGTTTTACAAGCTTCTTAGAAATAGTGATTCTGTCTTTGCTACAAGATGTGTAATTTTCAGCAGTAGTTCTACAGTGTTGGTGTCTTTTGTCTCTTTTTGGATGATATTAATTCAATATAGAAAAAAAATTTTTCAATTATTTTGTCTCAGTTTACCAGAAAGAGAACTTTGAAGATGAAGATTAAACAAAGTAAAGAGAGTTTTGCCCAAAATATACTAAACACTGGAATTAACTACTCATTTAGTAACATACAATATTTTATATTTTCTATGAGCATTTTTCCTCTTCCAGCTACTTGTTCAAAGTAGTTAGTATTATGTTCACTACCAATGCATTACAAACATTCATAATCTACAGTTTTTCTAAAGTCTGTTCTCATTGAACTTTATACTGTTATTCTAAATTTTGGTATTGCTATTAGTATTGCCATCACTAGTGTTATGTATCAATTAATGATGTCACAGTCAATCCCTTAGTTTTAATTGTTGCTATACTTGAGCATTATAGCAACTCAAAAATATTTTGAAAACATAAATAGTAGTTTGCAAGTACCATGAAAATATGTTAACTGAGTATATTTATATCTTCATAATTATGCATTAAAGCAGACTATCTCACTGTTACAGCATAGTAATAATTCAGAAGACAAACTAAGAAGATGCTCTTTCTGAGATCAGCTACTTCTAAAAGTTTTTATTAATACTTACAACAATATTATGAAGAAAGTGTAATTATAAGCCCCAATTTATACTAGAAAGAAGAGAGGCAGAGATTGAATAATTTTTCCAATATCTCAGAAGTGTTGAGTATAAAGTCAGATCATATGAACAGTGTGACTGTGGAGTTGAATCCTCAATAAATATGCACTCTTAGATTTTATTCAACTATTTACTTTTCATTAATTTCAAGCTGGACATGCGAAGGTAGCAATAAAACTATAGTTTCTGTGGTTTATCTCAGTGATTTAGTGACAATGATCTGTTGTAAAAAATCCTTGTTATTTTGAGACAGAGTTAGGATTTTCTGTTTACCAGTCCCATAAAGGGTGGTAGGATAAAGTTATCACCAGCCTCTCCTAAGTGTTTGTGGTGGAAATACTCCAGGTGAGAATGGTTTCTCTATCAATATATGTGAATGTGAAATGAATAATTTGAAGTGATTTTAACATTTTTGCTTATGAGAAGTGATTGGTTAACCAGGAGCTCTTTTGCCTATTTTCTTCATGACTAGAGAGTGAGGGAGGATGATGTTTCAGAAATAGAAATTAACACAGTCAAATCTTCAAATAAGCTGATGATAGAGCTATGATGTCATTTTCTAACAGGAGAATCCTTTCTGTGGATACAATGAGGCACACCTGCTTGACCAGATTTGTTGCTGATGAATAAACCATGAGCTCTGCTGTACTATTAATTACTTGAAAAACATTTAAAAGTGAATGCAGCGTTTCACAATGAAAGAGATGAATTATTTTAAAACAGAATACAGGCATAGTAAAAAGCTAAGACATAAGAAAAATAGTTTGAGTGGATAAGGGTCTATTTTAGAGGGTTAAGAAAATAGAAAGAAAGGAATTTGAGCTGAAAGAAATATTAGGCAAAACTAAATTCGGTGAAATGAAGAGACAATCATACATATTTTTAAGACCCAAACCTAAAATTTAGAGTCTTTAGAAAATTGATTATAATTGTTTTTGACACTGATAACTATCTGGGGGGAAAGTGATAACTCAAAAGTTACAGTGTATAATTCTTAGATGGTGTACAACTCTGATAGCTCAATTTTAATAGAACTGAGCAGATATTTTGTTTTTAAATTTATCTCCATGGTCCATGGCTAGGAACTTCACTTTTTATCTTATAACACTGAACATCTTCATAATAATGTTGAACTATTTAGCACTTTCACCAGCTATGATGATTAATCTTCTGCCTCAACTTAATTAGACCATGGAATACCCAGAATAGTGGTTGAGTATTATTTGGAGATGGGTGTGTGATAGTATTTCTGACAGAGCTCATCACAGGAATTGAACTGAGGAAAACAAATGCCCCCCCCCCCATCTAATCCCTTGAGGGCCCAAACTGAATAAAAAGGCCAAGGAAAATTAAATTCACTCTTTTCTTAACTGCTCTAGCTAGGATGTCAGTCTTCTCCTACCCTCTGTGCTCCTGGTTCTCAGGTTTTAGGTTTGAACTGGAGTCTACACCATCAGTTTTCTAGTTCTCAAACCTTAAAACTATGAAAAAGTTTTCCTGTGTCTCCAGGTAGTAGATGGCAGATCACGGAACCTCTCTGATTTCATAACCATGTGGGTCAATTCCTTATAAGAAGTTTCATTCTCTATTATTTCTCTGTCTCTTCTATTTCACTGGCCTGTTTTCCTGGAAAATCCTGATTAATAAGTCTAATTTACCAAAATTTGACCATACTGAAAACAAAATGAAGATTTGGGGCATTAATTTTGCTCAGGAACGAAGTGGGGCAACATAACACAAAATAAATTATTTTTATACGTACTAATACAATATAGTACAATATACAAAATACAATATAGTATTCTCCACATTAGACATATCTTTTCCTAGGTTCTGTCTTCTAATTCTAGTCTTCTGTATCTTTCACTCCAGCTGTCCTCCATATACTTCAGTTTGCACATGCCTAATTAAAAAAAAAAAAACAAAAAAAAACACTGAAATCTGACATTTACCCAAATCTGAAACTCTTTGATTGCCAGTAAGATGTCACAAGTGGGAAATGCCACACTTGGCCTCATGTAATAGGTTGTAGTCAAAATGCAGGTGCATTAAAAAAGGTTGTATAAATATTTTCAGGTTATGTGTTTAGGACATGTGAAACACAAATGAATTTCATATTTTAACTTGGGTCTCACCTCCATGACATCTCATAATGTTTGTGTGAATATTCCTAAATCCAAAACCATCTAACATATTTAGGCTCTCAAACATTTCAAATAAAACATATTTAGCCTATACTCAAATATGTGTCTTCTTTTTGCTATCTCTTTTAATTATACAATTTCTTTTTTTGAAATTTAGGCAAGAGCCATAAATGTTTCTTACTACCTAATCAATGGCTTTTTTTCCTCTTTTTAATTTAATTTATTTTAATTTGATATATGTGACAGCAGAATGAAATTCAATTCATATTACACAAATAGAGCACAATTTCTTATATCTTTGGTTGTACACAAAGTAAAGTCATGCCATTCATGTTTTCATACATGTATTTAAGGTAATGATGTTCGTCTCATTCCACCATCTTTCTTACCCCCACGCCTTCCTCTCCTTCCTCTCCCCTTTGCCCTATTTAAAGTTTCTCTGTTCTTCACATGCTCTGCCCCCCACCCATCACCATTATGATTCAGTGCCACAGTCCAGCTGCAGCAAAATAACAGGGGGGATGAAGAGCAACTTGTGTAGATTGATACAGCTGGAGTGGGAGCCATTTATTGTAGGACAGGAGGGGTATATATACATTACACACAGCTTATCTTAATTAACATAAACTAGATACAGCAGTCAACCAATAAGGAATCTCCACACTTAATAGCTCACTGGCATTACTTCACAAACCACTCCCTCTGGCAAAATGCCAGGAGCCATCTTGACTTGTTTACAGATCCTTGTATCAGAGAAGACATTTGGAATTTGATTTTTTGATTTTTTTCAATTAGCATTATATTCTCCAACTCCACTCATTTACCTGAAAAAGTCATGATTATATTCTCTTTTAATGCTGAGTAATATTCCATTTTGTATATATACCACATTTTCTTCATCCATTAATCTACTGAAGGGCATCTAGGTTGGTTCCACAATTTAGTTATTGTGAATTGTGCTGCCATAAACACTGATGTGGCTGTGTCCCTGTAGCACACTGTTTTTAAGTCCTTTAGGTATAAAACAAGGGGTGGAATAACTGGGTCAAATGGTGGTTCCATTCCAAATTTTCTGAGGAATCTCCTTACTGCTTTCCATATTGACTGCAACAATTTGCAGTCCCACCAGCAATGTATGAGTGTGCCCTTCTCCTCACATCCTTGCCAACACTTATTGTTGTTTGTATTCTTAATAGCTGCCATTCTGACAGGAGTGAGATGAAATCGTAGATTAGTTTTGATTTGCATTTCTCTAATTGCTAGAGATGTTGAGCATTTTTTCATATATTTGTTGATTGATTGTATATCATCTTCTGAGAAGTGTATGTTCATTTCCTTGGCCCATTTATTGATTGACTTATTTGAGTTTATTGTTTTTTTTTTTTTTTTGGTGTTAAGATTTTTGAGTTCTTTAAATACCTAGAGACTAGTGCGCTATCTCATGTGCATGTTCTAGAAATTTGTTCCCATTCTGTAGGCTCTCTATTCACTTCACTGATTATTTCTTTTGCTGAGAAGAAGCTTTTGAGTTTGAATCCATCCCATTCATTGTTTCTTGATTTTAATTCCTGTGCTAAAAATTATGGAATGCTTCATGAATTTGCATGTCATCCTTGCATAGGGGTCATGCTAATCTTCTCTGTATCATTCCAATTTTAGTATATGTGCTGCCAAAGTGAGCACCTGATCAATGTCTTTTGAAAACATTTAATAATCTTAATCCATAGCTATGAATGTATTTTCACATTCATAAGTGTCTTAAGAATACATTTTTCCTTGAAATCATGTATTCATAAGCAATACCTTGGAGCCTTGCAGTTACCCAGTGAAATATGTAGTATTGTGAATGCTAATTTGTTTTTGATAATTTACTGTTCAAAAAAACACTTTGACAAACTGTTATAAGCTGACTGTATTACCCTGTAATTTATATATTGAAATCCCAATTCCCAGTAACTTAGAATGCAATCTGATTTTTTTTACAATTTTTTCTTTTAAGTTATTTTATTCTAATTTGTTATACATGATAGCAGAATGCATTACAATTCATATTACACATATAGAGCACTATTTTTCATATCTCAAAATACATTCACACCATTAGTGTCTTCATACATGTACTTAGGGTAATGATATCCATCTCATTCCATCTTCTTTTTTACCCCCATACCCCCTTCTTTCCCCTCCAACCCCTTTGCCCTATCTAGAGTTCATCTAATCCTCCCATGCTCCTCCTCTAGAATAAAATATTATTTGAAGACAGGATATTTAAGAAGATAATAAATTTAAAGTAAGATCATTAAGGTAGGACCTTTTCCAATATATCTTGGGTCCTTATAAAAAGGGAAAACTTGTAGACACAAAAATTGACATTGGGAGATGATATAAAGAGACACAAGAAGACAATGTCAACCTACACGCCAAGGAACATGCTGGAACATTTTCTCTCCTTACAATGCTCAGAAGGAAACAATCCTGGAAGTTTGGACTTGTGTTTTCCAGAAGAGTAAAATGATAAATTTCCACTGATTGAGCCATCCAGTTTGTGATTATGATAGACATTGTCAGCTGATACACGCACCATCTTATTTGATGATTATATGTCCATCATGTTTTTCATTGCTATTTTCATTTAAGTGAAAGAAGGAAATGTGTACTATTAGATTTTTTAAAAGCCCTGTATTCATTACATTGATTCTCTCTGACAGTAATTCCCTTCCTTGTTTTTACTTCCAGCTAAACTCCATTTTTGAAACACTTTTTAAAGCATGTTTTTCTTCCAGAGGATTGGCAGGGATAATATGAAGTAAATTTTTTTCACCTTCCCTAATCACACTCAGTGCTCAACTCAGATTTTGTAACTTTTCCTTCAGAAAATCCTTTAAAACCCCAAATTAAATTTACTGTGTCTTCAGAATTCCCCACCCTGCAGCATCATGCAATCCCATCACTAGTGAATCCTTCAGACTCCCCTTAGTCTTCTAATGTGCCCTTTGCTCTGACTCCATTTTTAAAAGTCTGAAACTATGCCTAGAACTTTTATGCTTGTCTTAAATCAGGCAATTCCTGTCTTTCATTTCCCATATAAAGGTAACTTTTTCAACAAAACTCTCCTTTGAACCTTCTGTTTTCCAGAACAGTGAAACAATAAATTTCCACTGTTTCTATCTTTTTTCTTCTCAAATCTTTCTATTAAGCAACTTCATAGACACTTGTATTTCTTTATCAAAGAATGTGCCTCAAATATAATTAAATGTAACAAATCTTTTAATATTTTAATTTTGTCAAAAACACACAATATAAAATTTACCCTCTTACCTATTTTAAGTGTATGCCCATAAAAAATTTTTTCTCCTTGATGTCAATTTCTTGTGACTGAAGTTATGTTTCATTCACAACTTCTCAGCTAGTATCTCACATAGGACATAGAGGATGCTTATTTGATATTTAAAAAATATTTGTTGAATGAATAAATTCTTTTTTTATTTGCTTCCCTTCAATCTTGATGGCAAAAACTGTGTGCTAAGCAACTCTGAATGATTGACACATAATGCCTCTCAAAAAATCTTCTGAAATCATTCATTTATTTAAAATATTTGTTAAGTGCTTATAAAATGCCAGACCCTATGTTTAGCCCTGTAGACATGTCTATGGATAAGACCAACAAAAATTTGCCTCTTGGATGTTAAAACTTGTGAAACGACAGAATATATAAGTAAATAAGTACATAGATGACATAAATAACAATTATCTTATGTATGAAGGAATTAATAACTTAGTGATATGATAGAGATTAACTGGCCAGGACTCAGTTCACAAGTACTCAATAAATATTTGTTGAGTTTATGAAGAATGATCATAGACTGTGTGGAAAAGAGAAAGTTCTCTGATGAGATAGAACTTAAGTGTAGAGCTAAGAAGTTGACCCCAGGTACAAAATCATATGCACAGGGAGTTAGTGAAATATCATTTAGACAGATAAAAATGAAAATTTATAGACTTTAAAATGCAAAATAATTGGATTTACACAAGCAAAAGAAAGGACTAGTGAAGCTGAATTTGAGTTCAATAATGTGAATTTGGAAGATTAGATAGCAGCCTCACAGGTAGAGAGCTCAGCATTCACTGTCAGTGCATTAACCACTGGAGAGTTTTAAGATTGCAGTGTAATCTGGCTTGTGTGTTTTTTTGAAAAATTACTCTGACTTTGTGCTTAATGGAGTGTAATGGGCAGAGACTGAGGGAGAAGCTACTGTGTTAAGGAAGCTGTGAGGTAGCATCTGGATAAAAGATAGTAGCACCTTAACTCACTTGGTAGAAGTTGAGATGGAAGAAAGAATAATTTGTTCAGAGTTTAGAGCCAAGAAAATTTTGCCAGGGATTACCTAAGGAGTTTATGAAAAAGGCAGGTTTCAAGGTTGGTTTCTATTCCAAATCTCTATTCTTCCTATGCATTCTTATTCCAATTATAAAGTATTAGTTATGCCATTAGTATAACCTAGAACTATGAAAAATTTAACTAAATCACTTGGAGTTTGAACACAGTCCATCTAATTAAATTAATTCTGATACAAATTGATCTCTTTTTCAATTCTACAGCTCATGTATTTTGTATATAGCTTGTGTTCAACAAATATTTGTCAATGAATGTCTGAATCTTAGATGAGAAAAATGTCCAAATAGAAAACATCATTACATATTTGGATTTGATTTGGGAATTCATTTTTACTACATAAGTATAAAATCTATTCCATTATAAAAATTACATTCAAAGATATAAGAGCTTTAGTTTCAGAGTCTAAAGATGTGAACCACATGTACTGTGTTTAAAATTCTCATAAAAATAGATTGGAAGAGTAAGAGGAAAAATAAGGAGAAGAGAAAGAGAAAAAAGAGAGAAGAATCAAAAAGGAAAAGTTTATCGGAAACAAAATGTGAAGGAAAAAAACTACTGGCTTGAACATTTTCAAAGTCACTTAAAAAATGCCTCTAGCCCTATGCACTAAAAGTGTTTACCACAGTTTGCAGATGTTTCAACAAAGTGCAAATTTATACATGTTCTATTGAAACAAATTTCATCAGTTTATAACAGTTGCTGATGAGAGCTGCAATTATTCTGTAATTATTTGACAAGTTTAACTAATGAGTTATCAGTTGTCCCCCTTGTTATTTATGTGCCAATAATAATTTATTTGCAATTACCTTATCCAGATCTTTTCTATCCTGTATAAAACTTTAAGTAATAGTAACAGTTTACATACAGGTTTAATGCCATATAACCTTGTACCTAAGTAAAGCTTTTATATTAATATAATAAAAATGAGTATAAAATCCACTATTCTATTATGGGCAAGAGTACATTTATCTTAGAAGACTATGTTGCCTCGCTGTATATGGGGCAATGGTGGAATATATTATTGATGTTTTCTATTAGATAATCTACTTGGAAATGAAAAGGAAAATGAATAGTTACTAAATTTTATATTGACCAGATATTATAGGCCAATGCTACCAAAAGAAAAAAAGAAAAGAAAGGAAGGAAGAAAAAGAAAGACAGAAACTTAGAAAAAGAATTTAGCAAAATTGAATCAATATGAAAAAGGCCAAAGAATTGCCCACTATAATTAATAGCCCACTGTCCAGATTACCCGCATCTGGTA
This sequence comes from Callospermophilus lateralis, assembly GCF_048772815.1. Lineage (NCBI taxonomy): Eukaryota > Metazoa > Chordata > Mammalia > Rodentia > Sciuridae > Callospermophilus > Callospermophilus lateralis. Next base: position 1,753,302 of record NW_027512543.1, on the reverse strand, counting down.
TAGGTAAGATACACTGATCTATATATTCTTTTGTAAACATTGTGATTTAACTCGTAAATTTATCTACACTGGTTCTAAAATTACTACAATTCCCATATTGTTTAGGATGTACAGTCTCTGAGATAAACAAACCTGAAGGACAAATTCAGCACATATTGAATTTTATTTTTTCAATTTAGAAGAAAACAGTCAGGTTTATATTTGACTGCCATCCCCAAATCCTGTTCATCATGGAGAAATTTCCCATAGTCATAACCAAAAATCTTAACTTATACAACATTCTATATTTCACCATTGGTGACAAAATCACAAGTAATAAGTTTCACGGACTGCAATTAACCCCAGAGAGAAGGCTTGTTATTGGTACAACATTTGGTTTTTAAGGTTTGAAAATGTGTAATAAATTTATACATTCTATAAGAGCACACTTCTTGTTCCAAAGAAAGAAAAAATGGAAATGTTTAAAAATTGTTGTCCCTAAAGGCACAGCTCTTTAAATGATCTATTATTGTTAATTGCTTAAGAATTTAAAATATCACATTTCAAGCAACTGATCAATCTGTGTTCATTTTTATGTAAGTATTATCAAAAACATTAATAATACCATCCTTCATAAAGAAATGATATTTAACTCTTTAGAGAAATAAGAAAAAATTGCCCATGATTAAATCAGAAAATGTTCTTGTTTACAAAATACCAAAATTTTGTTATTTTGAATAACCATTCATTCTAAAATGTCATGAATTTGGATTTTTAGAATATTCTAATCATTTTTTAAAAATGTGACTCTACTGTGCTTTGGTGTGATCAAAATAATGAAAAAAAAAGATATTTTCAATGGCAGACCTCTATAATCTCAAGTGAGAACCAATAACCTTTTCAAATGTATTGTTACTGAGAAGCTTATATAACCATTCACTATGCAAGGAAGAATTCCTATGCTATATTATGCTATATAAAATCCACTGGGAAATAAGTAGGTAGTAACTATGGGTCACATGTTTCCCATATATCTCTGTTAGGAAGAATTCTTACTTCTGAACCCAGGTCTATTTAATGATTTGTAAACCACATGCATTGCTAAATGCAAATATATTTTAATGACCTCACATTTTGGTGCCACATTGTGGGCCTTCGGACTTATAAATTTCTGGAAAGCAAAGTAGAAAGTAATATTTTAAACTGATAGGAAATTGTGGAAAATGGAGCATGATGAAATAAAAACAAAAAATTAAGGGAAAACATTGGTTGGTATTTTTCCCTACAAGCCTGTTTGTATATGATAAGACAAAAGAAAAGGTAAAGATAGAACACATAACAAATGGAGTAGAGCAGAGAACCTATGTTTCCTCCAATACTTTATTCTCTTCATTCTCCTTAGATTTTTAAATGTCATAAGCAATGAATGGATGTGAGAAATGGAACATGTAAAGGGTGTAATTAGAAAATCAATTATCTCAACTTTGCAATAGAAGAATAAAATACCCAATTAAGTCATGGGGCGGCAATAGTTTAAATTTATTGGTGTATTTTTCATATGGATAATAAAATTCTTTGGATATTTTAATTTTTTTGATATAAAAACCTCTATATATTCTTCATAAAAAATAACATTAAACACACACATGCATGCATTATTCTATACTTGGAATGTTTTGTATGTCTAGATTACTAGACATATATTCTGCTATATAGAATAATAGTCCCACAAAGAATGGACTCTACAGTGTATCACAATGGAAAGCCAATGCTGACACTATAATTTAGTAAGAGATTAATCTTGAATATGTTGTGTATTTCCTCTAGGATTCATTTTCCTTACATATCAATTGAGACTACAATCTTCTTTTATGACTTTTGGGAGGGTTAGGTGAGATGCTATATATAAAGCAATCAGCAAACACAACTATCTCAAAAACTGAGATTATATATTGATTTATTTATTAATTTGAAAATAAAAATCAAGAAATTATAGGATAGTTTAAATTTTGGGTCCTTTGAGTCTATACGAATTTAAGGTAGGTTTGGTTGAGTGAGAATTCCCTTTTTAACTTTGATCCAGTTCTAAAACCATGCCTCAAACTCACATTATGGAAACATGATTACTAACAATTTACAAACTCTTGTTATCTATTCTCAACACTATTCCAAATATCATTTAACCTCAATTTATGTGATCTGAATATAAAGTGAGATTTGTGCTTTAGATAAATACCTGGTCTTTGTACAAATTCTTTTCACTTATACAAAGTGAAAAATATGCATGTGGAGTTTCTGTTGAGAATATCACATTAAATATATATATATATATAAAGAAAATCTCAGTACCCAAATAACTAGTTCAGCAAATCGGTCATCAATTTAATTTTTAATTTTTAGTAATATTAAATATACAATGTGCACAAATATTTATTTTTCTTTTACTGCAGTGACACTAGTGTACTATGTCTCAGTAGAAGAGATCTGATGTTGACCTTGTCTTCATTCAACTAAATAAAAGGCATGGAAATGTTCTTTTACTAAGTAATGAGAATACAAAAACTTGTGCTCAATTTATACATAAGTCCAACATGATTACTTTTGAGCAAATCTCAGAATGACTTATTTCAATTCAGCAGTCTTTGAAAACAAATCTTTTTATTATTTGATGAAAATACTAATTTATTCATTTGTTATTATTGTTGGTAATCTGTGGATGAAAAGGAACAACTGTATTTCATTAGTTAATGTTAAATTTGTATTCACATTTCATTAGTATTTATGTTGATATGATAATTTAAGATTTTATGAAAAGTGTAACATAGCAATGGTTTTGTTGTTGCTGTGGATTTCTCTGACATTTTATATCCTTACAGTCTTCATAGTGTTTACATCTTATAGCTACAGGATGAAGATGCAATCAGTCATGCAGAGAGTCAACTGTATTCTATTACTTTGAAGATATATTTGCTCAAATCTAGCATGAGAATAAATTTAAAGTTCCTTAATCATTTTGGTCATTTCAAACCCTCACTATTTTTAGAGATGCCAGGTATTTTAAACTAAAACTTTACAAAAGATAAACATTTATATATCAGGGCTTATTTTTAGAACTAAATTGTAGTTACCATATGTATAAATGATGACACCATTGAATTTATTTAGGCAATGATTATTTAGTTTCCTAAAAAATGGTGCAAGAAATATATACACATATTGTATGCATATAAATTTACTGAGAAAACATTTGGATAATATCAGGTAAAACAGATAACATGACAAAAATACCTCGAATCTAATCACAGGAAAATCAATCCTTTAGTTTTTTTTTCTTTTTCCCCATGATTTTGTCCAGTTTTCTCTAATTATACAGTACTTTGTTTGGTTTCACTTCTTCAATAATACAAGTAACACTGGAATAAACTTTTAAAATGGAATATTTATTGTGTTTTGCTATTTTTTTCAATAAAGGTCCCAAATGAGATTACCAAATTACAAATTATGAATATTTCTACAGTTTAAACTTTTACTACAGCATTCATTTTTACAATTTGGAAACAATTATGTATATCTTTTCTAAACTTTAAGCTAGTTTGTCTTGCCAATGATGATACATAACAGTATATATGAGGCTATTGTAATCCTAAAGTGTAATGGGTCTTAAAGAACAGAATAAGAATCTCCATGACTGAGATTTTTCTTAAGTAGAAGTATATATTAAAAACAAATTCCACAATTTAAGCACCAAATGCTTGAATAATATGCTGCTAGATAAAGAAAATCGAAGACAAGCAAGTTACTCGGAACTCAAAAATTTGAAAGGGGTATAGCATTCAGATTGGCAAACCCTATCATGATATTAAAGATTGAATGGTTTAGAAAAGGGAAATGCATTTTCTCCCAGTTGTGAAGAATGAATCTTTCCCAAGACCAAGTTTCCATCAGGGTTATACCTCTAGTGAGGACTCTATTCTTGATTTGCAGATGGCTGCCTTCTCTTTGTTCACATGGCAAGGAGTGATAAAGAGATCTTGAGCTTTTCTTCTTGAATGATCCCACTAACCCTATCATTAGAACCTCACTTGTATGACCTCTTTGCATCTTAACTACTTTCAAAAAGTGCTATCTCCAAATGCAGTCTCATTAGGAGTTAGGGCTATAATAAAAGTTTGATTGAAGAGTGGGACCCAATTCAGTCCATAGTAAGTGGTCAATGATTCTTTGTACCAAGTTAGTTTTAAATATAGCACTAAACTGCCACAGTCTGGCTGCAGCAAAATAACCAGGGGGTGACAAATAACTTGTGTACGTTGATACAGCAGGAGTGGAAGCCGTTTATTGTAGAATAAGAGCGGTATTTATACATTTTACACAGCTTATCTAATTAGCATAAAATAGATACAGCAGTCAACCAATAAGGAATCTCCACACTTAATGGCTCGCTTTTGTTACTTCAAAACCACTCCCTCTGGCATTTTGCCAGGCACCATGCAGACTTGTTTACAGACTCTAACATTTCTCTGGCAAAATACCAGGTGCCATCCTGACTTGTTTACAGACCTTAACACTAAACAATTCTCAATTTTAAGTAAGAGTTGTACTTACCAGAAATGTTACTCAGATATTTAAGTAACTTTTAATATTGACTCCAATGAGTCAGTATCATTAAGTTCTAAAGATTTATTCCACTACCACTAGGTATTCTGTAGATCTCCAAATCCAGAATGATGCTGAGATTTTTTAAGAAAAAAAAAAAAAGAAACCTTACCAAACAAAAAATAATAATACCTTAGAGCCATTTATTCATATCAAATGGCAAGATTAATGAATCTTGTAACACAATCAGTCCAGTAGTATTTAAACATTACTTGATATAAAGTAGATCCACTGAGCTAGATTCATGAAGAAAATTGATGATAGAAGAATATCTAATAGGATTCTGGGTAGCAAGCTGAAGTCACAGGAAGCAGAGCAGTCAGAAGAAATGTTATAAGAACTTGCTGAAATGTAACTTCGAGCAATACATCATTCCTGAAGGGCACAGAGTAGCACTGGCCCTGGGGAGATGGAAGTGGCTACAGGAATAAAAGACATATTAGATTTTTTAGAGCCTTTGGGTAAGAACATAAGGGGGAAAATTCTATTTTCACAAACAACATAACTTTGAGAATGAACAGTGATAATTAGTACTGTGTATAACTCTTCTTCTGGCCTTCAACACTTAGGTTTAAATCAGAAGTGAATTCTGAACAATCTCAAAATAACGAGAAAAAGAACTATTATTTTTTTGATAATCAGGCACCAGACAAGGTACTCTAAGTAAATTATTTAATTAAGTGCCTTTTTATTTTTGCAATGAATTCTTCCATTTTTATGTACACTTCAAAATTGAAGACACTTAGGCCTTGAGAAGCTAAGTAATCTATCCAAGAGCATGTAACTATTATCAAGTAGCAGTTACATTAGTCTGAACCTATAACTTACAGCCCTAAAACCTTATTCGATCCTGTGTTCTCACAAGTAATACTTAGGCATACTGCTAAGTGGCTTAACATCATATGCTTTTTTAAGTATATGTTTTTACACAGAAAAATATAATGCTTCGTTTGCTTTTATTTGGTGATTTTATGTGATTCATAGACAAATGTTTAACTAAACGTCTTGTTTTAACTCCTAATCTTACATTTTTCTAATTGTTTGGAGACAATTTATGAATTAAAGGAGAGAAGAAACCCTGTAATCAAACTGTTGTTGACTGATTTGAAAAACATATATATGAAATAAAATATACATTGGATTCTATTTCCATTTAGGCAGGGTGCTCTTTTCAGAGCAATATATTAAATGTGATACTAGGCTAACTTTTAGTTTTTACAAACTACCTATACCTCTAACACTAAATGCACTTTTCCTCCTAAGAACTAATTTTGAAGATATTACCACTGCAAATCAGAATTACTGGTGATATTCATATGGCACCTGCTAAAAAAAAAATAAAATGGTAACCACTGTTTCCTCCTCCTCTTCCTTTCCTTTTACCACTGGTTCACAGCTTGCAAGAGACATCTGTATCATAGGTTTTATTTTCAGACAACTGATGCAACTGCATAAATGTCCATCATTTAGACCCTATTGATTCAATATTTTAGGGAGTATTTTTTTTTCTTTAAAAGCAGGCTGAAATACACTTTTAAAATACAATAAAATGTCTAGCATCTAGCAATGATTTGACATTTAAAAATGGTATCTTAGAAATGAAATAGAATAATTTAATCAACTCCGTACTCAACCTGACACTAAAGCTGAAAATCCAAATGAAAGTCAAAGCCTCCTTCCAATACTGTTCAAGAAAACCATCCCTGACTGGAAGCCTGAGGGAAACTTAAAGAGAAGCTATTTTGATAAGGAATAATCAGTTCAAATGAAAGAACAAAGTTTGCAAATTTGTTTTGTCCTATGAATCTGCATGGCTCTACCTGCCTCAGGAAAAGTAAAGGTGCAGATCTCTGCCCTCCGTGACAAAATTCATGTATCAAAGAAAATTGATTCCATGAAAATTGTGGGGCTGTTCTTTTGCTTTATCAAATGGCATTGCTGGAAATCCTCAAATTCAAATGAATTATATTGCAAGTCTGTATTTGGAAATGAGTTTGCAGGAAATAAGTCAGAATTTTTCTTCCTTCCTTCCTTCCTTCCTTCCTTCCTTCCTTCCTTCCTTCCTAATTCCTTCATTCCTTCCTTTCTTCCTTTCTTCCTTCCTTCCATTCTTCCAATATTCCTACATTCCTACCTTACCCCCTACCAAAAGACAATGTAATATGTTATCTGTGTGCCTGTATATATTGTGGAATCAACATTGATTTTTTTTTTCCTTTTTTGGAGGGGAGCTGTGGTATGCAGTACACCTGTGGTACTTTAACACAGAGAACATATAGTGGGAAAAGGAAGGTGGGAGGAGGGGAAAACAGCAGGGAGAGGAATTTTGGAAACCAGAGTATCTCTGTTATCCATGCCATGAAATGCTACAATTCTACATTATTTAATGTAAATACATATTTTAATTTCCCTCACCTAATTATAATCTCAGTGAGGGTACAGCTCAAGTCTACATTGACTTGCTGATGAAATGTCAATGTTTAGCATAGCATCCTGCATATACGAAGTGTTCCATGAATATTTCTTGAGTCAATGAAATGAAATGTGGTCGAGAGAAAAATATGGAGAAGCTGAATTTCAGCCCTTCTCCAAGATGCTTTTGAGGATCATAGATAGAATGCATTATTCCACAAAGGGGACATTTTTCACTAGGAAAGCAATATTAATCTAGAACCATGCTGAACTATTTTGCAGAAGTAATGAGGCACAATAGCAAATGTGCATTTCTGACCAGTACAGTACCAGGTGGACAGCAGTATCTCTAAAACAGTGTGTGTGTGTGTGTGTGTGTGTGTGTGTGTGTCTGTGTGTGTATAACGTCACCAAATCCAACATTCTCAGAGCATATAATGTAATCGTGTGGTTTTCAATCCATGAATAGTTACTCAGTGGTGATTTATAAACTATCATTAATACATCATGTCTAGAACTTTTAAGAAATCAAAATAGAGTAGTTTCCCCTTACCTGAAATTTTGCTTTTCAATTTTCAGTTAGCCATGGTCAAATATGAAATGGAAAATTCAAGCAAGAAACAATTCATATGTTTTTAAACGCAGACCATTCTGAGCATCACAATGAAATCTCTCTCTGTCACACACCATCCCACCCAGGATATGAATCATCCCTTCAGCGTATCCATTACTTACAGGGTATCCAGTTAATCACTTCATAGCTGTCTTGGTCATCAGACTAATGGTAGCAGTATCACAGTACTTGGGTTCAAGTAACACTTAAGAATAAACCCATTAGGTGTGGTAGTGAACACATGTAATCCCAGCAGATCAGGAAGCCCAGGCAGAAGGATCACAAGTTCAAAGCCAGCCTCAGAAACTTAGCAAGGCCCTATGCAACTTACTGAGACTCTGTCTCAAAATAAAAGATAAAAAGAGCTGGGGGTGCAGCTAAAGCTGAAAGAACTGTAAGATAATTTGAGAGAGAGAGAGAGAGAGAGACCACATTATATAACTTATATTGTTAAATTAATCGCTTTATTTTATTATTGCTATAATCTCTTATGGTGTTAGAACCATGAATTAAGCTTATCACAGGTGTGCACATACAGGAAAAAACATAGTATGCAAAAGGTTCAGTACAACCCACAGTTTCTGTCACTGGAACATATGGTTCATAGATTAGGGGGGACTACCACAATCTAAAAGAAAATAGAAATGCATAAGCTGGAAAAAGAATAGAAAATATCAGAATGCACTGACAAGCACTTTAAAGACTGATTGTTTTACATATGGCATTCTGACATCCCTTACGGAAGAGCACAGTGTTTTACTGTATTTTATTACATTTAATTTTGTCCATCTAGCTTTGCTCTTTTCATTCATGATCACCTTGTCTATTCTATATCTTTTATGGCTCCATAAAATTTTAGTATTGTTTTCTTATTAACATAAAAAATTATATTAGAATTTTGATAGGAATTGCATTGAATCTGAAGACCCATTAGGATAGTGTAAACATTTCAAAAATATTAATTCTTCCAATCCATGAACACAGGATCTATCCATTAATTTGTATCTTCTTTAATTTATTTCATCAATATTTTATGGTATTTATTGTATAGACCTTTCATCCTCTTTGTTAAATTTATTCCTAAATTTTTTATTTTACTTTGGTATTAGGGAATGAGCCCAGGGGTGCTTAATCACTAAGCCACATCCCCAACCCCTGACTTATTTTCAGAGACAGGGTCTCCCTAAGTTGCTGCAGCTGGCTATGAACTTGCAATCCTCCTGCCTCAGCCTCCCAAGCCTCTGAAATTACAGGCCTGTGTGAATGTACCCAACTCTAAATATTTTACTTTTTCATGGCATAATAATTGGGATATTTTATTAATTTATTTTTCAGATGGTTTGTTACTAGTGTTTAAAAACATAACAGATTTTTAATGTTAATTGCATATCCTATAATTTCACTGAGTATCTTTATTATCCTTAACCATTTTTTAATAGTATGTTTAGGATTTTCTATACATAAGATCATGTCATTAACAAACTATTTTACTTCCTTTATGATTTTGATGCTTATTTTTATTCTTGTCTAATTGCTCTAGCTAAGCTAAGACTTCCAGAACTATATTGAATTAAAGTGATGAAATTGGGTATCCTTGTCCTGTTCCTGATCTTAGAAGAAAAGCTTAAAGCTTTTCACCATTGAGTATGATGTTACTGTGGGTATATCACATATGATTTTCATTATGTTAACATACATTCCTCCCACACTTAATTTATTGAGAGTCTTTATCATGAAAAAACGTTGAATTTCAATTCTTCTTCTGAGTACATATATGCAAACAAAATGAAATAAATTTGTCAAAAAGATATCTGTACTTGCAGTATCTGTGCAGCATTATTCACAATAGCAAAGACATAGGATAAACCTTAGTGCCCATTGACAGACAAGTGGATAAAGAAAATGTTCTTTAAGTCAACTTAAAAAGGAACAAAATTCTTTGGTCACTTGCAGGAATGTGAATGAATCTGGCAGAGATTAAGCTAAGCAAAATAAGTCAAGTACAGAAAGGCAAATATGGTATGATCTCTCTTACAGGTGGAATCCAAAAAAGTTGAACTCAGTGAATAAAACAGTGGCTGCCAAAGGTATTCAACAAAGAGTACAATGTTTTAATTATTTAGTATAAATACCTTTTGGAGTTTTAGTGTACTTTATGGTGAATCTCGTGAACAATACAAATTACATATTTGAATTTTGCTGTGCAGATCTGAACTTAACTCACCTAAATACAAAACAAACCATGTGAAATGGTGGATCTGTTAAATATCTAAGTTTGCATAATCTTTTAGTAATGTGTAAGTTGTCTCACAGCATGTTTACATAATGCAAATATATACATTTTTGTTACATGCCTCCATGAAGATGAAAGAGCTTTTTTTTAAAAAAAATTGTTCTTGAAAATGAACATGATAGATCAAGTCATTGTTTTAAAGAAAGCTGTGTCTGTACAAAGTTAAGAATTAGAAAAAAAATTAGAGAAATTGGTAGCAAGTAAACATAGCAATTATTTTCAAATTAAATAAATATAAGCCATCAGTTAGTTAAACTATCTGTGGTGGACTCTTTTAAAATAAATTAGTAATGTATTTGTAAAAATCAGCTTTTGATTGTAGAGAAAAGAATGGAAAAAGAATATGTGATATTATAAAACCACGTTGAATATTTGAGATCCTTCTTGGTCTTCTAACAAGTTATAAAGAAGATAAGAAATTAACTTAAGCACACACTTTCAGAGAAGCTATCAAACATTGCTGTTTGCAGCTATCAGAGTTTTTGATGTCACAATGATATAAATAACCAGAGCTGTGCTCACCACTATGGTTGAGGGTTTGACTCAAGCAGAGAGTCAGGGTAAGTGGAAGAAATTCTACTCACACCCTTGGATGTGAGACAAGTGGTATCTTCTGAGAGCTTCCAAGCTAAACAACCCTAGATTTGTGAAATAGTTACCAAGCCATAATTTTCTTTATGAAATACTCTAGTTGTGAATAACATTTTTATATAAGGTTATTAAAAAAACACTAATTACATGTTACCAATTACAAACATAAAATTTTAGTGTAACATTGCTGAAAAAAATTTAGCCATAAAACACACCTATCTCATACCTATGAGAAAACTGGCTGGCAACACAAAAAGACTTTGTTATGAGTTACATTCTCCTGCCCAAAAATCCCCTACTCCAAAAAAGATACCTAACCACTAGTATTGTAGAATTTCATCTTATTTGGAGATTAGGTCTACAGAGGCAATTCAGTTAAAATGAAGTCCTAATTTTTTATATGTTCTGTCCTTATGAGAAGGGAACATTTTGGGTGCAGTGAGACATGCACACAGGAGAATGCTACGTGAAGACAGTAGTCATTGCTACTAGAAGTCAAGGAACTCACCAAAGCTAGGAAAGCCCAAATAAATTTTTCCTTGAATAATTATGGCCTGGCTGACACCTTGATTTCAAACTTCTGACCTCGGGAATGGTGAGATAATACATTGCTAATCTTCTAAGATACTCAGTTTGTGGTATTTTGTTATAGTAACCCTAGAAACAAACAGCTCATTATATCCTGGATTAGAATATACTACAATCAACAAAGTGGTTACTCCTCAAAGTAGCTGAATTCTGATGGAATATTGACCTTGTTCCAAACTCAAACCTTAAAAATGACAGTTGACATCACTTTACTCACAGATTACAATATCTGAATTAAACTGAAAATGTTAGGTGTCCTGAGCTTTCCAGATGGTCTATTAGACACTGGATCTACTGGTTAGCTGAATGACTGACTGTAGGGTTTGGTTTCCAACGGAATGTTGTGGTGACCAAGATTTAAATAATAATTCTTAATTTTTTTTTAAAAGAGTGGAGGAGTTCTGCATGCTAAAAAATATTTCAAACTGTTGCCACTGCACATGATTTAGAACTGATTTTTAAGTAACTGGTTTTCTTGATTTTAAAAAAGTGTTTGTATTTGTCTTATTTAATCAGCACACAGCTTATTACATGTCTGGCTAGCAAAGTTTATGTAATAAGATATTTTTCAGAATGGAAATTAGGCTAGCTGTGTGTTGCCTGGCCTACCATTAAGTCATCTGAAGTGTGTTGTGCTCAGAAAAATGTATTATAATTTAGATCATTACTAATCTATAGTTATTATTTCTTTAGGCAACAAAAGAGCAAACATAGTTACTTTTTATGGTTTAAATGCCAAATTATTTAATCTTTAAATGTTATTTGCAAAATGTGTGGCCTCCAATGGAAATTTCCGCTAACTTTGTTAATAAAGGAGATTTTTAACCACTTCTACTTATATATACCAAACCATACACAAAATAAGATGATGAATTAGGAAGAAAATGCTGTTAAGAGAATTACTATAAGCATGAGGAAACTATTAGAGCAGAGTTTTCAGTAGTCTTAAATTCTGAGATTTGATTTTTAAATGATGAAACATCCAATAGGCCAAATGACTCTGCATAAACATGTACATGGAATAAATTATTCTAAATGAAAGCATGGATGTTATTTGTTCAGCTGTTTTAGTGGTTGGAACATTAGGAACAAAAGCTATTATTGTTCGATGTATTTTTTCACAGGAAATGGACAGTGGCAAACATACAGTAGTTCAACACATGAGATCAGAGACATGGTTTTTATAGTAAACCAAGAACAGATGTTGGAATGATTCAAGACCTTTACAGAAATTATTAGTTATGTTTGCCTTTGAAAGCAAAGAAAGTTTACAGAGACTCACATATTTGATTATATTAAGAAACAGACAGGTTTTCAAATCCAAAAGCTTTAACTCATTCAAGCTAAAAGTTTCCTCTGCATAAATTCTGAATCTGGTACTTGAAACTACTAAAAATATTTGCATTGAGTTCCATGTTACCCTACTGCTTTCCCAAGTCTGTTTATTTTTTACTGATATATGTATGTGTGTATGTATGCATGTTTCTTTGTGTATATGTAACATGCATATGTATATACTCATATATATGTATACACACACACACAAAACCCGATTGCTTGCCTACAACCTAAACAGATTCATTCACCCCAAGTAACATTGAAATAGAATTTATACCTAATGTATACCTCTTTTTAAAAATACTTTTTAAAATTTCATAATTTTAATACTAATCATTGAACTCTATCTACTCATAGATATTAGGAGAAAGAAATTTTCAAAAGAGAAAGGTACATTTGAGTCTGAACTGAAAGCCAGCAAGTGACATTTTCTCTACTTATAAAGGCCAGTATAAATAATTTTACCCTATCAGAATCTCTGAGTTATACATGGCTACCCCCAGCATTCACTGTTCCTCCCCTGATGTAGAATCTCCATCCATTCTTACTCAGCTCACAGTCCTCATAACATCACCACTTTACTCACTCTTTAGTAGACATTCAAGGTTTCTTTCTTTTTTACTTCTTTCAAAAATATTAAGTGTTTATTTTTAACTGGCAGATAAAATTGCACATATTCATTGTATACATACAACACTGTCGAGTGGTTAAATGAGCTAACTAAAAGAGGCATGATTTCATTTAAGTATCTTTTTTTTGTGGTGAGAATATTCAACATTCTCTCTCTTAACATTTTGCACACATACAATATATCATCATTAACTAGAGTCACCTTGCTGTGAAATAGATCTCTTGAATTTATATCTCCAAATGTAACTTTGTCTCCTTTGACCAACTTCTCACCAGCACCTACCCACAACAGCCTATGGCACCACCATTCTACTCTCTACTCTGTGAGATCTTACTTGTCTTTCTATGTCTGGCTTATTTCACTTCATAGAATGCCCTCAATTTCTCTGCTGTCCCCGGTCCTGTGGCATACCTTGGCCAAAGTCTCCCTGGATTAATACTTGGTTATATTCAACTCAGTATTCACTCTGAATTTGTTTTAATACCTCCTTTTGTCATTAAAAAAATTGCCTATCATGCTGATTAGTATTATTCTGAATGTGTTACCTTTAACTTCATATGGGTCTTTTATGCAGCCAAACCATAATTTCTAATCTGTTCATTCTCCCAAGGACTATTCCATATTGTTCCCCTCAGGTGAGACTTTTAAAGATCCTCCCCTATCTTTGCATTGCTAGTTGATGACCTTTTGTAGACTTTACTGAGAAAACTGAAACCAATCAGTAGACTTTATAAAATGTCACTAGCCAATGTAACAACCTACTTGCTTCTCGATGCATGCTAACTTCTCTCTTAATATTAGAGAAGCATTACCTTTCCTTTTGGCTAAAGCTAACCTCTCAACTTCTACCTTGTATGCTATCTCTTCTAGAGGCTTAAATGTTTTCATTTTTGCAAACATGTCTTACACAATTGCTTTCATATGCACATAGTGCAAAATCTCTTATATTAAAAAATAATAATTTATTGACTGGTTTTTGAAAACCCACCTCTTTTCAATATATAGTCTGTTTCAGGTCCTTCTCCAATTCTGCACCACTTTTTTATAGTAAAATTAAAAATTATTGTCTATTTTATGAAAGAAAACATATTGATAAAGTTGCTAAAAAATTACAGTTATCTGAACTTGCTGTCTATGCTTTCACTTCACCTCAATGAGTTCTCTTCTCTACTGGGACCCCTTCTATCAGATTCACCAAGATCTCAATATAGATTAATCCAATGGCAATTTTTTTAGTAATTTGATTATATCAATACATCATTTCTTCTTTTTAAAGGTACTTTTCAAAGTTTCATAAAAAATGTTCCATTCTCTCTTTCATTTTTTTCTTCCATAATGAAAATTATTTCAATCTCTCTGGACCCCTTCTCATCTTAAGTTCTTGGATTTCTTTTTTTTCTTATCTACACTCAGTTATTCTGTGTTCTCATTAGGTTTTGATGAAATTATTCAATTCAAAATTTTCTATGTACAGCTCAGATTTGGACTAATATGTCTAATTGCTTGTGTGTCATCTGCACTTGGATGTTAAATAGATATCTTAAATGTAGCATGTCTGATATAATTAATTTTGTCTTTCACAACTTATTTTACTAGAATTATTCCCATCTCAGTGAGTGGATTTCCATTCATCTGTTTGTTCAGACCTGTGACTGTGGAGTTATCTTTAATTCACTCTTTCTTGCACTCCTTCATTGACAAATGATGCTGTGTCTCTCATCAAAACATAGCCAAACCTATACTGTTTAACTACTTCCAATCATATCTTCCTGGTCCAGTCTCACCATATGGTCCCCCTGGGATAGTATAGTAGCCTAATTTATGTCCTTGTTTTCACTCTTATTCCTATATACTCCATTCTCCACAAAGTAACTAGCGTAATCCATTTGAAATAAAAGTCAAGTAAAAACATTGATCTGATGAAAATGTTCTTGTGCCTTACATGTCACTCAGAGTAAAATTCAAAGTCATTTAGTCCCCTACTGATCTGATGAACTATACAGCCACAAGCTCAACAGTGGCTATATCCTGATGTCTTCTACCAACTCCTCCTTCCTTACATGCCTCCTTGCTATTCTTCAAACATATCAGACATGATCCCATGTCAGGATTGGATGAGTTTTTCCTCTGCTTGGAGTATTTACATTCTGTTGACTCCTGGCTCCCTTTCCTGCCTCTCTCCATTTTCTGCACCTGTGTCGACTAGTTAGAGAGAATCTCGTACTTTTCCTGACCTACTCATATAAGAGACAAACTCCAAATGTATTTTTCTGTATTTTAACCTAACACTGGTTTCTTCATAGCATTTAGGACTACCAGACATAGTATATATTTATTTGCTTGGTATTTATTTTTAACCTCAGAATATTAAGTTCATGAGAGAAGAGAATTTTTAAAATTGATTGATTGGTTGTTGTACCCCCCCTAGAATCCTGTATTCTAGTATTTGGCACATAATATTTATATATTAAATGGATGAATAAAATAAATAAAACTGAATTAATATCTTGAAAATAGTTTTTTTTTTCAACAGTTGACAACAGATTAATTTGGGTTTAATCTATCCATGAGAACAGATAATTGCCCTTATTTTCTACTTGTAAGATTTGCCTTACTCATTAATTTTTTGAGAAACAGAAAATAATAGTACTTACTAATAATATTGAGCATCAATATGATTATTTATATATATATATGAGTTCATCCAAGAAAAACCTCTGAGAACAGTGCCTAAAACATAGAAAACATTCTGTGAATGTCAGGTTTTATCATTGCTTATACTATTAAATGTATGTAGAAGAAATCATCGTGCAATTCAACTGAGTAATTGCTTCAGTCCATACTCTCACCACTGATAATGCAAATGATTGAATTTTTGCATAACTTCTAGAAGTATATTCTCTTGATAAAAAGCATCTTGCAACAGGAAAATGCAGTTAAAAAATCCTGGTGAAGTAAAAGGATGTAATTGAGAAATTCTGCTTGGTTACAAATTAGTCAATGATGTGAAATAAGTCAAAATTCTTGGCACTATACCATATTTTCTTTAGGAAATGCAACAGAATTTCCTATAGCAACTCTGTTATTATCAAAATAATTCAAGATGAATTAAGTATGATTAAACACTGTACAATAATCACTAGTGGCATAAAGCTGCAGAAGGTACTTTAAAGAAAATTTTTAGAGGGTTTTTTGGTTGTGTTACCTAATACTTCAGAATAATTCATTATACATATATATATATATCTTCATATATATGTATGTATGTATATGCATATATAGGTATATATGTATTCATGTGTGTGCATGTTTGTATGTATAAACAAACATACATATCTACTAATGAAATATTACCAAATATAAAAAAGTAAAGTAAATTGAATTAAGTTTTAATTTTATATTTCACTGACAAAGTATATCATGTGAGGTAGGGGAACAGTCTTCAGGGTTAAGCTTGGATTCACTCTACCACCTATTATCTATCACTTCCTTTCACTTACCAGCTTAGATAACGTACAATAGCTGTATAATCCTCAATTTCCTAATCTGTAAAAGTGTTGCATGTAATTATCCTATACATAGTATGTTTATTTAATGTCTTAATATTTATAAGTGTTTAAAATAGTAACTTGCACATAACAAAAGATAAGTGGAAAGGGAAGTAATTCAATAAACTCAAAAAGATAAGCCACTTTCAAGAAACGGATAACTGGATAGAAAAACAGCCTAATACAGATTTACAGTTCCATCAATTAGTCAATTTAAAAAGAAATTTACCTTTGACTTAGTTTCAAGCAAATAATTTGGTAGCGAATGTTTCTCAATCACTGTATTCAGTTGAAGCCTAACAAAACTCATTATGGCATCTCCCTGGAGGATTCTCAGCAATGTTCTGATCGCCAAATGACTAATTTAAGAACATTTCCATGGAGGAAACTTGAGTAATAACTTTTTGGAGTAGTTTTTGCAAAACAAGAAAAAGGCTTTTAGATGGAATGTATAGTTCAAAATCTAACTCAAATGACTGCTTCTGTTTCAATGTAGTTATAGAGAAAATATTTTTATGGCCTTATTTGAATGTTTGAAGATTTTTATTGAATAATAAAATGTAGTGCAAAATTGCTTCAACATTACAATTCCTGACAAAAGTGATGTTAAAATAATTTGCAATTGTTATGGTTGAAGAGTCAAAATTGCAATATCTTAGAAAAAAAACTCTTTCATTGTAATAGAGAAAAGCAACTTATGAATAATTTTCTTATATTAAAAAAGTTAAGCATAAGATTATTAAGAATATTTAGCTTTATGTTTTAGGATAAAAGTAATTTCATCTTGCAAAACTATATATTTATTTTGCTTTACTTTTTATTTAATTCTAAAATGGTAATTGAAACAAGTTGGCAAGTAAATATCAAAAACATTCTTGATAATTACAATTATCTAGTTTCCACATGGGAGAGAAAAAAAAATACAACCATAGATTTTCTGAAACATTATTTGAAACATTTAATAATTAATATATAAATATTATTTATTAATATATACTATATAATATTTATTATTCATATAATAGTCACTATTTATGAAAAAGGACAGTACAAGAAGGACAAAAGAATGAAATAAGAAATGGGTTTAGGTAGATGGTAAAGGGAAGAAGTAATAAGGGAAAAAAGAAAGAAAGAAGAAAAGACCAGCTGTGTCTTTATCAAAATTGATAAAACTTAAATAAGGAAAGCCATAAGTAATGATGCTTTTATCATAGCTAACAAAAATCCCTAAATCAACAAATAACCAAGATATTAGGAAATGTATGTCTTAATAAACAGAAGATTCATAAGTACAAGAGAGTTATTTGTTATTTGTAGATAGAGTAGAGAGAACAGTCGTTGCCATTTTTATCACCTTGACCTCCATACTCTGGCCACGGGAAAAATATCAACATATGTAGGTCAGTGATTAAAGAATATATGATGACTACTTCCTTTGATAAGCTAGGTGATACCCTTTCAGGGTGCTGTCAAACTCACACTACAAGTCCATGTTTTCAAAGATTGTTTAATAATTCTATGGAGTTGGGATGATGGGGTTCTTGAAAGACCAATGTTTCTGTATACATAAATTCATAGTAATAATTCTTATATATGAAGTTAGTTGGTCTGAAGAATTTCATTTGGCGATGAATTTGTTTATGACCCCATGGACTCTTATGATGGCAAAAGTCAAGCCAAGATGACAAAATATATGTCAGTTGCCTTTGTCTGTTCAAAGGAGAAAATGAATGGAAGGGTCCCAATATAATTAACCTGCCAGCAGTTAGTTCTGACCCCTCCATCATGTGAAGTCATTTTGAATGTTTACCACTGGTCTATACATTTGGTAGATAGATACACCATAAGAGTAACAAGTAGATCCATCATGTTCAGGGGCAATTGATTTCATGGAGAACATAATGATTACTATCACTATGAGATGAACATTTTGTTCATAATCCCTTAGAGAAGGAAAAAGGGGGATCTGAGAAAGTGGTTGACTGAAATGCATACAACATATCTCCTTGTGCATATGATTATGAAGAGCTTAATTTTTAGTAAATGCCTTTTAATGAACTTCTACCTGAGACAAATATCTTTGTATATGTGGTCCATCCATACCTCACTGACTAGTTCTTCTTGAACCATTCTTAATCCAATTTAATTCTTTCCAGTTTTCTAAAAATTAGATCAACTGATGGTGATTTCTCAAAAATAAAGAGAAATTCATGCTTCCAGCAATTTTTAAGGTTACAAGTTCAACAAGTCAACATCCTTAATAAAGTCTTCTTATGAAGGAGTGTCCCTTTTTTAGTGTTTTTCAGAAATATTTAATATTGGGAATGAAATCCTACAATAATGCATAACAATATAATTAGCATATTTTATATATCTAATTATAAATCTGCTTGAGTAAAAATTCCTTTTCAGGTAAGTTATTATGAAATTCCTATGAGAACATATGTACGGATTTAGGAAGAGGATATGTGGAGAAAATTAAACATTATCTGCTTATGTGAATTTTTTGACTTTAAGAAATGCTCAAGAAAGATTTCCTATTTATGTATATGTATGTGAATAGACACACAAGATACATGTAAGAACAATATATTCATCAGGAATAATTAAAAAATTGCCTCGAGCAGTTCTGAAAGATGTGTGTGTGTGTGTGTGTGTGTGTGTGTGTGTGTGTGTGTGTGTGTGTTAGGTACTATTCTTCATACTTACAAACATTTTTTCCTTATTTTGAAAAGCCATCTCCCATAATCAAAAGGGTTATATGTGAGAGAAAGGAAATTTGAGAGAGATGTGATAATATTCATTTTATCATGGGAAGTTCAGATTGTATGATCGCATGATATCCTATAATCAGGTGTAGTGCCTTTATTGAGACCAATAAGAAATCAAGATTTGTTTCAAAACAGAATGTTTTTTTGTAAAACAGTTCAAGGCTTTTCTCTAAATCCTGGCAGGACACGGTGACACTAATCTCTAATTGGGGTTTTTCTGATGCTGCATAAAACATCTTTACTTGCCACAGACTCTGTTAATATTATTAGAGCTTCAAGGTTGCAAAACTCATGCAGAACACTTTGGCATATAACTTTAATCCTCCATCATGACAGCCTTAAACATTATTCAGTGAATGGTTTTTAGTAACACTTCAACAATGCTGTATGTTCTCTTCAAATATCAGACCCAAGACTTAATAGAATGTGGCATAATTTATATAAATTTGTAGCTTATTTGGTGAGGATATATTTTAAACAAGTTAGTTCCCAAAAATTTGTAAAATGTCATTCTCTGAGCCTCTTGGCTCTCATTTCCTATTTTTTGTGCCTTAATAAGTCATCCAGGATACTCTCTGCTCTACAGGTCTAATCATCAAAATGTTATCAATATTTTAGAACAGTATGACAATGTGAGTTGTAAAGACAATTAAGATATCTAAAGACCTCTGGGCATGGTGGCACATGCTTATAATCCCAGTGAGTCAAGAGACTCAGAAAAGTGATTCACAAGGTTGAGACCAGCCTGGGCAACTTAGAAAGACACTGTCTCAAACTTAAAAATAAAATGGCTCAGTGCTGGAATGTCCCTGGGTTCAATACCTGGTCCACAAAAACAATAACAACTAACCATAGACTGCCTTTTGGCAGAGAATAGAAGAGTAGAAACAATCCCATAAAAGTATATGCTGACCTTACCAGGTACAAGCAGATTGCTTCTGGTGTTCTTTTATAAATAGGTATAGAGAAATAGAAGTCAATTGCCAAGTAAATAACTGTATATAAGACACCTAGAATGTTATTGTTTTGCTCCATTAAATATATCAGTTCTGAAACTTTAGTGGAATGTAGACCAATGAAGTTGGCATCAATGTACATAATTATTCAAGGTTCACCTACTCTTTGCACAGGGTAATCATAACAAAAATGAGAATAGTGGTCAAAATCACTCCCTCCCTATTATTTCCTTCTGTTTCAGTGCAAACTACCATATTAACAAATCTTAGACTGGGTAATTTATAAACATAAGAATTTTATTTCTCTTAGTTCTTATGGTTAAGAAATCCAAATCAAAATAAGAGAAGATTTGGGTTTGGTGAGAGGCCCCTGCTTCACTGATGTTGCCTTCTTGCTACATCTTCATATTGTAAAAGGAGAAAACAACACCCTTTGGTCCTCCTTTGTGAGGACAAAAGTCTATTAAAGAAAGTGAAATTCTCATGTGCCAACCATGCACTAAAGGTTCATTTCTCCATTCTATGGCATTCTGGATTAAGTTTCAAGATATGAATTTGTAGAGGCATGAACACTGAGAACTGAGCACTTCGTAAAGCATTTCTACAGTTCCCCTAGGAAAGCAATGTAGCTTTCACTTAGTGCTTTCCAGCATTATGCATCTGAGCAATGCATGGCTCAGATGATTCAGGGACCTATGTGGGAATGTATACTTCCTTATTACTAAAGAACATGGGGAAATAACCACAGAGTGAATGACTGCTTCTTAGAAATTTTACATAGAATAAAACTCCATTTATCACCTAATTGCTATAAAGTTCTATTTGGACAATTCTAGCATAAAAGCCCTCTATAAAAAAATAAATAATAGTATCATATTGAGTAAGAGCATTCAATCAGAAGAGAGTGCATCAATATATCAATTTAAACCAACATGAATGATTTGTTTATTGGCAATTTACATATTTTAATTGTGAAATAGAAACAAAAATATTATCTTGTTTGCATGTCATTCAATTTTATTTTTCATGTTAAAAAACATAAATTTATAATGAGTTTTAAACTCTAAACCAGAAATTGGATTATCAAAAATTTCTGAAAATGTATGTCAATTAGTTGATATACACACTGAGAATAGAAAGTGATGGGGAACCTGATGATATTCAGGACAAAAAAAAAGCCCATATTGATGACGTATTGGAAAAGACAGAGGAAATAATGTTATACTTTAACCTACAATAATCATGAGAAATATGTAATGTCAAAGAATTGAAATGTGACTTTAAAGTGCTTCAAGTTTTCTAACAGAAAAACATCAAGAAAAATTGAGTTATGACTAGATTAATTAGAATTTGCCTTTTCATATAATGCAAATAATGTCATAAGCATTCTATTTTGAATAACAGTGTTTAGCTTATTTGAGTAATTTTGAGTAACAATATCTATTTTATTAAAAATCAATCAAAGAATATGCCTTCATGTCAAAATTTGTGTAGTAATAATATATTTTAGAAAATCTAGAAATAATCAAAATCAGAATATAATCTGAAGACATAGTATGAGGAAACAAGTAGTTTATTTCTATTATACAAATGAATTTGGATTAAACTTTTAATAAACATTAATTTAAATCCAGTCATGGACTATAACAAAAAATTTCTCAATTAATAAAATCTGTATAGACAACTATTTATTATTCAGCTTGGCCTTTCCATAAATATTATTTGCATTTGTAAACTCTCATATGCAAAACAAATAACATTTTCCCATTAATCATCATTAAAATTTCAAAAATGCATCTTATGACAATATAAAATCTAGTTGGAAAATAATGAATAAAATACTTAGAAAATATTGATGCTATTTCTGAAAATCTTCTGCCTTTTTATTGTCAATAAATACTTTAGAGTTTTAAATAAACATGGAAAACTTAGAGTAAAATATAATTTATCTTTCAGAACACTGAATAAATGAACAGATTTTTAATTTTTAAGAAACTTATTTTCCATATTAATTAACTGATTAAGCTGCATTAATCAATCTTACATATAATTTTATTGACCTTGAAGAATTTAAAACATAAATAAAATGGAGCACTATTGTATTTATTTTGCTTCTGATTTCTTACTGATAGTAATTCTCTGATAAATTCTTTAATGCAAACATGTATATTAAGGAGTCAGTGTTTAAGTTACAAAACAAAATAGCTTCTGAAAAAAATAAAAACATCATGCCACCTGCAGAAATGAGACAGTAATTCTGGAGTATATTTTGACCAGTTTTTTTCTCTGAACAGGAGCAAATAGTAAATATTTTATGTTTTATAAGCCATACAGTTTATTTTGCAACTACTCAATTCTGCTATTGTAGTGAGGTAAGAACCATCAACAAATGGCATGACTTCATTCCAATAAAACTCTATTTCCAAAACAGGCAAGGAGCCATATTTTCCCTGAGGGACACAATTTGTCAACCTGTGACTTAAATAAAAAGGGGCATGTTTACAGATTTTTGAACATTTTAAAAGCTGTTACAAAATTTAACAAAAAAAAAAAAAAACAGTCAATAAAGGGAAAAAAGTAAACTAAAACTATAGTATGGTATTTATTTATAATAGAAGGTCTGGAACCAAGAATCCTGGTAATTATAATGTTCATGCTTTTTATTTTAATATCACAATACACACTCACAATCAAATCACTTTAAAGTTTCAGAACCAGGCTCATTTTTATGTTTTCATTTAGCATATATTTGAGTAGCAAAGAGGCACAGAGCAAAGAAAGCTCTACTGATACTCTCTGGCTCAGAACTACTCTTTTACAGTATATGGAAAGTAAAGTTTAAGAGAGGTTGAGTGTGACAGAAAGAAGGTCTCTGCTCAGTGTAAAATTATCTTTGCATTAGAAATTTGTCCAGGAACAAAAAGGATACCAAGAATTCTGACCTTTAGGTGAATAAACCTTTTAAAATCTGTTCTTCTACTCCATAAAGCAGAATTGGTGAGTCAACACTATGACAAACACACAAAAGTACATACCAAACTGTTACAAATGGACAGCAAATGAATAACAGCATCTTAAAATATATAGAAAATCAATTTAATCTTTACCTTTATAAAAGGTATTTTTCAGAACTAGACTTTGCACAACTTTCAAGTGAAACCAGGACAGGCAATTACTGTGTCCCAGAACATCCAATTATCTGATTCACATGTCCTTTACAGAATAACTGGAAACACTCCAACAATTATATATTCTGAGAAAAAAAGAACATATAAGACAAATGTTTGATTAGATCAGTGAAAGTATTAAGATAAATGATTTAAAATACATACTAGGAAAAAATATAAAATACCTGTTAACATTTCAGTGACTGCTGTGAAGACAAATAGACAAATTTTTCTATAAATATTTTCATAGGAATGAGAAAATAATGGACATTATAAACTCATTTTTGTAGTAACATTATTTATTAAAAGCTAACATAATAATTATATTCCAAGAATGGATCTACAAATAATAATAACAAACTGAATAAAAATACTGAAATATTTTACCACTGTTCCAACTACCAGAATGGTTATTCAAGGTAATTATATATGAAAGAATAATAACTCATAACAACTGACAAAACTTAAACTAAATTGGTTTATACAAAAAAAGGACAGTTGGATTTTGGGGTCAGTGAGTACAAAGTTTGACTATGGAATTGGTTTTGGTTCACCAAGCATTTCTCTTCCTCTAATATATATGTATTATGTATATCACTAGAGTTTTGTACAGTCATACAATGAAGGAAATTTTTGTCATTTGTGACAACATAGATGAATCTGGGGGATATTATGGTAAGTGAAATAAGCCAGGCTAGCTTAGGTGTCCATCAATAGATTAATGGGTAAATAAAACATAGTACATAAACACAATGGTGTTTTACTTAGTCATAAAGAAGAATTAAATTATTGCATTTTCTGGCAAATGGATGAAAGTGGAGAACACCAAGCTAAGTGAAATAAGCCTATGTCAGAAAGTCAAGGGTTGGATGTTTTCTCTCATATGCAAAAGTTAGAGAGAAAAGAGAATTAAAAAAAAAAACAATGGGGGTAATCTCAGGAAACAAGGTGTTATAGTATAGCAGAGAAGGGGGAGATAGGAGGGGACTGTCAGAGGAGGTTCTGGGGAATTAAATTGTTCAAATTATGTAATGTGCATGAATGAAGATATCACAATGAATCCCATTTTTATTTGTAATTATAATGTACAAATTAAAATAATTAATAGAAGGGAGACCTGTAGAGTATAAGAAGGGGATAAGGAGGAGAAAAGAGGAAAGGAAAAGGGGATTAGTGGAGATAAAATGGAGCATATTATGTTATGTCATCTATGAATATGTCACAATGAGTGTCATTATTATGTATAGATATAATGTACTAATGAAAACAATTAAAAATTAAGAAAAAATTATCTAATTCATCTAAAGAAGTCGACCTCATAGAAATTGAGTGTGTAACACTGGCTACTAGGAGCTGGGGTGGAGAGAAGTTGCTCAGGCAATATGTAATTACAGTTTGGTAAGGGGAATAAGTTCATGAGATCTTTTATTTATTTATTTTTTTTGCTTGGCAACTACACTTAATGACAACATATTGCATTCTTGAAAATGCAAAGAGGTTTTAAATGCTTTTAGAACAAAATCAATAAATATATTAGGTAATGCAATATAATCATTCCACTTAACTCAACATGTTGCTTATAATAAATGCATACAACTTTTAGCTTTCAGGCCAAAAGAAAGATCATGGATGTTGTGATTGAAAAGAGAACAGGTTTTAGAATGCTTTCTCATTGTAGATGGCAAACTATTGAGAATGTGGAACAAAGTGGTTCTTGTTGAAACTAAATCAACTAATTCTGTTTTCAAACTACCACTGCAATTCCTCCACATAAGATACTAATCTTCTTTATTGTTTGATACAATTTGAGTCAGAATTCTGTTACTTCCATCCAAAACTTCCATACTAATTCACAACCACTAAGATACAAAGGGAATCTGTAACTGTAATCATTATTCATCTGCTTCCAAAGGTCATATGTGTAGGACTCTCATCAACAGGTGATGAAAATATATTTTAATTGTGCTGATAATGTGAACATAGATATAAAAAATGCCATTTTTTCTGGAACTTAGATATTTCCCTGTTTGAAAGGCATTCCTTATTATGTAGATCACTATTTCTCAACTGTAGGCTACGACATTTCAGGTTACATACTTTTCTTGTTGTGGTCAACTATCCTGTAACATGTGCGATATTTAGCAGAATCCTTTACTTTCATTCACAAAATACCAATAAAAAGTTACTCTCCCATACCCAATGATGACAACCAAAATTTTCTCCAGATATTGTCAAATGAACCCTAGATAATAAATTTGCCCAGAGGACTAGATTGATTCAGAATCAGTTAAAGACTGTTACTGGTAATGAAATGTGGTTTTGACTTTCTTTCAATCTTCCAAATAATTTTGCATATCTTTCTTTTGACAATATTCTAAAATTACTCTTTAAAATACTTCTTTAATAATTGTGTGAATAAACACACAAAATAAAAGCTCACCTGTTTGATCCTAATAATAGTAAACTGGTTTATGGGATGTCTAAGTTATATACTAGGGTCTAATTTTATCAAGATAATATGGTGGCAGGGATAATCCCACCCTCCACTTCACAGACATTTCTGCCATCATTTGATACATTCAAAATGCAAGTCCCAGAGTGATCCCCCTCATTCACAAAGCTAAAGGGATGCTCAAATCCATACAAACCACAGATACAGTCCCTAGGCAGGTAGCTCTTAAGGATATACATTTATGAAATTCATTTGTTTTAACAAAGTTTGAGAAAAACAACACCACCAACATAAAAAATCATACCTATACAAGCATGGAATTTTTTGTGCTATTTTAAAAATATCATGTTTAGGGGCTGGGGATGTGGCTCAAGCGGTAGCGCGCTCACCTGGCACGCGTGCAGCCCGGGTTCTATCCTCAGCACCACATACATACAGGGATGTTGTGTCCGCCGATAACTAAAAAATAAATATTAAAAAAACTCTCTCTCTCTTTCCCTGTCTCTCTTTAAAAAAATATCATGTGTAACTATTTTTATATGGGACATGTAAATGAGAAGATACTATTTATCAACAAACAATTTCTTATATGTATTTTGACATTAAAAACTTTCTTATATATGTTTTAACATCCAGTAAATTGTGCTTTTTTATTATATTAGTTTTTAATCAGAAAAACTAATTAGCAGAAATAATTGGGCTACCTATATTGAAAATAGAAGTGACACAAAGAGAAAGTACTTAAATCTACAGACTTGGATTTGTAGACACAGACATCCCATTATCATTACCAGTTTCTTCTAGTTTTTTTTTTTTTTACTTTATGAATTATGTCCTTTTTATAAGAGATCTGCAAGGTCACAAAATGAAAAGATAAAAAGTCTACTTCTCTGAAATCAGCTCAGAAATTTCACAAAAAGCCTTAAAGTAATCAATCATGACTCAGAGAATGTCAGGAAGTTGAAGTAGTATTCATCTCACTTCAAAGTACATCTTGTTCATTCTGAGAAGTTATAACAGAGCTTTCACTTCTGGCTTGAAATCGACTATTTTTGTCCTCCATTTCCTGGTATAGATGTTATACAGCAGTTTAATTCTGTTCCTCTCCTTTCTACTCTAACAGCAAACTCTTTTAATATTAATCTGCTAAATATTAAAAGCAGTCAATAACTATATTTTAGGGTTAAAAATAGCATGGCCCTATGTTTACAAAAATTCATCCAAAGCAAATAAAACTGATAATTATAGCTTCAATGCCTGAAAAAAAGAGTTCACTACATTTTTGCCATTATTATATTTTGAATATATAAGCTGATTTTTTTTTAAAAATATGTCCTTAACAAGCTTTTAAAAGTATATTTGATTCAGTTCAGTTACTTCCAATATATTTTCTTTGTCTTATTTAGCATTTTACATAAAACCTACATTTCAGCCAGGTGTGGTGGTCCATGTTTGTAATCCCAGCAGCTCTAGAAGCTGAGGCAGGAGAATCTCGAATTCAAAGCAAGCTGCTCCCCAACTCAGTGAGACCCTGTCTCTAAGTAAAATACAAAATAGGATGTGACTCAGTGGTGGATTGCTCCTGAGTTCAATCATTAGACTTCCTGCCCCCCACCCCCCAAAAAAAAACCTGCATTTCACCTAGCTATCTATACAATAAAGAAAGTCTGGTTCCAAAGAGGACTCAGTAAATTTAAGTCAATCTTTTGAGACAGGAATGTCTTTGAAGAAAGCATAACATTTTTGCTTCTTGTTCATTTATGACCTAAATGAGAAGCAAGACATTTAAATGCAAAATATATTTAAGGAAGAGTACAAGGGGAAAATAAAATTTGAACTGGTCTAAGGATGATTTTAACATTTTATCAGGAATAGTAATGTTTTATTAGTAAAAGACTTGTGTATGGGAGAAGTGGGTGTATATGGGTGGGGAGATAGTGCAGGGGTAGGGAATAAGATGAAATAATGTTTAAAAATAGAGAGGGGAAAATAATTCTAGGATGCCCAACAATTTCAGTCATTGGGAAAATTTATTGGCATTTTGTGGATGAATGTGTATACAGAAGAGAATTGCAAAGTTTCAGAACCTATTCATTTTTGCTTTGTGAAAAACAGGGTAGGAGAAGCATATTGACATAGAAGATGTTTGGTTTTTTTTTTTAGATTTTTTTATATCTTGGAATTAGATAGCAGTGAAACATTTGCTCATGAGCTAATGAATGGTTGCAGATAAAGAAGGAAAACAATTCTATAAAAAGTTTGTTATATTCCCACAGATATTATAAGGCATAAATTAATCTATTATAGGAAAGAAATACCTCTTAGCCCTGCTTCTCTGTCAACCATAAGAGAAAATTAAATAAATCTTTGTTTCTGTTTTTTTTTTCTTTTTCTTTTTTAGGAGTGGAAAGAATAGAAATCATAGATGCATGACCAATATCATCTTCTCGCATCTCTTAAGTCATGTTTTAAAGTAGAGGTCTTTGCTTTTAATTTTTTAATATATTATTGATGATGTCATAGAAGAGTATGTTCAAAATCAGACACTTCACCAGTTAGGGAAGCTATTTTAATGAAGCTACAACCTACATATAAATGTGAATTACATGTTGCTCCAAGTTTGGGGTACATACTGTATACTTCTTTTTCTTTTATTTCTTCTTTTAAGATATATAGTAGAGTGCATTTTGACATATTCTAAATACAGTGAGTAAAATACATGCTAATTAGGTTCACATTCTTGTGGTTGTACATGATATGGAGTTTCACTGGTGGTGAATCACCTATGAAAATAGGAAACTTATGTCTGATTCACTCCATGATCTTTCCTATTCTTATCTCTTCTCCCTTTCCTTCATTCCCCTTTGTCAAATTCACTAAACTTCTATCCCCACATCATGTTGTGTGTTGGTATCTGAATATCAGAGAGAACATTCAAACTTTGGGATTTGGGGGATCGGCTGTTTTCATTTAACATGATAGTGTCCAGATTCCATTCTTCTTTATGGCTGAGTAATGTCACATTGTGTATAGTACCACATTTTCCTTATTCATTCATCTGTTGAAGGGCACCTAAATTGTTTACATAGCTTGGCTATTGTGAATTGAGCTGCTGTAAACACTGATGTGGCTGATATATGCTGATTTAAAATACTTTGGGTATATACCAGCAAGTGAGATAACTGAGCCAAATGTTGGTTCCATTCCTAGTTTTCTGAGGAATCTCCACAATGCTTTCCAGCAATGTTGTACCAATTTACAGTCCCACCAGCAATGTATGAGTGTAACTTTTTCACCACATCCTCACCAACATTTATTGTTCCTTGTATTCTTGATAATTGCCATTCTGACTGGAGTGAGATGAAATCTCAGTGTAGTTTTAATTTGCATTTCTCTAATTGCTAAGGATGTTGAACATTTTTTAATGTATTTATTGACCATGTATATTTCTTCTGTGAAGTGTCTGTTCAGTTTTTTACCCATTTTTTGGTTGGGTTATTTGGTGTGTGTGTGTGTGTGTGTGTGTGTGTGTGTGTGTTAAGTTTTTGTTATTGTTGTTTTTGAGATTTTGTACATCCTGGAGATTAATGCTTTATCTGAGGTGCATGGGGTAAAGATTTTCTCCCATTCTTCTGTAGGCTCTCTATCCACTTCTTGATATTTTCTTTGCTGTGAAGAAGCTTTTTAGTTTTATTGGTTGGGTTATTTGGTGTGTGTGTGTGTGTGTGTGTGTGTGTGTGTGTGTGTGTGTGTGTTAAGTTTTTGTTATTGTTGTTTTTGAGATTTTGTACATCCTGGAGATTAATGCTTTATCTGAGGTGCATGTGGTAAAGATTTTCTCCCATTCTTCTATAGGCTCTCTATCCACTTCTTGATATTTTCTTTGCTGTGAAGAAGATTTTTAGTTTTATACCAAAACATTAATTTATTCTTAATTTTACTTGTTGCTCTTTAGGAGTCTTATTGAGAAATTTGTTCCTTAGCTGATATGATATAGATTTAGACCAACCTTTTCCTCTAGTAGGCACAGCGTCTCTGGTCTAATTCATAGGTCCTTGATCCACTTTGAACTGAGTTTTGTGCAGGATGAGAGATAGGGATTTAATTTTATTTTGCTACATACAGATTTCCAGAATTCCCAGGACCATTTATTGAAGAGGCTCTCTTTTCACCAATGTGTGTTTGGGGTGCCTTTGTCTAGTATGAGATAGTTGTATTTATGTGGGTTTTTCTCTGTGTCTTCTATTCTGTACCAATGGTCTTCAGTTTGTTTTGGTGCCAATACCATCCCATTTTTGTTTGAATAGCTCTGTAGTATAATTTAAAGTCTGGGATTTATTTGCTAAGGATTGTTTTGGCTATTTTAGGTCTCTTATTTTTCCAAATGAATTTCATGACTGCTTTATCTATTTCTATGAAAAACATCATTTGGAATTTTAACAGGAATTTATTAAATCTGTAAAGTGCTTTTGGGAGTATGGCCATTTTGACAATATTACTTTTTTCTATCCAGTAACATGGTAGATTTATCCATCTTCTAAGGCCTTCTTCAATTTCTTTTTGTGTTGTATAGTTTTCAGGGTAGAAGTCTTTCATATCTTTTGTCAGATTGATACCCACATACTTTTTTTCAAGGCTATTACAAATGAGATAGTTTTCCTAATTTCACTTTCATTTGGTTCATTCATGACATATAGGAATGCAATTAATTTATGAGTGTTATCAGGATATATCCTGATACTTTGCTGAATTCCTTTATGAGTTCTAGAATTCTTCTGGTGAAGAATCATGTTGTGGGCAAATAGGGATATTTGGAGTTTTTCTTTTCCTATTTTTTCCCTTTAATTTCTTTTTCCTAAGTGCTCCTGCTAGAGTTTCAAGGACTATGTTAAATAGAAGTGGTGAAACAGGGCATCTTTGTCTTTTTTTCAGTTTTTATAGGGAATGCTTTCAATTTTTCTTCATTTTCAATGATGTTGCATTAAGTTAAAAATAGGTAGCATTTACAATGTTGAAGTATGTTTCCACTGTCCCTAGTTTTTCTAGTGTTTTGAACATGTATGGGTGCTGTATTTTGTCAAATGCTTCTTCTGCATCTATTGAGACAATAATGACATTCTTGTCCTTAAGTCTATTTTTTTGTTGAATTGTGTTTATTGATTTCTGTATATTGAATCATCTTTGCATCCCTGGAATGAGTCCCACTCATTCATGGTGCACTATCTTTTAAGTATGTTTTTGAATGCAATTTGTGAGAAATTTTGCATCTATATTCATCAGGGATATCCGTCTGCAGTTTTCTTTCCAGGATATGTCTTTGTCTGTTTTTTGTTGTTGTTGTTGTTTTGCTTTTTGGGTACTGGGGATTGAACTCGGGGGCACTCCAACACTGAGCCACAGCTTCAGCCCTATTTTGTATTATATTTGGAGAGAGGGTCTCTCTGAGTTGCCTAGAATGTCTCTTTTGCTGAGGCTGTCTTTGAATTCACAATCTTCCTGTCTCAGCCTCCCCAGCCATTAGAATTGCAGGTATGTGCCAAAGTGCCCAGACATTTGTTTGTTTGTTTGTTTTTTATCTTTTTTTTTATTCGTTGTTCAAAACATTACAAAGCTCTTGACATATCATATTTCATACATTAGATTCAAGTTGGTTATGAACTCCCATTTTTACCCCAAATACAGATTGCAGAATCACATCGGTTACACATCCACATTTTTACATAATGCCCTATTAGTAACTGTTTTATTCTGCTACCTTTCCTATCCTCTACTATCCCCCCTCCCCTCCCCTCCCATCTTCTCCCTCTACCCCATCTACTGTAATTCATTTCACACCTTGTTTATTTTCCCATTCCCCTCACAACCTCTTATATGTAATTTTGTATAACAATGAGGGTCTCCCTCCATTTCCATGCAATTTCCCTTTTCTCTCCCTTTCCCTCCACTTCATGTCTCTGTTTAATCTTAATCTTTTCTTCCTGCTCTTCCTCGCTGCTCTGTTCTTTGTTGGTATCATTATATCAAAGAAGACATTTGGTATTTGTTTTTAGGGATTGGCTAGCTTCACTAAGCATAATCTGCTCTAGTGCCATCCAGTTCCCTGCAAATTCCATGATTTTGTCATTTTTAGTGCTGCGTAATACTCCATGGTGTATAAATGCCACATTTTTTTTATCCATTCATCTATTGAAGGGCATCTGGGTTGGTTCCACAGTCTAGCTATTGTGAATTGTGCTGCTATGAACATCGTTGTGGCAGTATCCCTGTAGTACACTCTTTTAAGTTCTTCAGGGAATAGTCCGAGAAGGGCAATAGCTGGGTCAAATGGTGGTTCCATTCCCAGCTTTCCCAGGAATCTCCATACTGCTTTCCAAATTGGCCGCACCAATTTGCAGTCCCACCAGCAATGTACAAGAGTACTCTTTCCCCCACATTCTCACCAGCACTTGTTGTTGTTCGACTTCATAATGACTGCCAATCTTACTGGAGTGAGATAGTATCTTAGGGTGGTTTTGATTTGCATTTCTCTGACTGCTAGAGATGGTGAGCATTTTTTCATGTACTTGTTGATTGATTGTATGTCCTCCTCTGAGAAGTGTCTGTTCAGGTCCTTGGCCCATTTGTTGATTGGGTTATTTGTTATCTTATTGTTTAATTTTTTTAGTTCTTTGTATACTCTGGATATTAGGGCTCTATCTGAAGTGTGAGGAGTAAAAATTTGTTCCAATGATATAGGCTCCCTATTTACCTATCTTATTGTTTCTATTGCTGAGAAAAAACTTTTTAGTTTAAGTAAGTCCCATTTATTGATTCTTGTTATTAACTCTTGTGCTATGGGTGTCCTATTAAGGAATTTGGAGCCCGACCCCACAATATGTATATCAGAGCCGAATTTTTCTTCTATCAGATGCTGAGTCTCTGATTTGATATCAAGCTCCTTGATCCATTTTGAGTTAACTTTTGTGCATGGCGAGAGGAGGGGGATTCAGTTTCATTTTGTTGCATATGAATTTCCAGTTTTCCCAACACCATTTGTTGAAGATGCTATCCTTCCTCCATTGCATGCTTTTAGCCCCTTTATCAAATATAAGATAGTTGTAACTTTGTGGATTAGTCTCTGTGTCCTCTATTCTGTATCATTGGTCCACCCGCCTGTGTTGGTACCAGTACCATGCTGTTTTTGTTACTATTGCTCTGTAATATATTTTGAAATCTGGTATCGCTATACCGCCTGATTCACACTTCCTGCTTAGAATTGCTTTTGCTATTCTGGGTCTTTTAATATCAGGGTGATAATAGCTTCATAAAATGAGTTTGGAAGGGTTTCTTTCTTTCTTATTTTATGAAATAATTTCAGGAGGATTGATTTTAGTTCTTCTTTGAAGGTTTGGTAGAACTCCATCTTGGCTTAAACTTTTCTTTGTTGGTAGGCTTTTGATATATTTTCAATTTTATTGCTTGCCTGAAATTGACCTGTTTAAATTTTCTATGTCTTCCTGATTCAATTTAGGTATGTCATATCTCTAAAAAATTGTTGATGTCTTTAACATTTTCTATTTTATAGGAGCAAAAATTTTCAAAATAGATTCTGATTGTCTTCTTTATTCAGTAGTGTCCATTATGACACTTCTTTTTTAACTTTTTAATATATATTTATTTTAGTTGTAAATGGACCTTTATTTTATTTATATATGGTGCTGAGACTCAAACCCAGGGCCTCCCGCATGCTAGGCAAGTGCTCTACTACTGAGCCACAACCTCAGCCCTGATATTACCTTTTTCATTATAGATTTTAGTAATTTGACATTTTTATCTCTTTCTCTTTTTTTTGCTTATCTAAGGTTTATCAATTTCATTTTATTTTTTCTAAAGAACCAACTTTTTGTTCTGTTGATTTTTTTTGTATTTTTAAAAATTTCATTGATTTCATCTCTGATTTTAATTATTTCCTGTCTCCTACTGTTTTTAGTGTTGATTTGTTCTTTTTCTAGGGCCTTGAGATGTAAGGTAAGGTTATTTTCTTGGTGACTTTCTATTCTTTTAATGAATTATTTCAATGCAATGAACTTTTCTCTCAGAATGGCTTTCACACAGTCTCAAAGACTTTGATATGTTGGATTGCTATTCTAATTAATATCTAAGTATGTTTTTGTTTCATCCCTAATTTCTTCTTCTATCCATTGGTCAATAGTGCATTATTTAGTATAATACATTATTAAAGTAGCTTCTATTTTTTTATTTTATTATTGATTTCTAATTTCATTCCATTATGACCTGATAAGATGCAAGTTATTATCTCTATTTTTTTGGTATTTGGTGTGTTTCTTTGTAGCCTAGAATATGGTCTATTTTAGAGAATGATATGTGTGCTCTTGAGAAAAAGGAGTATTCATTCATTGATGGATAAAATATTTTATATATGTCTGTTAAGTCTCAGTTATTATTTTTTAATTCTATACCTTCTTTATTTAGTTTTTGATTGCAGTATCTATCCAGTGGTGAGAGAGGTGTGTTAAATTCACCCAGTTTTATTGTTTGTGGTCTATTTGATTCTTGAAATTGAGAAGGGTTTGTTTGATTCACATAGATGTTCATTATTTGTGGCATAAATACTTATGATTGTTATGTCTTGTTAATTTATAATTTCCTTGAGCACTATGAGATGTTCTTCTTTGTCCCTTCTGATTAAATTTGTCTTGAAATCCACTTTATCTAATATGAAGACAGAAACCCCTGCTTACTTATGAGATCCATGTGAATGATATGATTTTTTTCCTATCCTTTCACCTCCTGTCTGTGGCAGTTTTTGACTATGAGGTGAGTCTCTTGAAGACAGTGTATTGTTGGGTCTTGATTTTTAATCTAATATGCCCATCTGTATCTTTCGATTGATGAGCTAGGACATTTACTTTCAACATTATTATTGAGAAATAATTTTTATTCAATGAAATTTTGGTTTATTTCTGGCTTTTAATTCAAATCAGTTTCTTTTGTGATTGATTATTCTTCTAGTGCAGTTCCTCCGTTTGCTGGTTTTCAATTTTATTTTTTGTTTCTACTTCATAAAATATTTTATTGAATGTGTTTTAGTAGTACAGGCTTTCTAGTTATGAATTCTTTTAACTTTTATCATGGAAAGTTTCTATTTCATTGTTAATTCAAAAGATTAATTTTACTGGGTATAGTATTCTTGGGTGTCACTCATGTCTTTCAGAATTTGGTACGTATTGTTCCAAGTCTTCCTATCTTTGAGGGTCTGAGTTCAGAAATCAACTGACATCTGGATTGATCTTCCTCTAAAAGTGACCTGCTGTTTCTCCTTGGCAGCCTTTAAAATTCTATCCTTATTTTTTATATTAGGCATTTTCATAGTGATGTGCCTTGTGTGTAGGTCTGTGTAATTTTTTGTACTTGGGGTCCCATAAGTCTCCTGTATCTGATTTTCCATTTTATTCTTTAGGTTTGAGAAATTTTATAATATTATTTCATTGAAAAGATGGACCATTCCTTTGATTTGTATCTCTGTGCCTTCATCTATTCCAATAAATTATAAATTTGGCCTCTTCAGTGTAACCCATAGTTATTGGAAGTTCTGTTCATGGTCTCTTAACATCTTTTCTCCATGCTCAACTTTATTTCTTTCAGATCATATATTTTGTCTTCATTCCTTAAAATTCTATCTTCCAAGTGCTCTTGTCTGCTGGTGGTGCTTTCCATTAAATTTTTAATTTGGTTTATTGATTCTTTAATTTCAAGAATTTCTGCTTGATTTTTTTTTTCAAAATCTCTATCTCATTATTGAAGTGATCTTTAACAGTCTGTATTTTCTCTCTGATTTCACTCCTTACATTGTCCTTTACCTCACAGTTTAGTTTAACTATGCACATTCTAAACTACTTCTCTGACATTTCTTTCACCATGGTGTTGATGGATTCTGCTTTTGGTTTGTTTGGGGTAATTTTTCTCTTGATTTTTCATGTTTGTGTATCTACCCATCTAACAGTATGGATCTGATCCAGTAGAGATTTTACACTATATACACTATAAACTTATAGTGTCCCTAAGTGTTCCAGTACCTCACCATTTGGGGGAGACAAATAATAACAACAACAATAGTAAAAAATATACAGCATTAAAGCAAATAATTCCTGCTTTATGACATCTACAATATTAATTATCACAATAAACAGAAATTATATGATCAGTTATTGCCTACAGCTAAAATAGTAAATTTGCAAAAGGGTTTACAATTTTGAATGGTGGAAATGAAGAGAATAGAAGTGACATAGGATGTGATGATTGTGAGGAAGGAAGAGAGAAGATAAAAGTAAAGAATGAAAGGAACAAAAGAGAATTTTTAAAAATTAAGAGAAAAATAAAAGTTCAAGAATAGACAAAACTCAAATATGCTAATCAAACACCCTAGTCCTCAAAAACTGATCCATGAAAATAACTCACTTCAAAAATGCTAGAAATGAGAAGAAATTTGAGTGTGTATAAATGTTCATGAACCATCAAGGTAATGATTAAACAGAGAAAATAAAGAAAAAAAGAAAAAAAAACAATGATTTCAGATGTTAAAGAATCATTTTCATTGGAGTTCAAAAGATTTTCAGCTTTACTTCTCAGCAGTGTAAGGTGGGTTTTTTTTTTTTTTTGGAGTTTAATGCTTGCTCCACCTTCAGGGATGGGTTGTTGGAGTGAGAGAGTTAATCCCACAAGTGGAGGCAGGGTTTAATCTTACAGTTGGCTCCAGGCTCTTCACTTAATACTGATTGGTCTGCAGATTTTAAATCAGTGCACACCTAGGGCCCCAAAATTGTAGGTCCATACTGTAAGACTGTACCCCAGGGATCTCCCCTGGGTTTCACTTACAGGGGAGGAGCCAATTCTTAGTTTTTCAGTTTCAAATTCAGTCTCCAAACTCAATCTCTCCCATCCCCACCCTTTTGAATTCCCAGCCCATCCTGCAAGGAGCCAGATTGTAGGACAAGGGGGAAAGCAGGGTGAATATCCACAACCTGTGGTAACCTGTGTAAACCTTTCTCTAAGTTTGATTTTTTCCTGGTCACTCAGGCACACAGTATATTGTGCAGTGTGGGTTTTCCAGGCCTGTATTTTGGGCCAAACACAGGTTTCCATGTATTGGATCTCCTAGCT
The DNA here is from genome assembly GCF_048772815.1 of Callospermophilus lateralis. Lineage (NCBI taxonomy): Eukaryota > Metazoa > Chordata > Mammalia > Rodentia > Sciuridae > Callospermophilus > Callospermophilus lateralis. The sequence continues at coordinate 1,716,147 of NW_027512543.1, read as the reverse complement.
GCTGGCCCCTGGGCTGTAGCTGAAAACTGATTCCTTCCTCTGTCCTCTTCACACAGCCAGGAGCGATTCTGCTTCTTCCCCAGACAAGGATAATGTGAAGCATGCCTTTCTTTTTACTCAGGCAGTGATTTTGACCTTTAAGCTCTCTATACATAGACACACCTCATGCCTCCTAAAATGTGAGTTCCTCTAATTCCCTTATCCCTCCACTTTGCTCCCAGAGGGATGGCTCTGGTTGGTGTCTCTACCCATGTCAGCAGCCTATGGCACTGGGGATTAATTCCTTATTTTATTATATCTAACCTCCTGGGTCCTCATTCTGCTTTGAGTGTCCCCAATGTTAAATTCCAGTAAAGTCTCCCCCTACTTTTTTTGCTCACCCATCATGCTGAGAAGGTGCCAATCTGCTTTCTTTGTTTCATGCCATAAAGGAGCAGCCAGGAAAGTGGCCTTCTCTATTCTGACATCTTGATAACCTCCGTAAAAATACTTTTTTTTTTTTAGAAATATTTTGTTCAAAGTCTGTTAAGTATGCCTCAAAGTGTTTCATTAGTTTGTATTATATCCCTAATCCC